>NC_080100.1:10134621-10437651 GCF_950005125.1 Chionomys nivalis | reverse complement strand
TGTGTCTCCCTAGAGTTGGTAAGTTTCCCTGCTTCTTTTATGGTTACCTCTACGATTGCTTATCTCTGAGTTTTACCTTAGGCTTCCTTCATTTTTTCTATCATGCTTATATGATTAACCTATTCTAATTCCAATTTTTAGTTGACTCACATTTATATACTAGTTACTTTCAAACCGATTCCTCAGCCTCCTCAAGTTTTATCATATTAAACCAATTTGTTACACAGCCCCATGCAATTGTCTCGATAAAGCCTCATACTCAACACACTCATAAAGCAATTCACAATTTTCCTAAAATTGCTCTCATATCCAATGAATGAGAAACAATAGACACTAAAAAGGTATTAGTGTAGTGCCTAGTTTAAGGTAAATGCACAATACAATTTAACAACTGATATCTAAATAACTTGTAATCTGAAAGGCTAATAAAGACAAGATTGTCTTGCCTAGACACATAGCATGATAGACTGTTAATTAAATGGTAAATATACCTATAGCAAATAGCAAACAATACATGCAATCTGTTTTTGGTTCAAAAAAATCTTTCTTTAGGACAGTGAGGGAATAATAAAATAGTAATGCTGTCTTCCTTCACCAAGTGCTCTCTGCAAAATGCCTCCTTTGTCTGTAAATCATTACTGATTGTGCTGCCTCGTTTTGCGTCAGCTTGACACAGGATGCAGTCATCTGAGAGGAGGGCACCTTAACTGAGAGAATGGCTCATAAGATCAGGTTATCACCTGGAGAACCTGTAGAGCCTGTAGAACATTAAACACTAATTAAAAAAATGTTCTACAGGCTCTACAGGTTCTACAGGTGAATTAGTGTTTAATGTGAGAGGGCCCAGTCTATTGTCATTTCTGTGCTCGTGGTCCTGGGTTCTACAAGAAAATGAACTGAACAAGTCATGGGGAGCAAGCACTCCTCTGTGGTCTCTGCATCAGTTCCTGCCTCCAGGCTCCTGACCTGTTTGAGTTCCTGCCCTGACTTCCTTCGAAGATAAACAGTGATGTGAAGTGAGAGCCAGTTAAACCCTTTCCTCAGCATGTTGGTTTTGGCCATGGTGTTTCATCACAGCAATAGTGACCCTAAGACTCTATCTTTGCTGTGCCATGTTCACGTTATTCTCTATCTCTGTTTAATGAAGCCTGACAGCCTGTGGAGGTGTTAGAAGTAGTTCCACACACTGATGAGTTTTCTCCCTGGAAAGCTTTTTAGGTTAAGTATGGTTGTTTATGAACAGCAAAAGTCTCATTCCGAATGAAGAGGTTATAAAACCTAGACAGTTGTGGGATCAGAGAAGAAGAGAAAATTCTTAATGGAACCAGCAGTCGGGCAGTGGGTTCTCCATCAACAGATGTAAACAGGAGCCAAGTAGTGAAGAAAGAACAGGCAGAGTTCTACCAAGAACTGAAGGTAGATGAGGCTTCAAGAATAAACAAATAATCCACACCTGTTCTGAGGATTTAGGTTTGTGAGACAGAGTCGTTATTGCCTTATCCTCGTGTATCAGTAACTCTAGTCACAATGGACATGACTGGTCCCTGGGATTGCCATTACAATGGCATGGTGAAGTAGTTCTCTGTCTACTTAGAGAAGAGACAGGAAATTGTACCATTAGAGAAGTCTCTGCAATGCTTTCTCATACTCAAACTTCTGACTCTAACGATGATCTTTAATTTTCAGATGTGCGTTCCAGATGTGTGATCCAGATGTGCATTCCAGATGTTCAATCCAGATGTGCATTCCAGATGTTCGATCCAGATGTGCATTCCAGATGTTCAATCCAGATGTTCAATCAAGATGTGCATTCCAGATGTGCGATCCAGATGTGCATTCCAGATGTGCGATCCAGATGTGCATTCCAGATGTTCGATCCAGATGGTCAATCCAGATGTGCATTCCTGATGTGCTATCCAGATGTGCAATATATACAGATTTTCTTTTTTTCATTTATTCTTTTCTCCATTCTTTCTATTTCCAAAGCCTCCTATTCTTCCTTTTTCTCTCCTGATCCTCTTATTTTTCTTTTTTTTTTTATTGAATAAAAAAAAATTTCGCCTCCTCTCAGCCTCCCATTTCCCTCCCACTCCTCTCCCCCTCCTACCACTCCTCTCCCCCTCCCTCTCCAGTCTGAAGAGCAATCAGGGTTCCCTGCCCTGTGGAAAGTCCAAGGTCCTCCCCCCTCCATCCAGGTCTAGGAAGGTGAACATCCAAACTGGCTAGACTCCCACAAAGCCAGAACGTGAAGTAGGATCAAAACCCCGTGCCATTGTCCTTGGCTTCTCATCAGCTCTCATTGTCCGCCATGTTCAGAGAGTCCGGTTTTATCTCATGCTTTTTCAGTCCCAGTCCAGCTGGCTTTGGTGAGTTCCCAATAGATCGGCCCCACTGTCTCGGTGGGTGGGTGCACCCCTCGTGGTCCTGACTTCCTTGCTCATGTTCTCCCTCTTTCTGCTCCTCAATGGGACCTTGGGAGCTCAGTCCGGTGCTCCAGTGTGGGTCTCTGTCTCTATCTCTATCCATTGCCAGATGAAGGTTCTCACTCAGGATAGTGTGAATTTCCTGAGAAACCGCCACACGGCTTTCCAAAGTGGTTGCACAAGTTTGCATTCCCACCAGCAACGGATGAGTGTACCCCTTTCTCCACAACTTCTCCAGCAAAGGCTATCATTGGTGTTTTTTATTTTAGCCATTCTGACAGGTGTAAGATGATATCTCAAAGTTGTTTTGATTTGCGTTTCCCTGATCGCCAAGGAGGTTGAGCATGACCTTAAGTGTCTTTTGGCCATTTGAACTTCTTCTGTTGAGAATTCTCTGTTCAGTTCAGTGCCCCATTTTTTAATTGGGTTAATTAGCATTTTAAAGTCTAGTTTCTTGAGTTCTTTATATATTTTGGAGATCAAGGCTCCCTGAAAGATTATTTGTATGATTCTTGCATGGTCAGTTTGTGAAAAGTCTGTTGGTTTTAGATTATTCCCCCACAATATGAAACCAAGTAACCCAAGAGTCTAATAAAATATAGTTCATATTAAAAAAAAAAAAGAATAGACCTCAACTCTCTGACCTTTGGTAAGGTGGAATGGATAGATCCACCTCCATGGCTCTGACTCATGCCTCTGCCTCCAGAGTGCTGGACTAACGGCCTATGTCACCACCACTCAGGCAGCTAAAGCTTGTTTTTACTGGTCACTAGGCTGTTGTTTTGTTAGTAAGCAATAGAGCATTCTGACATTTGGCATAGTTTAATGCTGCAATTACAGATTACTTATACTGTAGCTTGTGCTATATATTTACATTAATTAGTATCTATTGCTTACAGATTAAAATAAAACAATGTTCTAAGATAGTTACACATGTTAACAACTCACATATTCTGATCTGTTCCCGAGTTTTGTTAAAGATAAGTTGAAAAATACTGTTCTGCCCTTAGCAATGTATTATGAGAATTAATTGGAGTAAAAATGTCCTGTGTCATTCAGGACTGTGCAGAGTCCTGAGAAAGTCATGCTTCCAGATGAACTTAGCTCTCAGTCATAGTTCTTAACTTCACCAGTACTTTCTACTAGCTATGTCATTTTATTTACTCAATGCTAACCAACAAGACATAAACAGTGTATAATATGTCTATAATAATAAATAGAAACTTTTTATAAGCTAAGTTAAATTCTTACAAGGAGCCATAGGGTGAGAAAATAGTATTGAGAAGGCACTAAGAGAGTTCTAAATTTGGGTCATTCTAACACAAGAATATTCCAGAATCCAAGCTGGCATTTGGAGCTCCAGACATCATATTTGTTTTTTATGACAGTTTCATTAAATTGAACTGAGAAATCATAAACACATTTCTAAATGTGTAAATGATCCCTTAGTTCACTGGTTTTAGAAGTTTGATGAACAAATTTGCAGGAAAGTTAAAGATCAGAGTTATAGTGGAAAGGGAGTGAAAATAACTTATTAAATTCAGTCTTTGCTTCACTGGCCAACTATGAATATACTGTAGTATAATGTAGAAATGTTAATTGAATTGAGCAGCAATGCCTACAGGTTATTGATGTGGGATTCCCCTCTGTATGCTATGAATATGCTTTATTACCATTGGTTATTAAAGAAGCTGTTTTGGTCAAAAAAAAGAATAAACAAATAAGAACTAGGAAATCTAGAGCTAGAGGTGATGCTTAAGAGTGCGTAAGTAACCATCAGTCACCAGTACCTTAGTTCAGATCACAGCACAAAAAAAAGTATCCCCCGGCATGTAATATGAGTGTAAAAAATAAGACATTCCTGATGGACTGTTGAACTCCCTGATGCATATGAATTAGGGCAAGGAGATAGCATGGTGATACACACAGACCCGTTCTCACACAGCATTCCTCTGCAGAGACTGGCAAATTCCAAACTTCCCAACAAGTTTCCCAACACATGGGGCTTATTAGGGGCCTTCATTTTCTTTGGCAGGGGGACAAGTTGCATTTAAATACTAACACGAGCTGCCTTCCATAATGTATGCTGAGTGGGCTTCACCCATATGTTGGAATGACATCAGCCATCTCCAGCTCCATGCTACAAAGGTTCCAAATCACTGTATGCCAGAAAGATGAAAAGAGAGGATAGTTATACATAGGAAAACGTGGACAAATCCACTGTCTCCAGCTAGCAGATGACTTGTGTATTTGCCTCCAATTAAGTGAGTTTTTTTGTAAATCTCCATAACTTAGCTGGAGAATTTATTCATTATTTTCCATCAATAGGAAGATAAAGTGCTGGGGAACAAGTGGATCATTTTCTCTATCTATTGGTTCCTGAGCAACATTGTGCTAATCTCTTCTCCTTTCTGCATTTGTTCAGTGACCCCTGAAGTGTGCACCACACAGGAAATAAGATGAGAGCCAAACACCTTCTTGCCAAACACAAAACATTCACAGACCCTAATCTTCCAGCAAATTCAAAGATACATGGTTTATTGAAAAGAAAGATTAACACCGTGACATATCAACATTTAATGACGTGATTTTTTAAAAGAGTTTATGAAATATAATGCCTCCCCCTGCCCAATGTTTTCCCACTGACAGAATTTGACTGCTTTCTTGCCCTTGAATGTAATGGCAGTTCTGGTGCCTGCCGATAGGCAGTGGGAAGCCAAAACTCTGAACGTGTTGCTGACAGGCAAGAAGATAAATTCACCAGCCTGCAGCCATACTATCTATGAGAAATAGCCGTTTAAAAAAAAAACACCATGGTTTGATGAAGTGCAAAGGTTTCCTCTTCCCCACATGCCACTAGAACAGAAAGAATTTCACAGGGTTTCTAGTGGGAAAGGAAGATGTAGAATTTTTTTAAAAATGTTTTCTGTCTGGAAATAAAAGTACACTTAAGGTTACAAAGTTAGCTTCAAAGTAGAGTCTCAGCTTTGGGCTCAATGATCTGCAAAGTTCTTAGCTACCCAAGTATAAATTCTCTCCACCTAGTGTGGCAGGACGGGGCACTGGATCATCTTTTTGGCCAATTTTGCACTACCAAGTTTCTGAATCCTGACAGTGGTGTGTGTTAGTTTTCCTCATTGTAAGAAAGTATCCCAACAAGAACAACTTAACTAAGGGATTGTGTTGACTCACACTTACAGGGCGCAGTCATCATGGTGAAGAAGTCATGGTGACGAGAGCTGGAAGCAGCTGGTCACATTTTAGCCACAGTCAAGAAGGAGAAAGCAATAAGTGTTCACGATCTTCAGGCTCATCTTTTCTTTTTTATTGTTTTTATTGAGCTATGTACTTTCTCTGCTCCCCACCATTTCTCTCCCTCCCTTTCTACTCTCTCCCATGATCCCCACAATCCCAATTTACTCAGGAGATCTTGTCTTTTTCTACTTCCCATGTAGATTAGATCAATGTATGTCTCTCTTAGGGTCCTCTTTATTGACTCCGTTCTCTGGGGTTGTAAATTGTAGGCTGAGTTTTCTTTGCTTTATGTCTAAAAGACACTTATGAGTGAGTACATGTTATATTTGTCTTTCTGGGTCTGGGTTACCTCACTCAATATGATGTTTTCTAGATCCATCCGTTTCAGGATCATCTTTTTTGTGCAGTTTGAGTAGATATCCCAGAATGGTCACCTTCCCACTCATTTAACCTAGATATCCTTCATAAGTATGCTCAAAGGCTTTTCTACTTCTTGATTTGAGACCTTATCGATTTAATAATAAATGTTAGCCATCACACAATGTATTTTGTACTACTGGGCAAAGTCAGTTCTTCATTGCTAAAATAAAGACACATAAAGGTACAGAACAGTAACACATCTTAATTTGTTATGGACCAGGGGCTACACCTTACAAATTCTTATTTCAATACCAATGTCCACACTAATACTCTATTTAAAGAATAAACCCCTGAGGTCAGCAATGCCAAATGAAGTGACTAAGAATTAGCAGTTCTGACCCTGATATGCTAGGTGCTTTTGCAGTAAGAGGAAGAAACAACAGCAGCACAGTCTCACTCTCTCTGAAGAGAAATATCAAGAAGAGGGCTCTCCTCAGACACAGATCCTGCCAGCACTTTGATCTTAGAAGTCTAGTCTCTAGGAGTATTTTTAAAAACAGACTTCCGTTGTTTAAGTCACCTAGTTAATGTATTTTGTTATGACAGCCTGAGCATATTAACATATATTTACATTTTTTAAAAACTATTAAAACTCAGCCCCTACTCTTATAACCTTGATTCAAATATTATTAGATCCAGGGTCTGCCTGGACTCACGCCAATTCTATATGACTAACACTTTGGACTTAATCTTTTGAGAAACGTGTAAAATCTAGTCTTTTCTTTGCTTCTGAGAAACAAAACACTTTTCTAGTGAGCTCTAGTACTTAACTGAAATTCAGTTAAGGTTACCAAGCCATTCACTGGGGGGAAAGGCTGGACTTTTTTATAAATCTTTATCAGAAAGAAGAGATAAGCCACAGAATGGGAGAAAATATTTGCAAGCTACACATCTGGAAAAAGGTTAACATCTGAAATATGCAAGCAACTCAAACAACTCAAGAGCTTAGAAAAACAAAACGTCATATTTAGAAAATGAGAAAGGAACTGACTAGACATTCTCCAAAGGAAGACATACACATGGACAGCAGGTGTATATAATGCCCAACATCCCTGATAATTAGGGAAATATTGATTAAAACACAATGAAACGCCACTTCATACATGCTAGAATGGCTCATCTCAAAAGGGAATTTAGGCCAAAATGTAGAGAAATGGGAAGTCTCATTCAAATTTGATGGAAATGAAAATTAATACAGCCATAAGGGAAATCAGATAGATTCTTTTAAAAATTAACAGTAGAATTACCATATGATCTAGCAATTCCACACTGATTGCATATTTTAAAGTGAATATGTAATCTTACATGAATAGACAAACATAGCTTCTAACCTTAGTCAAAGAATACTTGTCTTAAAATGAATGATGGGAAATGGAGAGAGACTGTGACTGACCATGATGCAGAAAATAAGCAACAGTGTGTGCCCATCTCTAAACAAATTTATACTACCCCCTCTGTGGCTTAGGGAACATTTTAGAGGAGCTAGAAGATGGGGTGAAAGGCTACAAAATATCATTTTCTAGACTCAATACAACCACTTGAATAACTCATATCTGATTATAGTTATTTACACTGGGCTCTCATGAGACCTGCCCTATCAACTATAAGTCATGGAAGTGGGAGGGATTAATGGGTTTCTACCCTTTACCTATGAACTATTGGGTATTGAAAGACTCTGGGAGAGAATACTATCTTTATTATTCTTACTGCTGGGTCTACCAGGCTCCAACTGTTAGTTCCAAACAAGAGATCACACACATGGCCCTGATAATCTCAGTGGGTCACAAAGCAAAAGTAGTATACCTAAACATGGAGAGAATTCTAGGATGGAAGGAGGTAAAAGGGGTTGTGTAGAGTCAGGAGATATACAATAAGTACATCTGTAAAACTGTCCAAAAAATTAATTTGATGGGTAAAAATGAAATCAGTATACCAAAGAAGTATCTTTGATGCACATGATCACAGGAGCGTGACACACTGGCTAAGATCTGAAACCAATCTAATGTCTAGCAATAGATGAATATATAAGGAAGTGGCATATTGACATAGTGGATATTGCCATAAAAGGGAAAGCCTGACATTTTTGGCTATAGGGAAGAATTTTTAAAAGGAATTAAGTCAGACACAGAAAGATGAATACAGTATAATCTCACTACATGTGAAATAAAGAAAAGATTAATTTTTATAAAGGTGAAGAATGAATGAAGGTTTTGAGGGGGCAGGAAATGAGAAGAAGAAAACTGGAGGGATGTTGGTCAAATATACAAATTTCAGTTAAAAATAAGTTCATGAGCACTGGCGTCATGGTTTATGACAACATATTTTGTTCTTTCAAAACACAAGAGCAGTTTTCACCAAAAGGTGATAATAAGGTAAGGTAATGTATATAGTTTAATTAAGTAGCTAGGTTTAGTAAATGCACAATGTGTGCATATATACACAAATACTGTGCATGGTAAATTCTTAAAATGTTATCAATTTACATATGAAAACAAAATTTAAATTTTTGAAATAGTACTTACAAAATAGACATCTACTAGGCTTTCTTTAGAGAGTATATCACCTGAGAGTAGAGATTTTGTTTTCATTTCTGCATCTATACAACATATGCCCAGTAGGTTATCAAGTACATTAAGTGTTCCCATGTGACCTAAGCCATCTCCTATGGCTACAATGAACAAGCTAAAGCCCCAGAGTCAGGAACAAGGGAACTCACCTTCATCAGTTCTACAACTAAGCTGCTGAACACCAACAGAAGAACCATTACTTCAGTGCAGAGAATCTCCCAATTGTTTCAACTTTTATACCCATCAAAGAGAGAAAACTTGAAACTAAGGCAAAACAGGGCAAACATTCAAGGTTATCAGTTGAGAACTTTCTAGACTGCAATCTGAAAAATAAAAATGAAAGGATTTTTTCTTGAAAAAGTAATTTTTATTTATTTTTTGATAATTTTATACAAAATATTTTGATCAAATTCAATCCTCTCCCTCAACTTCTCCTAGATCCTCCTCCACCTCTCTACTCACAAATCTTTTTTCGCCCTTTCTCCTCCCCTCTTTCCCTCCCTCCCTGTCTTCCTTTCCTTCTCTCAAAAAAAAACTAGTCAATTGACAAACTAGTCTATGGCACAGGGCTTACATTTGATACATCTGAATGTCGTCAATATGCCAGGTATGATTCCATTAAATAAAACTCACTTTCCTTTTCCAGCCACAATCAAATGCCAAACGATACTTAGGTAGGGGTGGAATTTTATGCCCAGGAATAATAGAAGAAAAATTTCTAGAGCTAAATAAAGATGAGAGCTTTTTTTCACCAAGGTCACTTCAATGTCAAAGAAAATAAATGGCTGTTACCTCAGCTATAAACACCTCTCACAAAACCAAATATAGAGGAATAATCACAAGACAGGGGCCAGAAACCAAACTCCTCAGACCTAAGGTGAGACACGACACCAGGGGCAGTTGGAAAGACTAGGAGGGCTGGATGTTGACAAGCCCTGTCTACCATGAGGGGCACTGCTATGGTTAATAAGAACATTGAAACTCCAGTGGACAACTTGGCATCCACAACTGTAACCTTGAAGCAAACTACATAATGTTTAGTTAGCTTTGAAAGTACAGAGTAGGTCTGTCTGTCTAGCTGTCAGTGCTGTGTTTGTTTCCCAACTCCCAGTGTACTGTGGAATGTTCACAGCTGGGACATCAGTCACCCCAGGATGTAAAAACTGAGGGTCCAGAAGGGTAGGAGAACCTGCCTGACCCACACACTGTTAAGTGAAATATGACCAGCAGAGATACCAATATGGAAAGGAAGTGAGCTACTCAAGCAGCAATGGAGGACATCTGACATTTGTCCAGCACGGGGTCCCTCTCGTCACGGATCATCAGAAAGATGCACCTACAAGGCGAGCTAGCTGCACTCACCCCCACGCGCTGCAAGAAGACTTGTTTCTCTAGTGTTGCCCTTTCATCCCTGTGTTTTCCCTTTTGTATTTTTGCTCTGCTTTTAACAATATTTTGACTTTTCCCATCTCTTCTTGACCTAATCTTTTGATGTCTGTGGTGCTCCTTCGTAACAGCCCCACCCATGTCCTCTTTCTCTTCCATTATTTTACCTAACCTGGCTTCTTCCTCACTGTCTATCATCTAGCCCTCTCCTTTACTTTCTTTAAATTGACCATTCCCACACTGACTCCAGATACTTTAAAATGCTATAGCACATTCCACATTAGTTTTGACAGCCTCTGCTTTGGGGGCGTTGACCATGTATCAATGGCCGTGTTGAAGCTGCAGCATTCTGCTTTTGTCCTATGTAGTTAGTCTAAAGATTGAGCCCTCAAAGACAAGCTTCTCACTAAGACCCCCTGCATGAAAGTGGTGGAGCTATCCAAACAAATGATGTGGAGGCCTCTACACATATGAATGAGAAACATGAAAAAGCGAGGTGGCATGTCTTCTCCCGAGTTCTGACTCTTCCAATACTGAACTGAAAGATATTGAAATACAGAGTGCTCTTGTAGAGGACTGGAATGCAGTTCTCAGAAGCCACATTGGGTGGTTCACAACTACCTATAAGCTACAGGGGGTCTAATACTCTCTTCTGCCCTCTGAGGGCACCTGTATATATGCACGTGCGCACGTGCACACACACACACACACACACAAAACTAAATATTTTTAAAGTTATAAATGTATACATTTAGAGTTATACAGAAGATCATCAAAATAAGACCAGAGACAGATTCTTAAAAAATAATGAAAAATAGGCCCATGTAAGCATATATGGTCCAAGAATTAGGAATTTAAAAGAACTTTACGTATTTCATAGTATATAGTAATTCAGTCACTACGAACAGGTGCAGTGTTAGATCTGAGAGTAGAACCACAAACAGAACAAAAACTTTTCCTTGCAGAAGCTCACATTCTAATGCTATAACTTACAGGATGATATTTGAATTAGATATGAACATTCATAGGATTTAGAGTCCATTGAACATGGGTGTAATTTTGATCCTATTTTCATTACAAGAATATTTAAATTACTTGAGTTTTTTAAATGTGTGTGTGCCTCATTTTCTCAAAAACATAGAAAGGATGTTACTTCTCTGCTTAATGTCTCCTGAGGATATCAATAGATATCAATAATATGTCTAAAATGTCAGAGCTACAAACATGGTGCTCACAGCCACAAGTCTGGGCCAGCCCACCCTCATGCTCTATTCCTAGTTAAAATTGTTCCTTTCAGTGTTCCAACTTGGTGATTCTACTTTATCCTTATCAAGATGGCAGCTAATAAACACAGAAGTGAAGCTAATGGATAGGGCAAAGAATATATGTGAGTGTGGCAAGATGGTGAACTAACCATAGAAGCTCTAAGTTCTTGTCCTGACTTAATCTCTATATACCTTGAATAAGTCATGACTCATGACTCTTTCTGAGTCTTCATACAATACACGAATGAATTTTGTCATGTATAAAAATGGCATCTAAGCACTTACATAATTAAGAGTTTAATCACATTAGAAGACTATTTAATTATTGATTGATTGATTTTTTTCCCCAATATCACTTACCTTTTAGCAGGGCTTTGGGTTTTTTTAATTTTTTTTTTATTTTTTTATTTTATTTTATTTTTTTAGGTAACATAAGTACTTAGAGAAAAGAGTGCTTATAAAACAAAATATCAAGCATAGGAGTTTGGCAACCCAAGGGTATTTTGGGCATAGAGTTATCATTGCAGGTCCTTAACCTCACAATGATAACAATTCATGCCTGGTCTGGGTTTCTCTGGCAACATACTAAAGAAAACTCGAAGCAAGATACATTAACAGTTTGCTGATGGTTACACACGCTCCCTTCCAAATGTTGGTATTCAATAAAATTCCAGATGTGTCTGGCCTGAGCAATATTTGTTTTCAAACCCATGCGTGTTTTAGTGAAATTTCTGCTGATATGTTTTTGATTAGTTATGTGTCAGTCATTGAAAATTAGTTTATGTCATAGTTATCTAATATCCAGAAGGTTTTATGAGTATTTAAAAGCTCTTTTCTTTAAAAAAAAAATTAACAGCTGTTCTAAGTAACAGGCCCAATAACAGGCATCTGTAACTTGCCAAAAATAAATAAAATTTATACACCTAAAGTTTCCATTTTGAGTCAAAACTCCAAATCCATCATCTCCATGTTAAGGTTCTAAAGAAACCTTAACAAAACAAGTTCTTTCCAAAACAAGCAGAATACTGCCAGCCAAAAAGAGACCTAAAGTAACAAAACATGGTGCCCATACCCACAAGTAGAAGCCAGTATTAGCTGATTGGTGTGGAGATATTGAATACATAACATCGACCAAATGAAGAAGTTAAGGCCTCGATTTGTTGAGAAACTTCAATGAGTCATTTTCTGTAATCTTAGCTTACTTCCTGTTGGTGAATATGGAGTCACTGAGGATGCCCTACTTGTTTCAAAATGTTGAAGGCAAAGATAAGACACATACAGGGTATTATGGCCCTTAAAAGGTGCATAAAGCAGTATGAAATTACATTGTATTTAAAGAAGAGAAAGGTGTACAAGCATAACCACCGAGAAGGCACGAAGAGTTGTACAAAATGGCAACATGTTAATTTCAAGGGAAGGCTACTGATGAAAAGGTAACATGAAAAAAATTGAATCCTGGCATTTCTTCAATACATGACCATCAGATCAATGATGCTCTCACATGAACTCAGCACTTGAGTGTTATTTGGGCCAAAGACAGTCAAGTTTACAGATTTTTCAATGTAGAACCCAAATAAGTATCTACAATGTCCTAGCCCCATTGGTAACATTATCATCTTATTCAATTCTCACTAATTCTTTTAAGTAGATAGCACGATCCTCAATTTATAGGGAGGGAGACTGAAAGGAAATATTTTAACTGGATGTAATAGTGGGTAATAGTATTAACCAAAAAAAAAAAAAAGTCTTTGGGCTCCATATTTGCCATGGTCATGGTGTCTCTTCACAATAGTAGAAACCCTAACTAAGATAGCAGGTATTCGGAATTTTATTTTCTCCAAATTTACAATGGGCCTTTGTGCTGTTTGGTTTTTCTTAAAATGTATACTAAGAAAGTCAGTTATATTCCCTAGAGTAGATAGGCCCCTTGGGTAAATACATTTAATGAAGTCCTAGAGGATGGATCATGATCAACATATTTACCCAATGACCACATGTTTGTGTTTGCATTTTACTGTCTGGCAGGATGGTCCACATCTTCATGCAGTTGTTTCTTTCCGGGTCCCAAAAAGAGAAAGGTGAACCTTGAGGTACTGGCTTCGGATGTGTATAGTGTCACTACCACTGCATTCCATCAGCCACAGCAAGGCATTGTTGGGAACTAGATCAAGGATGACTGAAATTGATTATACATCCTTCTGGGAGGAGCTATAAAATGAGAATAGATTTTCTCATCTATTTCTTAATTCTATTACCAGCATCCAGTGCTCTGATACAACCATATATATCTCTAAAATCATAAAAAGAAGGCAGACTATAGCTGTCCTGTAAACTCTGTCTACCCTTGAAGCATCTATCTTGCATTGCCTTTTGGAAACACATAATATTTTCATTTCCCAGGCTCACAGCTGGGGGGGGGCAGAATTTATATTAGGGTGAATCCTACCTTGAAATTCACACAGAATTACTTTAAGTGATATTTTTGACTTTTGACTGTTGAATTGAGGATGGAATGGGTTTAGACATGTGGAAGCTGTTAGGAATTGCATGTTAGAAGAACATTCAGTTTGGAGACCAAGGTTGGAACTCTATGGTTTGAATATGAATCCCGGAGTTCATGTGTTAGAAACTCAGTCTCTATTGCCATGTAATTGCCATGTGATGAGTTCTCTAGAAGGTAATTGGGTCACACATGCTCTGCCCATGGGACTAGAGTAAAGTTGTTATCCAAGCATAAGTTCCTCGTGAGCATGAGTTGACTGTCCCACCAAATGTCTCACCAGTGTGTTATTGTCCCTCTTGATGCACGCAGGATGAAGCTCCTCACTAGTTTCTGTCACCTTGAACTTAATGAATACAGGACAACTCATCTTATACACCTTACCTAAGATCTTATTTTGTTTTTTATTAAACATGCACATTGATACTAGCACCTTCATCATGTGTCTATTTAGAAAATTCTTTAAAAAGTCTCTTTCATAGTCTTTGCAGCCCCCACCTAATTGTCTTCCTTCTAAGTTCCTGACCATGCATGGAAATTTTTAGCCACTATATAAGAATGAATAAAGATCCAACGTTCTGGCCTCTTATTCCAATAAAAATAAACAGATACTGCCCACAGTCCCACTTCCTGGCAGGGGTTTCCTTTACTTAAATTTTCGAGTGACATGTCAACCATCCAGGGCCAGTATACTGTTGGAAGCAGTTCTGCATGTCTGGATTACATTGGCATTTCTGAGCTTCTGATGAACATAATTACTGGTGACCTATTTCTACACTGTATTTATATGACATGCAAATACAAGTGACTCTGGGTGTCAGAGGTTTTGTTTCTATGTCAAGAGGAAGTCATATTTTGACTGCTGAGGACTGTGAAGACTCTAAGGCTTGATTCTTCTTTTATACTAATTTTATGTAAAGACAGAGGTCACTGGACCAGGTTAACTTAATTCTTTAATATTTTATTTCCACTTGACAAATGAGTTTAATTTTTCCTGCCCTCCTAACTAGGACTTTGTAACTAAGTCCTATTTAGCTCTTCCCAAGTGGGAATATCATGCTAGAAGGTTAAAATGTTTTTAGGGGTCAGTAGTTTGATGGTAAATAAAGGACAGCCGTGAGATCACTACTCTTTAGAGAGAGGTATGGTAGCCATGTCAAGAAGATGTAGAGTTTGGTTTTCTAAGAGGTCCCTGTGGGTAGACATTGCCCTCTGCCAGATGGTACGATGATCAGTTACAGAGACTTACAGTTCAAAGAGGTCAGTGGGGTCATGGGGTCCCAGAGGCACCAGGAGCATGCCACAGTCTTTTGGATAACTTCTCCCATAGTCTGTTGGTTTGGCTGACACTCAGCCATGCTGATTTATGGGTTGGCTGGTATGCATAAGAAAATAGAATGCCAAGGGAATCACACATGTTCCAATACCTAAGAATCCTATAAGGTATAGAGCATCCTTTTAATGTTATGAAGACTGATTTTGCAGCAGATTTTCCTTGACTTCAAAATGTATGTCTATCCACACACACAAAAAAAAACTGGCAAGCAGGACCCTAGATTTTTGTCTGTTCTATTTTTTTCAGTGCCCAC
This sequence comes from Chionomys nivalis, assembly GCF_950005125.1. Taxonomy (NCBI): domain Eukaryota; kingdom Metazoa; phylum Chordata; class Mammalia; order Rodentia; family Cricetidae; genus Chionomys; species Chionomys nivalis. Next base: position 10,422,246 of record NC_080100.1, on the reverse strand, counting down.
TAGCTAGTAGATTTATGATCCCATTATAATGATGCAATTTAGAGTGAAGCTCCTGCCTTGCTAAGCAACAGGACAGATCCAAGAAAAATCTATGAAGGTCAGAAGAAAAAGACTCATTCTAAGCCCTTATCTCCACCCCTGACCTTCATGCTAATGGCAGGTGGCCTGGACTTCCCCTTCACTAACATTTTCCTACCTGCATGTTGTACAGCTGTTTCCTCCAAATTTAAACAGTCCCTCAGACTAGAAGCAGGGATGGGAGCAGGCTTATCATGCTCAGAAAGAAAAGAAAACATACAAGTTAAAAGATTTAAAATAAAAAGAAAAACCTGTTTCCCAAGCACAACAGGACTGATGCACCTGTGAACCCACAGAGATTGCGATAGCACACACACAACCTGCACAGGTTCAAAACAGACAAAAACCCAGCACCGAGAAAGCTAAGTGGACACAAAGTTCTACCCCTAACAAAGAATCTATGTGCAATTGATATTTTCTGGGAAAGGGAAAAATCAGTTTTCTTGAAAGGGGTGTTTCTAGATATAGAAACCATATACCAGGGCAGGCCCCATGTCAAGGAGTCTTTCTTGATTTCTGTGTGTTTTCTCTGTTGTCTTGGTGTTGTTGGGTTTTTGCTGTTGATTTTTGAGAGAGAGAGAGAGAGAGAGAGAGAGAGAGAGAGGAGAGAACACAGAGTTGATAGATAAAAAATGGGTTAGTTTCTGGGAGTATTGGGGAAGGAGAAAGAATATGAACAAAATATATTGCATGAAAAAAATTAATTAAAACAATAAATGAAATATACAAAGTTCAAGATGCTCCCTAAAGTTACAAGACTCACAAGGCCCCAAAACTTGCCCAGGAGAAGAGACTCTGAGAGTGGCTAAGCTGCCTACAAGTTGTGCGGCGAGCTCTAGCAACGCAGTTTTCAGGAGTGTTTGTTCCTTCCAGGGTGAGCTTTATCAGGATGCATAGGCATGCTCCTGTAAGTAGCTGCTTCTGTATACTCCTATAACTCATCCTCTAAAAGCTTCACTATTCAGCTCTGCTGGGCTTGAGTGGAATCATTTCATTTGTCTGATGTCAGTGCCCTATCTGGGAGAGAATGTGTGTTTGCTCAGGTCCCCTGAGAAAACATTACATAATTGGGATTCCTGGTTGGGATAGTTGCTTGCAGTGGAGCATACCGACACAATAACTATCATTGTACCTACAGGTATAGACAGTAACAACAGCATCAAGAGTTAAGACAAGAGGTTCTATGCACAGTGCCCTAGCGCTTTTCATAATTTTCCTTTATATTTCAGTGGTGACATGTGGTATTTAGAGGCTTTTCAAAACAAAGAGTCCTCAGCTCATCTTGGTTAAGATACTTTCAAAAACCGTGAAAGTGGATAAAAAGAATACATCAGGTCAAATGTCACAGAAAGAGATAGAACTCTGAACTGTTCTGCTGTGTGATCTAGAGGATGCTCATGACTAGATCAGTATTTCTGCTCCACCCCAAACATCTAGACTTTCATGGCCCACTAGTTTTATTTCTGCTTTGGAGAACCCTTTGGTCAGCAGGCTATGACAGGATAGCTACAGGCACGTTAGCTAGGGTCTCATGACTCGTTGCTGTCGTGATGATGCTCCCCACTTCTTGAGTATTTAAAGAATATAAAAAAAAATACCTATAGCAGCATCCAAGAGGACTATTTTAATTCTATCGCTTGAACTCGGGATCTAGACATTCTCCAACAGGACAGTGGAGGACTCTGGTTGCCTCTTCGATAAAGAACTTTGTTACTGTATCTTCTATGATTCTGCAATGACATTTATAAGAGCCACCTTCCCATTTTTCTCTTCCAAAAAGGTCAAATCTCCATTCCCCACTTCTTTTTCATTATCAAAACCTTTTAGCAGCTATGAAAGATCTGAGATGGTAGCATATTTGAAAAGAAGTAAATCATCTTACCATGGGCTCTAGCAAAAGACAAGAGTCTCGTGGGTCATTGGTAAAATACTTACAGTGCACAGCAGAGAGTATTATGCCCTGTCTCTGTCCGTTTCCTTTGACTCTGAGCCCTGGTGGGAACATTTTAAAGTGTCCCAGACAAATATTGTCCATGCAATGAGTTTGCATCACAGTTGAGAATTACACATCCAGAGACCCCAATTATTTAATAATAGGATTCAAACAAACTGGCCTATCTTTGCCTGAAAAGTTGATATTACTTTTTATTTAATTGGACAGTGTCAGGGTAATTCTATTCCATTTCTAATCACAGTAGACACAATAGAGATTTCACAGACCACAGATAGATAAGCAGAAAAGTATTCAGGAGAACTTGGATATTTAAGCTACTATCATTCTGGTTCCACTTCAATTTTGTGCCTTTTTTGATTCCACACTTAACAAGCCAGAGGTATATGCTAAGGATGTTTGCATAAGCCACCAGGAAGCATATTTTTATTTATCTAAAATTACTTGTAAAAATACATATACATACAGAGTTTAAATGACTTGAGCTCTCAATACCATCCCCAAGAGCCATAGAGTATGTAACAAAACCCTAGTGCCCAACATGAGAAATCCCCTTTCCTGTTTTTGAACAAGGGAATCCAAGAGAATCCTAAAACAATGTAGGATATTCCTGTTGCTCCTAGCCACCAGAAGTTGAAGGTAAATCCTTATTTCTGAAGACATCATGTATTTTGGACACCAAATTAGGAGAATCTAAACTGGATCTGACTGAAAGCCTCCTCCTATGGACTACCAGGCATTGTTATAGAAGCACCCACGGGAGGAAAGTAACTACAAGTCCCACCCAGCTGTGATGCTAATTAACTTCAATGACCAGCATAGCAAGATACCCATAAGGGTGCAATAGTGGCATTCATATCTTAGTGACAAACAATAGCTATATAGTTAGAAGTAAGAGCTTATTAACCAGAGTGAAACCTAGCCAATTACTTGGGACTAGCGACATCACGGATCTTAGGGGGGAAATGTACTACTACCATGCTACTAGATCAGCGTAATTCTTAACTGCAATCTTAACACTACCTCACCTTACACCCACTAGAAACTGTAGCCGTCAGCCTTACCAAAGAAACTTCTCTTTGCAACAGACAAAGAGCATTATAGAACACCACAACTGTACAAAATTCAGAGAACAAGCGATTGTGGGGTTCCTAGACCAAGCAGATACATCTATAACTCGACTTCTGTATGTAAGGCTCCGGGAACATCAAGGAAAAAGGAATAGAAAGATTTTAAGCTCCAGATGCCTAGAAAAGGAAATCGTGTCTCCTAGAAATGACAGGGAAGCTTCAGCCACGATGCTTCACACATATTGCTGCCTGAAACATATCTGGTGTATTTCCCTCTGATAACATATGAATGCTCCAGAGTGAACAAAAGCAGAGGATTTTGTTAGTGTCTGTATTCTATAAGCCCAGAGGTACCTTCTTCAAACTTTGATCCCTATACAAATTCCCTATATGATTGAGAGGGGCATTTTAATTTTGAAAATTTGGCCAATCCTTAAGGAACATCTGTGGTACACAAGGATATGGGGGATGAGAAAGAAAGTCTTTTCCACATAGGTCTTCTATTCTCTACCTTACAACAGGGTAGAAGGGGCTCTGGCAACAGGGTCAGCAGGTAGGAGTCCTTACCGTCAAGTCTGACAGCCTGCTCTTGATCCCTAGAAACCACATGATGGTAGGAGAGCGCTAACTCCTGAGCACTGGCCTCTGTATGTGTACATGACATGCACATACTGCCCCCTCCATATACACATATACATGCACAGAGATAAATAAATACAAGAGTTTATAAGAAAATATTTTAAAGTGTGTTTGAGGAAGGCAGCACTTGGTGCTTCTATGGTCGTCTCTTCTATCTTTTTATTTTTTAAGTTTCTGTTAGAAAGTTCTCAAATTGCACGGCAGGACTCACAGCTGTGACTAACTCTTGAAGTAACTGTCCAAATATGCCTCATGGTCAGTTCTGATTTTCATGGAGAGAAACCATGACAGCATAAATGCAGTTAAAGCACAGAGCATGTATACAATAATATACAGGTAAGAGACAGGACAAAACAGAATTATATAAAGTCCTTAACAAGCCCCATTTCACACCACTCTACATAGATTCTTATTTGAAAATATCTATTGCCTTGGGTCACAGATGCGAATGACTCTTGTTTCTTTTCCAAGCCTAGGAGTCTACATTCCTGCAGAGTGGAGGAAGAGGTGAATGGGTCAGAGGAAGATATGAATGACAATGCTCAGTATTTTATAACTGATATTGCTCAATGTGGATCACACAGCTTTCCATCACAAAACATCACGTTTAATATCATTTACTAGCTTTCACCCATGTGGATCATTTGCACTTTCCAATAACCTGGGGGTTCAATATGATGATCCACATTCTACTAATAAGAAAATACAGACTGAACGGGTTGTATTAAGGAATACATAAGTGTGTGTGTGTGTGTGTGTCTGTGTGTGTGTGTGTGTGTAGAAAGATAATGATAGACATATGATAGATAGACAGATGATAGATAGATAGATAGATAGATAGATAGATAGATAGATAGATAGATAGATAGATAGATAGATAAACATGCCATCAATAACAATTAATGATAAAAGAGGCCATGAATTTGAAGGAGAACAGGGAAGGGGATTTGAGGGTTTAAAGAGAGGAAAGAGAATGGAGAAATGTTGTAATTAAATTATAATCTCAAAAGTTTAAAAATGCTTTTTTAAAAAGCAAAATTAAGGCTCAAAAGAACAGGTGGCTTATTCAAACTTAATTTGGAAGCATCAGACTTGAACCCAGTTTTTTTGTTTAACTTGAGTTGCTTTTCTTACAGTTTTAAATGTCCACATGAAATGAGCTACATCATTCTTTGGCCTTTGATTCATCTGATACATGAATAAGCAAATAAAACCCATGCTACTCATTGTCTTTAAAAGGAAGAAAATTCAAACCCTTGGCATAGATTCATATTTCCTCAGGAACCAAATTAAAACAAAATATGGATTTCTTTTTAAGGGATACCAAATGGCATATTAAAAAGAAACTAAATATCTGTAAAACATGTAGAAAACTCACCAAATGCATACTTTATTATGTGACAGACATTTCACAGACTGTGCATATCATTAATTCACTTCTACTCAGTAAAAATCTGTATTATGAATCCAAGACAATGTACTCTACACCCTACGTAGGAAAGGCGCTTGAACAATCTTTAAATAACTTTCCAAATACTAAGCACATTATATGAGCAATTTGTAGCTGTTGCTGTCATATGTCAGATGGATTTTCTAGTTTTGCATCATAGTCTCTGTTAGCTTAAAGTGGAAAGGTTCTATGTTGTAGGCAACGTGAGTAGAAAGTAAAGATTTTCACAGCTCTGAAATTATTAATGTGAGATTTTTATTGTTTTTATTGAGCTATACATTTTTTTCTCACTCTCTTTCTTTCCTCCCCTCTCTTCTTCTCCTCTCTCCGATTGTCTCCATGCTGTTAGTTTACTCGGGAGACTTTATCTTTTTCTTTTTCCTATGTAGATCCATGTATGTCTCTATTAGGGTCCTCTTTGTTGTCTATGTTCTCTGAGGTTGTGAGCTGTAGGCTAGTTTTTCATTGCATTATGTCTAAAAATCACTTATGAGTGAGTACATAGAATATTTGCCTTTCTGTATCTGGATTACCTCTTTCTCTTCTATCAGGTTCAGTGTGGTTGGTTTTATGGTGAAGTCTTTGATCCATTTGGACTTAAGTTTTGTGCATGGTGATAGATATGAATCTATTTGCATTCTTCTACTAATGTGAGATTTTTTTTCACTGTCTGTAGGTGTATCCAACCCACATAAACACCTGATATAATCTGTAAACCAGGAGAAATTCAGAATCATGGCTAGAACTCTGAACCTATTGGCTCATGGCAAAATTATTTTTTCACAGAAGAAACGTGGTGCTGAAATTCCAAACTGATAGTAGATAGTTCTGCTCTCTCTTACAAAGAGAAGCATTCCTCCAGTCCATTTCAGTTTCAGAGATACCACAAATAAAATTCTCTTTTCAACGGTGAATTCATTTGACAGTTTTTCCCCTCCATTCAAATTAGGTATCTATATGGGGCAATATTATTCATGTGGAAATATTCTCTAAACATGAAGTGTGATCATAATGAGTTACCATCTTCTCAGCAGTATGTATAACATATGTATAAGTGAGCACATTTTTAAACTTAATTCACATAAGCTATAACACTACTAAGATTTTTTCCAGCATTTAGCATGTCTGGAGAGCATCAGTTCTAATATAATTTGACAACTAAAGTAATAAGGCTTACCCCACTCTGATGCCACACTATGTATTTTGACCATTCTTGTTTATACTACATTAAACTTATTGTTCTATAGATCTGAATACACTCATCACACACACACTCATACACACACATACGTATAAACTCACAGACCCTCACACAGACACACACACATATGCATACATAGACTCACAGACTCTCACACAGACACACACACACATACTCACTCATACACACACACATACATAGACTCACACACACACATACATAGACTCACAGACCTGCACACAGACACACACACACTCACTCATACACACACATACATATAGACTCACAGACCCTCACACAGACACACACACATACACAGACTCACAGACCCTCATACACACACACACACACACACTCATATACTCACAGACCTGCACACAGACACACACACACACACTCACTCATACACACATACAAGCACACACATGCATAAACACACACACAAATACACACAGTCCAACTTTGGTTGCAGGATTTGGTCAGATAATTTTAATGTCTCTTGACTGTAAACTTTCCAACTTCCTGACTTGACGTTTCAACCTTCAAAATTCTCATAAACATAGGTGTTCCTCAGGCATCTCCATTTAGGCTCAACAGTGAGACAGGCTTTGCCTATCCCTTGATTTTTTTATACAAAGACTAAGAATTAGTTTCAAATTCAGTGATACCATCTATGGAAATATCTCTGTAAATTTTAGCATCTAGTCACAAACTGCTCTGTTTTGTGGTAGGACTTGGCCAGTGACAGCTAACCAGCTCTAATAGTGCTTATTTCTATGATCCAAGTTAGATCTAGACATATGCAAATGAAATATGTCTATATAAAGTAATTCATAAATAAATTTGGAGGTTATGTTTTATAAAAAGGTCACAACAAGGGGAGGCATGGATTCAGCTTCTGGTTAATAATACAAAATATTGTTAAGATTTACCCCACTCACATAAACAATTACAGTGCTGACCAAAGCACATTGTGAGATCGTTTTCTGATACTGGACACTGGTATACAAGTATAATGATACCGACACATGTAAATAGGGGATGTGAATCCAACACTTGTTCCAGCATTCAGAAGAGTCATGCTCATTCACACCAAGCGGTAAAGAAGGTCCCACATGCTTATGAGAAAGGAAGCATCTTTTGTTGCTAACTCAGGTGAAGTCTTGTGGAATGTCTACCAAGAAGGTCATGGAGAGTGCTACACATGAAGAGGCTTCAAAGAGATTTTCAGCTGGGACTGATCTGAGGCTGAACCACTCTTGTCCATATTAAGACACTTGGTGCCTAAGTGAGAGTAGGTGCTGTAGGCTAAACTACACAGGGATGCTAAGACCACACACTGCTCAAAGCTGAATTCCAGTCCAGCCTCAGGTAGTCTCAGAAATACTACTAAGTAACTGACACACTCAGTGTGGACCCAAGACGGATAATATTGTGGAAATTGGAAGCAAGCCCTAGAGAAAGAAATCAGGTCTGTAGAAAGGGATAATCAAATACATATCTGATGAAAAAACAACAGTAAACCAAATCTGGCCAAGACAATGCTGCAATAATATATTTGCTTTCCAAAGAACATTTACCTCTAATGAAAGATGACAGTCAACAGCCACGCCACAAAACATCCTGTTATTTTGCATGCACATACACATGTGTGTGCGCACATGCACACACAGGAAATGTGTTAATGAAAATTAGAATAACACAGCAAGGTGGGAGAAGATACAAAACAAACAACAGAAACAGACAATGATATCAGAATTAGCAGATAAAAATGCTAAAATCAATTAGCGTGTTTGAAGACTTGAAATATGAACGTAATGAAAGAAGAAAATGAATGTCACCAGAACAATGATTTAGAGACAATGGAAACTCTACAAATTACCAAGGTACTAGATTGTATTCAGAGTGAATTGTGAGGATCTTGGTTCCAGCTGGCAGCCTGCAGAGTACTGTAGAACCGTTCATCAAAGGAAAAAATATGGCCACTGACAATAACTAGAAAAATCAAACCACTTGAATGTTTTGGAGAATTGCTCTAAAGGAATTTAGCAAACAAAACAAGTTTGAGAAAGATCTACTGAGACACCATACAGCAGTGAATATACTTGTCATTGGGGCCACTACCCAGTCTTGCTGTCCCTCTAACCACCTGAGAAGGAAACAGCATTCCCCACAGATGCAGTTTCGTGTGTTCTCATGAAAGTCAAAGGTCAGTTTGGATGTCTTTCTTGATCACTTTCCATCTTATCATTTTGGGTCTCTTATTGAGTTTGGTGCTCACTGATTGACTAGTTTGTCTTACCAGCAAGCTCTGAAGATCTTCCTAGATCTCTTAGTCCTAGTTCCTTACACCATTCCTATGCTAAGGTTAAAAGTGCACACAACCATGTCTAACTTTTGAATGTGGATGCTTGTGCAACAGGCACTAAACCATCTCCATACCCCCTGAAATAAACTTAAAAAAACATATATGGTAGAACATGAAGTAGAGACTCAAACCACTTGTTCATTTCAAAGAACTAAAACTGAATAAAATTCACCAACATGTGTTGATACATACTCTGAGTATGCTATTATGATATTTCTTCAGAAGATATAATAGATGACATGCTATGATTGTTTTAATTTTATGACATGCAAGAAAATGTGACCATTTTTTCCATTTAACAGTTTTTTTTTCAAAAATTTTACTCCACGCTCAGTATTCTCCACAAATACATTAGTTTATTATTTTTCTGATTTTCACATATTAGTTCCCTCCAGTAAAATGCCTTTTCATCTTAGCTGAATATTAAGGAGATTGCAAAAGTCAAGCATTGGTTATTGAATATTAAACTACAAAAACATGTTTAGAATATAGATAATATCTATTTCTAGGTCAGTCAGTGTATACTCAAATGAAAATGACTTTTATTTAGTCCAATATTACTTGGGGCATTACTGTTGACTGAATCAGATATATTACTAATGTATAAATTATATAAATTTATAACTAATACATAAATTTTTCAGCAAATTAATAACTTACATATAAATTTCTTAATTCACCTATATATATTTCTTAATGTTATGATGGCTTTCTTATGCTAAATGCTACTGCTATAAAATATTTGCATGATAAGATGCAGTAGACAGAGACAGCACAGATTTTTTTAAAAGAAAAATATTACACATGAAATGTTTCTGAAGATGAGCCATACGTTGCTAGGGTTATCCCAGGCTTTGTCTGCAGTGATTGCTTCCCTCTGAGAAACTCAAAATGTAGAAACACGGACTAAGGTAAAACTCCAAACTAAGAAATGAAAAATGAGAAACTGACTGTGAGCGATGATAGGAAATTCTGATGTCAAGGTGATTGGCATTCTTTGAACTTCCATTTCAGTAGACACACTAGAGGTGCAGAAGCATGTTTCAGGGCCATTCAAACACAGCTACTAAAAAACTCTATTCTTTAAAGATGGCAGAGCAAAAATCCAAGCAAGTGTTCTTTGCATTTTGAAAACCCTTCTCTCCCTAAAGCAACTGCCTTGAACAAGCATCCTGGAAAGATGCGGCCCAAGATGAGCAGATGGTGGGAAGTGATGGGCATCTTTCAGTTTCCCGCATTCTTCCTTTAAAATGTTCCGTTCTCATTTAGCACTCATTGTCACCAAAAACAATTTTATTTGATCGTATGTACAAACTACTTCATTCCACATCTGCCCTTTCTCTTCTACCTTTCTCTATGGTTTTCTCCAAAGGAGATCATGAGGGAGTCTCTTCAGTCCTTAAAAGGCTTGTCTGCTTTGCGTCTTCTTATCTTATTTTTCTGTTGTTTTGAAATAGCTGAGACATTGTTTTCAAACCACTTTTCTTAAAACATAAAGTGTCCATCCACATTAGAATCGATTCCCATAAAGAGACCCAGGAGTAATATTTCCCTGAGCAAACATTTCAAGCAACAAATGCTGATGAAGTCTGAAAGCACCCCACTAAGGAGTGGAAATGTCTCTTCAACTCGGTCACACTCCTTGGGATTCAGCAGTGAAAAGAAATGTTTCCTTTTCTTGAATGGGAATAGAAGTCAATATTGTCCTGGCAATATTAGAAACGTCATTCTTCTAAACACGAGCTTACTTTTAAAATGCAGAGGATCGTTCTCAAATGAACTCTTCAGAACACAGTGGAAAGCTATTACCCTATTTCATAACCAAAAAGGGGAGCAAACTCCCCAGATACAGTTCTGGTAGGACCTTATCTGAAGATTCTCCCAAATCATGCCTTTAGTGAAGTAGGAACTCTGAAACAGCCCTTTTCACTTACAGAGGATTCTGGTGATAGTGATCTCTGAGGAAATGGCATCGATTGGCTGATGCAGCTGTGATGAGAATAGCGTTGAGTATATGCACCATTGATGAGATGTTTTAGGATAGGAATTGCATTGCTGGTTTGATTAAAAGCAGGACACAACATTGATATTGCCCATCTTGATGAACGGCAAGCCTGAGTTCTAGCTGCCAGGTTGGAAGTTCCTGCTGTCTTTTTCTCCTGAATGTCTCCTCTGGTTCCTCTTACATGTGCGTCAAAGTCATGGAATTTTAAATGTAGATATACCTGCCTAACTGCAAACTCTATTGTCACCAATAACATCATTTTACAGTTATATATTCTGTGTTGGGACTAATTAAACAATGTGTACTTTGTCAATAAGTCTGTGCTAGAGTTAAATAACATGGTTCATCCTAAATTTAATACAAGACCAGGAAACTTTTTCAATAGCAATGTTTATTACTTTATGTGTCTGATTTGTTTTACTTATGTCATCACTGTTTTTGGTGGTCTAAAAGAATAACACTCATTTTATAACAGTATAATTACATACTAAGATTTAAACACTGTCCAACTATTAAACTTTTCATATTGTTTACTGAAATGAAACTAGAACTTGGCAATCTTGACATGAAATAGGATTTTGTCTTCCCAATAAAAAATAATTAATCAAAAATATAATAGAAAAAGATGTAACAAGATGCACAACCTCTCTAATGAAAGCAGCAGAGCATCGCTGAGAGAAATGGAGATGGATTAAATGACTGGAGAGGAAAATCCATGATTCTGGATAAGAAAATAATAATCCTGAGATATCTTTGACCCCAAAACTGATCTAGAGATTCACTAAATTGCATACTATAACTTTACAAGCCAATTCTAAAATTTTTATGGAAATTTAAAGATTTTCAATAGTAAGAATAACTTGAAAGAAAGGAACACAATGCAAGACCTGTGTCCTCTGATTTAAAGATCTTTGAGAAAGTTAAAACAATAACAAAAGAATGGACATTGAGAGCTGGGGCGGTGGTGGCGCACGCCTTTAATCCCAGCGCTCAGGAGGCAGAAGCAGATGGATCTCTATGAGTTCGAGGCCAGCCTGGTCTACAAGAGCTAGTTCCAGGACAGGCACCAAAGCTACAGAAAAACCTTGTCTCAGAAAAAAAAATTGAAAAAAAAAAGAATGGGCATTGAAAAATAATAATCAGAGCATAAAATATAGAAGTGAATTCATATATATAATATTCTATATAATATATATTATATATATGATGAATTTGCAAGAAAGGTGTTAAGTCTACTAAGAGGAGAAAGACAAATAATGTTGGTGCACCTGATATAACAAACGTAGAGTGTGAAGATCACACCCTGGCTTATGGTATTTCAAAAACTAATTTAAGAAGAATCCAAAGACCCAAATGTGTAAGGATGAAAATTCTGACAAAAACCAACAGCGATCACTTCATGGTCATTAGATAGCAAAGGCTTCTTATGAATGGAGAATGATGAACCAAAAATGAAAAAGGTAAATAAGCAGATCCCATCCAATTTTAATAATTCTACTCCTCAAAAATACTAGGAAAAATAATAAAAAGGTAAGCCATATTCTGAGAGGAAATTGCCTATCTTTCAATCATCTAGAAATCAATATTTATCTATCATCTATCATTTACCAATCTATTTATCTTTCATCTATTATCATTTATTTCTATGACAAAGGACTTATATGCAAAATTTATTTAAAAGAAAGCCCTATAATTCAATAATAAAAAGTCAAATATAGAGCCTGTACCCAAGTGGAGTCTACAGTATTTTTAAGTAATGGACACATCTGATATACAAAAGAATTGGAATAAAAAGTGGGCAAAGAGCCATCTAAGAATCCAGAAGTTTACTGCTGGTATTGGACATCTAAAAAGATGAAGAAAAGCTACAAATTCTTTTCTTCAATTATTCTAAAGACTTACATGTTATCATAGGAGTACTATAAAGGAAATATTGAGAAAATGAATCAAATTTTCCAAGCTGATTTCCATGTTAACCAGGAGTCAAGCAGCAGAGAGCATCTAAGTGGAAAGCAGAGATCCTGTGTTTTTCACCTTACTTCCCTTACTTCTACCCTTCAGCCTTCCTGCTGTAAACCAGAACAGTTCCCATCTTCACCGTGCTATAACCAGAACAGTCCACACCTTCACCATGCTATAACCAGAACAGTCCACACCTTCACCATGCTGTAGACCAAAATAATCCGTACCTTCACCAGGCATTTGATTTCTTTTATAAAATCAAAAGTTGGAAGGCAGAGCCTCAAACATTCTTTCTAGAAGCCATCTGCAACTGACTTACACATTCATATATTTTATTTATTAAACGTTTATTGGTAACTTTCATCTTATCTTTTCCAAGTACAACTGATACACAGATAAATAAAACAGTTATCTATAGTTTTTAAACAATTCTAATTGATAATTTACACAAAGAAGGTAGAATAGCTCTAACTATTAATGGAATTTACAGCCAAGTATTGTCCAAGTGGTAATTCAACTCCTTGGTGTATTTGAGAATATCTTAGTTAGGGTTTCTATTGCTGTGCTGAAAACACAATGACCAAAATCAACATGGGAGAAAATTGTTTATTTGGGTAATGCTTTTACAAGGCAGAAACCTGAAGGCAGGAGCTGATGCAGAGGCCTGAAGGAGTACTGCTTACTGGCTTCCTCCATATGGCATGCTCATCTGCTTTCTTATAGCACCCAGATCACCTGCCGGGTGGTGGTACCACAGGCCCTCCCACATTAATCAGTAATCAACAGAGGAGGAGAGAAGAAAAGAAGAGAAGGAGGGAGAAAGGAAGGAAGGGAGGGAGGGAGGGAGGAAGGGAGGGAGGGAGGAAGGGACAGAAGAACAGAGGGAGGGAGGGAGGGAGGGAGGGAGGGAGGGAGGGAGGGAGGGAGGGAGGGAGGAAGATGTAATACATATTTTCGTATATCCTGACATTATGGAAGCATTTACTCAGCTGAGGTTCCGTTCCATCCTCTGAGATGAGTCTAGCTCGTGTTTGACAGAAAATTTGCCAGTATCACTGACCCCTTGTCAAATCGACACACAAACACATTACTGTTAAGCCACAACCTTCTATTTTTTTCTTCATCTCCAAGATCATACATTAAATATTGACATTAAATATAAACATTCCAGATTTCAAAAGTTCCAAAGTCTTTAAAAATTCAAACTCTTAAGAATTTAATCTCTTTAAGATATTCAGTCTTTTTTTAAAAACCAAAGCCTTTGTCAAATTCTAAATGTCTTTAAAAATTCAATGTTTCTCAATGGTGGGATCCTATAAAAGAAAATTTAAGCTAAAGACTTTATTTCAAGAGGGAAAAGCCGGGCGGTGGTGGCACACGCCATTAATCCCAGCACTCGGGAGGCAGAGACAGGAGGATCTCTGTGAGTTCGAGGCCAGCCTGGTCTAGAAGAGCTAGTTCCAGGACAGGAACCAAAAGCTACGGAGAAACCCTGTCTCGAAAATCAAAAAAAAAAAAAAAAAAACTCATTGGCAGTATGTGGGATTCACTTACCATCTTCTGGACTCCTTTAAAGGGCTTGGGTCGCGTCTGTGGTTCTGTCCTCTGCAGGATACACATCTTGTCTTCTAGGCTCTGACTGGTTCAACTTCACTACTACTGTTGATCTTGGTGGTTCTCACATAGTATTGACACTTGCAAAATCCTGATGTCTCTTGATGCAACTGGGCTGCACTTTTACCAATAGCCTCCTGAGACTGTCTCCAAAGGATTCCAGACCTGCCACACAGTGCCAAGCCACAGCTGCTCTCCATGACCCCTTCATGCCTTCAAAACCAGTACCACCTGGGTGACCCTTACACTACCAAGTTCAACTGCCAGCAAAAGAAAGAACCTTGACCACTTCTGGAACACAGCTTCTATTTGATGACTCTCAGGAAACACTTCCCATTCACCTCGGTGATGCTGATCTCTTCTTAATCACCACTAATTTCTCAGCTCCAGTTGACCAGCCACAATTGATCCAGTGAAATAAAGGTTTTGTTTACATGATGCTGGTCTCTTGTTAATAACAACTGACTCTTCAGCCCTAGCTGACCGAACCACAAACACTAAATTCAAAATATGTAATGGGCATGATGATGTCTTTAAGTAACTCTCAAAGTTCTCTCTGGAATTTCACAAGCCAAGCCTCACTGTCTGAATTTCTCCCAATATTATTTTCCCCATTTCTATAGAATTGCTCTCCAGGATTTAAACACTCAGTGGCTTTTCTAGCTCAAAGTTCCAAATTCCTTCCACAGTCCTTCTTAAACTTTATAGAAATAGCCCACAATCCTGGTACCAACTTCTGTATTAACTAGGGTTGTTATTGCTGTATGGAAACACCAGACAGTGCACAGCACAACAGACAGTTACGCACAGAAGCAAGCAGTGGTGTTTTCCTACATCAGGTGGATGCAGTAGGAGAAGGGATGTGCAAATTCGTCTCTTACGCCAAGAAGTCTGAACTTTATTCCATATAGTCTGTTGGCAAAGGCTGCTTGCTTGTTTCCTGGCTGCTCAGACCCAAATAATCACAAAGAAACTGTATTAATTAAAACACTGCTTGACCTATTAGTTTATGCATATATTTAGCTAGCTCTTTCATCTTAAATTAACCCATTTCAACACTTTATATTTAACAATGAGGCTCGTGGTCTACCAGTAAAGTTCCCAGGCATCTGTCTCCTTCGGCCGTGGCTACATGATGTCTTTATGACTCCACCTACTCCCGATACCTCTACCAGCCTGGCTATACTCTGCTAAGCCGTTGGCCCAAACAGCTTCTTAATTAGCCAACGGTAGTAAAACGTATTCACAGCGTACAGAGGAGAATCCTACTTCAATAGTCAGAATCGTCAATATTTCTTTGCCTCTTTCCAAACATATCTGTTTAGAAAAACTCATCTGAAAATGTATTCATTATAAATTATTTTCTTTTTAAGCAGTATGTCCTTTAAAATTACCATCTTTACAACTCGATATGAGTCTCTCTCATACTGAGACATAATTGGTCTATATATTTCTGAGTTCTGCACTTGTTGTTCAACTAACTAAAGATAAAAAAATTACATAAAAGAAAACGTGATCTGTGTGGACACACACTGACATTTTTTTATTGTCATTGTTCATTAAGTAATAGAGTATCTAACTATCTACCCCTCAAATTGCATTCAGTCAGTGTAACAGGTAAGCTATAGTTGAGTCAGAGTATAAAGGGTGATGTACAGATAAAGGCCAATACTACAGTATGTTACTAAGGATAATTAGAATCCTTATATTTTGGCCTACAGGGGTCTGGACCTAATCCCCAAAGTCAGAAAGGAATGATTGCATTTGGTTTCTACTCAGAAGACAATGTCTTTCTATTCCTTTAAATATGCACAGCATTCAAACTTCATCGATAACACTATCAGAAATGCAAGAGTTTCCCAGGCATCTCAACTAAAAGATGTTAAAGAACTTGGTTTATCTAACCAGAAGAAAAATAAATTAATGCAGCCTCTTGCTGAAAGGAGCTTTCACTGCCACTTCTTTCTTCCTTTGGAACACAGAAGATATCGAGTTCAGGTGAGACAGACATAAACTTAGGATAATGTTTTCCAAAGGTATAAGCATATGGCTGGTTCTGTGATGGTTTCCTAGGAACAAAACCAGTTCTTCTCTACCTGTTTGTGCTGGCAAGCTCACAAGAAGTTAAACTGGCAGAAAATTAAGCAGCATGACATCCTGGAGCCTCAGCACAATAAATATATGCTGGCTGAATATGTGAATGGTCCAATTAAATGTGCTCTGCTTTGATAATAGCTGAACTTATTTCATAATATATTGTAGGCTCACGTACACCCAATGGTGTCTTATTGTATTTAAAAACAATGATGCAAATAAATCTTATTTAGACACCTATTTTGAGATATTTTATGAGAACCTATTATCAGAGTTCATATCAAACAATTTTAAAACATCTTTCTTAGAGACAAATGGAGAGCTCTGCATTCAGTCAATGTGTCAGGATTTCATAAAACCAGGTAATATGCTACATATTTCAAGTGAGAAAGTAATAACACAGGTAGCTGTAATCTTACCTAATTATTGCAGAGAAAACAAAAACAGAAGCTTCCCAACAAAGTAATAATGCATGCTGTCTTCAGCATCACATGGGAATCCCTGAAAGCCACTGGCCCAATTCCACATTTGCCATCTGCAGATGTCAGCTGCCCCTGGAGGATGGTGGCTTCTCTGTATATCCCACCTCCAGCCCTCACACAAATGCCATTCACTGGCAGAACTGAAACCAAATCCCTGTTGGCTGGTAAGCTCAGCTATTCTTGCTTCCAAACGGCTGAGCCCCAAGTTTCAAGATAGAATTCAAGAAAATAAAGACCATGCTATGTGTAAGAATACATAGCCAAGTGCTTCAGACACATCTACTCTAAATTCCAAGCACCGGCGTTAGGCTTTTGACTACACTGTCAGAACTATTCCTCAACCTGGTGAATATTTGTCCAATTGCCCCCACCCCCACCAAAGTCAACACAAACCTCCTAAGGTCACAGTTTCTACTCTGGATATTCATTTTTTCTATCTTTACCATAGTTCTTCAAATTGAGCCAGGAGCATAGGGACTAACACCAGTGCTTATATAAGCTAGTAATTGGGATGGGATAAAATAATCTAATTAAGGGATTTAGATGTAAAATGTATGAAGGAAGACCGTAAGCAGAATGCCTAATGTCCTTCTTTCCGTAACTGATCACCCAGAGACACTGGATTGGAATGTATTCCTTCTCCGGAGCAGTTCATACTCTTCATGAGCTGAGTCAAACCTAGTAGTAGTTTTGCCTCTTTTAGGTAACTGATTTTCACCAGCAGTAGTATAGGTTATAAAAAGCACACCAAACCAGTCCCTCTGTGCTGTTGGCATGCTTCTCCATCCCAGATAATAATATAAACTGTGTTTTAATGTCTCTTGGTAGTCAGGATTATCCCCTGCGCTCAGTAAAGTGTCCTTCTTTGTTATTTCAAGGACACTGGAAGTGCAATCTGTCCAAGTGACAGTCTGAAGTCTGATTTCCATATCCTTCTGGGTGTGAGACGCATGGGTGGTTCCGAGACCTGTGGTTCTTCTGTACTGGGGGAAACCGCATGTTATGTTCACAGGCCCAATTTGATTTAGATGCTGAAAATCATTGTCCTACAGCCGCACAACACTGTTTATCCACGAGATTAGCCCGTTTCCCAATCTGGACAGCTTTTATTATTAGAAAACTATTTCCTCAGATCAATAGTAGCAACCACCCGCAATCTAGGCTCGTAGGAGGCAATAGGACCAAGAGTTCCTGCTAGGACTCAGAGACAGCCAGAAAAGGAGAAGCTTACGGGCGAGAAAGGGTCTGGTTCTGTGCTAAAACCCCAAAGGAATTTATAGAAAGTTTCTTATTGAAGTTTGCCCGGGACTGCATGTAACATTTCTGCATGTACTGCCGACAGTTCAGGAGAGAAAGCCTGGCAGCTTTAAGGACTCCTCGTGGGTGGTAGGACAAGCTCCGTGGAGTAAAGTAGATCTGTCTACATGTCAAAGATCTTTCCACAGTTCAAAGCTCTGTATCTTCCTTAGAGACTGGGAGGAGAAAGCAAAGGAAAACATTGCCTTTCTCATTTAATATAATATTTCAGCAATCCTGGATCATTAATATTAGAAATTCATTGGTGTGTCCAGCTAGTGATGTTTTAATGTGATTATTCCCCAGCATTTTCCATTCACGTACTTCAGCAAACCTCAACAAGTGCTTTTATTGTTTTGTCTCCTGCTCATCGAACTTTAGCATGAGGTTATCAATGTTGGACACAACTTAAATATTTAGAGTTGGGGCTACAATTAAGGCATGTAGATTGGATTTTGACAGTTGCTAGAAAACTGAAGTATCTGAAGTGGGCTAGCTGTACTATTCTTATAGATGAAAAATGTTTCTAATTTCCTTTATTTATTGGCATAGGCAAGAAGACACTTTTTGCACATGTGGTTGGAACACAGGTCTATAAATTCCTTCAGATCCATCTCAGAGTAAGGCAATGAAATTGAGTATCAGGGGAATGTTCACATTTTCTCCTAGTCAAATTGCAAACCTGGGTGTGATGGTTTGGGTATGAAGCGTCCTTCCATAAACTGAAGTATTGAAGGGTGTTCCCCTACAATCATTATAATCTGGCTCAATCACAAGACTTAGCTGACTTCACCAGTGGATTCACCATCAATTGATGGATTCAGAATTTGATGGCATTATTGAGAGAGGTAACAAGAGGAGGGGCCTGGTTGAAGTAAGTAGGTCACTGCAACATGCTTTGAATGCTGTCTTTTTACAGGAGTCTTTCTCTCTTTTTTCCGACCCCCCCCCCCAGGTCACATGCTCTTGCCACTACTATATCCTGCTTTAAAATGACCCCAAAACAACTGAGTCAGCTATTGGTCAAGAATGAATCCAGCTTTTCCCTCCTTTTATCCATGAACTAATAGATCCAACAGTCCCTCGTCTCAGTATCATACACTCCCCTTCTAGGCTTTTAAGCTAGTTTACTTCTCTCATGATCTGTCTTTCTCATGTTCACTTACCAAAACACTCAACAATTTTGATAGCAAATCTGTGCCAAGTTTTGTGGCTTTCCCTAGGAAGTTCACTACAATGGCTACAAAATCTACGGACTTGGTAAATTTATAGCAAATCTTTGAAACTTTATTTTACATTTGCTTTAAAGCAGTATTTTTCTCTCATATTAAGGCAAAGTATTCTGTAAAAGAGACTCTTAGAGGTGCTTACAATGTTTCAATTTCCTCTGCTTAGCATCTGTTAACTCTAGGCAACCAACTGATTCTCCAGACAAGAATACAATCAAAGGGATGCAATTAGAAACTCTGTTTTCTAAAGACCTCACCAGAAGGACAATGTGGGATGCTTAGTGTAGCTCTATTATCTTAGAATTATTCAGTCCCTTTTACTAGAACTCAACATCTTTAAGGGTAGAAACTCTATCATCTTTGTCTTCATGGGACCCAAACTAACTCAATGTTCTGAGCAAACAATGGAGAGCAGGTAAGAAAAACATATTATGAAAGTATAATTTCTCACATGTTTATGATCCTTTACCTTTTGGTTCAGTAGCACGATTGACGATAAATGTTCACTCTTAGGGATATACCTGAAGGAAGCAAAGAATGTGCAATAGAGACACCTTCACATCCAAGCTTATTCACAACCATTCAGAACCCAATTTATGGAATCAGCCTAGATGTCTGTCAACAGGTTAAGTAGTAAAGAAAATGTGATCACAATTGTGCATATGCATACATGTGCACACACACACAACTTTTATTCAACTATACAGAAGAATCAATTTGCTGTTTTCATTAAAATGAATGGTAAAATTAGAAATCATCATGTTGAATGAATCAATCCAAATTTAAAAAGATAAATATTATGTATTTTCTCTCACATGGGGAATCTAGAGTATATATTGTATACATGACATAGAAGTAGAAGTCAGATTATTTCGGAGGAATAAGGGAATCAGAGGGAGGGAAGAGAAAAAACAAGAGATGGTAACGGGGAAGAAAATAAACAAAGCACATGATATACACCCATCAAAATGTAATACTAAAACACATTGTTTAATGTAAATTAAAATGAAAGTTATTGAAAACTACATAGACACTTCATCAAAAGTAAAAGCAGAGATGTCCTATGACTCTGAGATGCCATTTCTCAATACACTTCAAAGAGATGAAATCCCAATGCAAAAGAGGTATCTGTATTTCTGGTTTCCTTGCAATACTATCTGCAGCATTCAATAAATGAATACACCTAACTATCTGTTGATGGAGAAACGGCCAAACACTCTGTACACAATGGAACGCTAGTCAGTATTTATGTCGGTTCGAATAAGAGATGTAGGCTCTTGTATTTACACACTTTTGCTTCTAGCTGTTTGTACTATTTGGGAAAGTTACACAGAGGCTCTTGTATTTACACACTTTTTTCTAGCTGTTTGTACTATTTGGGAAGTTACATGGAGGCTCTTGTATTTACACACTTTTGCTCTAGCTGTTTGCACTATTTGGGGAAGTTACATGGAGGTGCATAGTTGTTGGAAGAAGTGTGTTACCAGGTTTGGAGAGTTCACAGCCTCATTCCACTTCTAGGTTCTCTCTCTCTCTCTCTCTCTCTCTCTCTCTCTCTCTCTCTCTCTCTCTCTCTCTCCTCTCATATGTATGGATGGAGATGTGATCTCTCAGCTTCCTGCTTCTGCCGCTTTGCCTACCTGCTGCCATGCCTCCTTGCCATGAGGGACTCCTGACCCTGAGTATAGCAAACTGTAAGAGGAAGGTACTGGGCCTAGATACCCGTTCATAAAAACTACTTATCTTCCTTACAAGAGTGACAGAGAAATTTTCCCCAAAAGCAAAGTCTCGCTATTTAATGAGTTTATATGTAGGGGGAATTAAAGTACAGACATATCTGAAATTTATTAAGGTTTGATTTCATGACTGCAAATCATTTATCACCTCAGCTTTGTAATTCCATAGGCAAATCCTCTAGTTCCCTTTTCCACCCAGTCCCGAGCTTCTCATCAATCACTTTATTTGAGTAGCTCATGATTCATGCAAGTGTAATACAGCCATGTTGTATTTTTCAGGGTCCTCTAGGGTATCAGAACCTATATAATCTCTATATATAGAAAGGGGTTTTATTAGAGTGACTTACAAGCTAATTAAGTCCAACTAATACAACAATGGCTGCCTAGGCACAGAAAATCCAGAATTGAGTTAGTTCATGAGGCTGTGTATCTCTGCTGGTTTTCAGTATACGCCAGAATCGCAAAGAAGTGGACTCTAATGTCAGTGAAGGGATGGACTTGCTAGCGAGAGTGAGAGCCTGCCAAGAGTGAGGGCTCCTTCTCCCTTGACTGACATAGCCTGCCAGCAGAGGGTCTGGTCCAGATGTTTATGCGTCTTCCCACCTCAGAACATCTAGATTAAAGGTTTATCTTCCCAGCTCAAAGATCTAGGCTAGAAGGGGATCTTCCCACTTCAAAGGGTTTAATTAAGAAATCACTCACAGGTGTGCCTGGTCAGTCCCGTTTTAGTTATTTCCAGATGGAATCAAGCTGACAACCTAGAACAGCCAGTGCCCCTGTTGTCTGCATAAAATGGTGATTCACGGATGGCTTGCATATGGTTGGGTTGACCTGTTGCGGTAATTACACTGATCTGTTCGAAGACGTCCCACAAATGTATCCACATCCCATGAATTCAATATATAGAAAAATCAAGCTGGGATTGAGCCGGAAGCTTCCTCCCTGGCGACTGCTGCACAGGCTTCTGGGAAAACAGATCAACAGTCACACACAGCATAAACTCTATGAATTAAAATGCCAACCTGCCAGACAAAATATGTCCACGAATGCAATAATGGCTGAGATGTTAAGGAGGAAGCAATTGGTCTCTGATTGGGTTTGAGGTCCATTTCACAAAGGAAATTCATGTCTGGTACTGTAAATATAGTAAAAATAAAACAAAACAAAGCTATTACTGGTGATTTCTTAGCCTTAGGGAGGAATCTCCTACTTCTGCTTAGTTAAAGTAACACAGCATCAAAATTATTTTATTTATTTATTTATTTATTTTTCTCATTTTTTTATTCTTTTTTAATTAAAATTTCCAACTGCTCCCCGTTTCCCATTTCCCTCCCCCTCCTCCCACATATTGCCCCTCCCCCCGCTCCCCTCCCCCTATCCCCACTCCTCTTCTCCTCCCACCACTCCATTCCCCCTCCCTCTCGATACTGAAGAGCAGTCCAAATTCCCTGCCCTACAGGAAGACCAAGGTCCTCCCACTTCTATCTAGGTCCAGGAAGGTGAGCATCCAAACAGGCTAAGCTCCCACAAAGCCAGTTCATGTATTAGGATCGAAACCTAGTGCCATTGTCCTTGGCTTCTCATCAGCCTTCATTGTCCGCCATGTTCAGAGAGTCCAGTTTCAACCCATGCTTATTCCGTCCCAGTCCAACTGGCCTTGGAGAGCTCCCAATAGATCAGTTCCACTGTCACAGTGGGTCAAAATTATTTTTAAGTATTCATGTTTATACTCACAGAAAAAGGCTACCCAGGTTTAATCGGGGAGCCTCTATTTGTGACAAAGTGGATACAGAGACACATGAGCATACAAGATACTAAGTGATGCTTGAGGGCGTGTAGCTTATGGATCGTTGTGACTCGGAAGGAAGAATGTAAGAGCAAGAAGATATGGAGAAGGGATGCAAAAATGCCCTCTTCTAACACGGCACAGCCTAGCAATCACGACTCACAGCAGTTATGATAAAGGACACTGAGTGTACAGAAAATTGGCCAAGCTGATAGTTATGTCTGAGGAAGGCCCTCATGGGACTCTACTACTTAGAGATGAATTATTAGCAAACAACGGAATCTGGGAGAGGAGAATCCAATTACACATCCACTGTTGAGCCCAACTGTCTCTGAAATTGTAATTCCAAACCCATAGTGATATGCATGACCCTAGTTAAACTGAGTGGGACACAAAACGAAACCAACACTTACAAATGTGGGGAAAGACTTGTTAAGGACAAAGATGCGCTATCGGGAGTAAGAAGGAGATAAGAGAGTGGAAGAAGAATAACCAGAATATATTACATATGTACATGAAATCTCCAAAGTTATTAGCAAACAGATAAACATACGTGTAAGAAATTGAGCACACAATTCCACTGTATTTGGAGATGGATCTAAAGGGAGGCTTTTAGGTAATGAGGGCTCCACCCTAATAAATGAAGCATGCCCATTGTAAAAGGGCTTGAGACTATACGTTCTACCTTTTGCCATGAGATACTTTCATGATGTTGTAATCCAGAAGTTCCTCACAAAACACAAATCCTTCATTTTTGCTTCTGATCTTACAGAACCTTTTAAGAAACCCCTGTTCTCTCTAAATTAACCTGTCTATACACTCCCAATACCATCACAATACAGATCAAGATGTGTATTTAAGTGACTCACTGTAACTTCTCTGTGCTTTCTTTTCCTTTTTATGTATATTTTATGTATACTTTATACAGGGAAGACACAAGGAAGTTTCTTCAATCCATCCATGCAGTGTGTGTGTGTGTGTGTGTGTGTGTGTGTGTGTGTGTGTGTGTGCATTCTAAAATGAAATGGAAATGGGGAAGCCAATAATTTCTTCATTCATAAATTTTTTACATTATAATGAACAATAGAATTGATCCCAATTGGAATTAAAATGGCTTGGATTTTAAAGAGATGAAATAAATCTCAAATGATTTTTCTTTTGGTTCTGTCAATCAATCAAAGTCTAACATCCTCCATGGTCAAATTGTAAAAGTAGGATGCATAGATGTATAACTCCAGAAGTTCTTGTATCTCTCTCTTTCTCTAACCTGGTTGCCAAGTCTTGTCAACCCAATCCCTGGTGTTTCTTAAGCCCTTTCTGTTTCCTGAAAACTTTCACATCTACACTGCTCTCTAACTCTTCATCCTTTGACATTGTCATTTCTGAGACTTTCAGTCTTCTTTCTCTGGAACTGTTTTGTTTTCCTTCAATCAAAATAAGTCGTTTAAGTTTTCTCATCAAATTCTCTCAGCGTTCCTGTGTTCCAGAGGCTATGCACATTGATGTTTGCAACACACTGTCTCTTGTGCTATCAAGCACCCATCGCCATTTATGAGTAAGAACGCTTTCCAGTGACTCTAGGAATTCAATGAAGCAAGTATAAGTAATAAAGTATATTGGACTTCAACATTGTTGCTGCTGGAAAATATTTTGATGGGTTATCTGAAAAAAATGAGAAATTTCTTCACAGATTGTAATTCTCAATCTGTACAAGGAAGAAATCAATACACATTTGAAAATCACTTTATTCATTTCTAACTCTAATTAATCTTAATTTTATTACTTTTATTTTGCCAAATAATAATACATTGATGATTGTTACAATATGCTCTTATTAGTGTCATAGAAAATGCTTGCTGAATTTTTAAAAATTATTGTTTAGTTTTTTTGTTTTTTTTAAATATTTATTTATTTATTATGTATACAATATTCTGTTGTGTGTCTGCCTGCAGGCCAGAAGAGAACATCAGATCTCATTTCAGATGGTTGTGAGCCACCATGTGGTTGCTGGGAATTGAATTCAGGATCTTTGGAAGAGCAGTCAATGCTCTTAACCACTGAGCCATCTCTCCAGCCCCTATTGTTTAGTTTTTGATCTTGTAATATAATTACATCATTTCCCTAGTGCCTTTCCTCCCCTCAAACCCTCCCACATATAACCCTCCTTGTTCTGTTTCAAATTCATCTCTTTTTCCCATTAATTGTTGTTATATACATGTATGTATACATGTAAATATTCCTAAATCTGGAAGTGACCTGAGCGCCCCTCTCTGCAGGCTAACTTTCATAGTTCCAGAGGTACCACACAAGCTCTCAAAGGAGAGAAGCAAGCATCAGTCCTATCCAGCTGTTATGTCTATGACCCACAACAATGACCAGCATGGCACAATAACCCCAAAGGTGTTGTAGTGGCACACATACCTGGGGAGTAACCAAAAACTCAATAACTGGACTTAGGACCTGCACAACTAGAGGAAAATCATGCCTGGTACTGAACATCTGACCAACTATTCGTGAGTCTTGCTGAAATTTTTAAATTGGATTTAAAAGGCTGAATCTCTCTGATGTCCTGAGTCAAAGTGGATTGTGATAATCTCCTTGAATAGTTTTACATTTACACTTTATGCTTTTAAGTAAATGCATTGACAACCATCTTAGTCAGCTCTGGCTACCATAACAAATGAACACAGACTGTGTAACTTAAACAACAAGCATTCATAGCTCAAGGTTATAGAGAAAGACAAGGTCAAGAGATTACAGCCTACAGTTCCCTACCTGGCTCCTAGACACAATCTTCTCACTATGTTCTCTCATAGTGGAGAGAGGGGTGAGAGTTTCATGGAATCTTTTCATAAGGTCATTATTACATTCATGAAGGTTCCATCACTCAGACTCAATAAACAGCCTATGAAAAACAAACCCATTTGAAAAAGTCATCTGAAAAATGTAAGTTCTACAGCAGAGGTTCCTTGCTAAAGCTGGGCCTCCTTGACAAATGTTTTCCTGGTTCAGCGATAGAGACACCCAGAGGCTGCTGTAGATGTGATGCAAATGGACCCCCTTATACCTCAGTCTGGCAGCTGGACTCACAGTGGAGTGGAACTTTGCTGACACACAGGTGTTAGCTAGAGTCACATAGAGAAATACCTGGGAGATCAGGCAGCTGAGGACAGTATTGGATTTCCTGTATGGCGGCTTGGAGAGGTCAATATGTGAATCTCTGACGGGGAAGGCTAAGTTGCAGTGGAGACACATGAGTCAGCTGATGGTCCTGGCTAGGAAAGGCTCAGGCATTGAGAAAAGCCAACACAAAACAAAGGCCTTGGGCACTGCAAGTAACAGGCCATATGGACAGGGCCACCAAAGCCCATTGGAGACAGATGACACCACCATGAGCCCCACAAGTCAGACATGGAGATGTGGGGGCTCGTGTTACCCTTGCCGCATTTCAGCATTACTCTTGTCCAGTGTGTCCTTGGTAACTTCATGTTATTCTTTTGGGAAATGGGAATGTTTACTCAGTGGCATGGTGTATTGGAAGCATGTAACTTGGTTTTGTTTCTACAGGGGCTGAAAGCTAACAGACTGACTTGAGTCTTGGAACATACTTTGAGACTTTGAAAGTTTGGGAGACTATTCAGACTATGAGGACTTTTTAATTTGAACTAAATCTATTTTGTATTTTGAGGTGGCTGTGAATCCGAAACCTGGATGATAAAATGCTCCTCAGAACAGCAGCTGAATGTGTCTGAAATAGTGTGTCTCAGGAATATTCTAGGTACTACACAAGGAGATAGGCTATGCATTGATGACCTTAATAAACATCTCCATCCACAGAAGGAAGTAAACAACAGGATACGGCAACGGCCCTTGAGATACTTCAGCCGTGTTATGAGAATGAATGACGACAGACACCCAAAGATAGAACCTGCTTGGAAAAGTACAGAGGATAAGGCAAAGAAGAAGACCCCCAAAACACTGGATAGATAGCATAAAGGAAGACTGTGGAACCTTGGGTATGCCAATAACCCAAGCATCTAGGACTGCCCAGGATAGGAACAACTGAAGAACTGCCATAGATGGATTTCCTATGCATGCTTATGCATTGCCGGGCATAAATGAGAAATGAGGATGTTGATGAGTCTATGAGTCACAGAATGGCATACTTTAAACCTGAAGTTTATCCCACAGGCTCATGTGTTTGAACACTTAGTTCACACATGGTAGTAAGGTTTGGGAGTGTAACCTTTAAGTCAGGAGGCAAGGCTGTTTAGGTGGTCACTAAAGGTGGACCCTTGAGAGTCATAGCCTGGCTCTGCTGTCAACCTAAGTCCTTTCTGTTTCCTGACTCACCAATATATGAAAATCATGGGACACATCTTCCCTCCACAATGACCCTCACCATGCTTTCTCTGCCACAACAGATTGGTAGTCCCTGTGCCCATGGGCTAGAATATTCCTTCTCCTTTAAGTTGCTTCTAGCAGATATTTTGTCAGAGAAATGATTAAAGTAGCTAATTTAATAGATCTGCAGTTCATATCCACTTAAGTCAATATTTCTTAGTGAGTATTTTCTTCTTTAGAATTGGGTAATGAAAATGTGTTTCTGGCTTCCACCACTGTGTCAGAGCTCAAAGGGACAAAGGTTGAATTGATCTCATAGTTTCAAATGTTTCCATTCACATTGGTCTGGCTCTATTGCTTTAGGCTTGTGGCGAGGGAAAACCTCAAGCCAAAAGAGCATCATGAGACAAGGATGCCCATGTCAGGGCGCTCTGTACCCAGACAAAGTGAGCAAGAGACTAGTTTGAAGACCTACCATTCAGAGGCATGCTGTCAGTGACCTGCTTCCCTTAATTAGGCCCAACTATGTCCAATAAATTACTAAATTGTAGATATAGCAATGAATCAATCCATTTGAAGAAGTCAGAGCCCTCACGGCCCTGCCACTTTCCAAAGATCTCTTCCTCGAACAATCTTTGCATTGTGGACAAAGCCTTCAACACATGAGCCTCTCAAGAACACTCTGTATACAAAGATAATAACTGATAAATATTTGATAAACTGTATTTAATTCACATAAAATTTCTAACATATATCAAATTTATTAAACATAAAACACCAAGGCAACTAAAAGTTGGCAATGCCCCCAAAAGAGAAGAGTCATTGGAAGGATTGGCTGCATCCCAAAGACAGAGTGTGTGCTGCCATTGAACTCATTTAACGCTTCATGGTTTATCAGCTGATTACTCCTGATTACTTTATAGTTGAATGTACGAGGGTGATAATACAGTGTTTGTGATAGACTATAGCCTCTAGAGAGAGGAAAAAACTAAACTTTCTGAATTGATCAACAGATCATCATCTCAGCCCTTTTGCTGAGAGAGGGGGACACGTTTCAGAGTAAGTATTAGGTTTTATCATGGAGCCACTGGAGGATTTAATGAAGAAAAAGCTTGTCGGTGGCTCTTCCACTCATATAAATGGCTCCCTCTCCCAGAGCCACCATTAACTGCCCCGAATGAGGGGTAGGACCTCCTGAGCTTCGTTCTGCGTGCTGAAGTGATAATGGGTTAGTCTCATGCAAATCTAGTGCAGGTGACCACAGTGAACTCGTTAATGTGACAACCAGTTCATAACTGGAGCACTCACCATTTAGGGAAATTCTGACTCCTCAATTCTTGCTGACCTATCTTCTGGATGTCTCTGCAGGGATAATATAAATTGTTCCCTTCAGGTCAGAACATTCCATGGTTCGTTATCTCCATACTCGGCCGTTTCTAAGTCTCTGCATTAACTGGTGCCAACTACAAAGAGGAGCTGTGAAGTCTGAAAGTGGCGTTAATCTGTGGGTATGAATATAAGTATTTCGATGGCAATTTGCTACCTTGACCATTTATCAAGACAACAGTAGTAGGTTCTCCACAAAGGTCCATGATCCCCCAGCCATGGGTTCTTGATGGTATTTACCATACCAGGAATGAGTTCCCTCATGTAGGAATGAAAAGTCATTGGATATGTCTGTAACTGTCATGGCACTTGTACCAGGGCAGCTTGCTTGCATCTTCTGGCTTTGTGAAAGCTAGCCAGCAGGTACGAAACTGTCAGTCCAAATCCAGTTGGAGTTCTTGGTGTCCTACAGCTGAAGTATGATGTCTTCAGGAATAGTATCCTAAAATCTAGTTCTGGTTGGCAAGCAAGGACTTTGGCAGCAGTCTGTGGTGTTTTGGGGACGTTAGGAGTCATCCTTACCAACAGCTCACAGGAAGGTATCCCGTATGGTACTAGGATTTCTATTTACTAAGTTCAGTTATCTGCTAGGAGCATTATCTACCAAAGTCAGATGCCTCCACTCAAATCTTCTTTTAAAATGTGTTTTTAATAGGCTTACAACGTAGTCTAAGACTTTTTCTATGCATCCTTAATTTTGGTTAGCCCTTCCCCACAATCCCCTTCTCCCCCTACCTTCCATTCCTAATCCCTCTGAAACTGTTCCTCCCCCTGTGTTCCACATTCTGCTATAATCTCACATGGGCTCTTCTAGGTCTCTTCCCTTAAAGTGGTTTCCCCTCTCTAATGTCACCTTCCTGGTCTTTATGGGCACTTCATAAAACAGTAGCAAAAGAATCCCAAGGTGGATCCATACATGAGAGAGAACATGTAGCTTTTGTCTGTTGGGCCTGAATCACCTTGTTGAGTATAATTTGCTTTTAGTTCCATCCATTTCCCTGAAATGTCATGATTTCCTTTATCTTTATACCTGAACTGCATTCTGCTGTGTATGAACCAGGTTTTCATTATCCATTCATCATTTAATGGCCATCTAAGATGATTCCATTTCCTAACATTGTGACTAGAACACCATAAACTAAATGCTCAGGTCTCCTTAGAATTAAAATATTAATGTCCTAACTCCTTATGTGGTACTCATTTTTAGATTGTGCCTGTAAGAGATAATACTGGTCAGGTGAAGCCAATAGCTAAAGCCTAGTGGTGTGGTTAAAGTCTACAAAAACAGAATAATAGATGGACATGGGCACACATGCCCATCATCCCACTACCCACAAAGCGCCACACATTTAAGGTGAGAGCAGGCCCTGACCACCAACTGAAGACATAACCAAGAGGGAACGAGTAGGGTAGACTTGTTCTGGCTGGGAAAAGAGCCCTCACCAGAAACTCAAACTGCCAGTCCCTTGATCTTGGATTTCCAGCCTCCATGGGCAATAAATGTCTGTTGATTAAGCCGTCTGCCTTGCAATATTTGTTATGGCAGTCTGAGCTAGGAGTGATCAAGTAAAGGAGATGGACGGGGAATATAGGATATGGGGTACTTACTAATTATTCCCTGTGACCCTGAGCTGGTGATGTAGTCCCTTAGATTCTACTTCCACAGCGACAACTGATTCTGTGTATTTCAACATCACAGGAAGCAGACTGCATCAACCTCAGGGACTCTCCAGAGAAGAGATCCTCGGGTAGTTTCCCATGTCCAGTAAACATTCTGTCACTCATACAAAGAGTTCTGTCTTCCCTGTGTAGCAAAGCACAGCAGTCAGCTGCTTTATGCCAAATTTAGAACATTCCTCTTGTAAAAATAGTCACAAGTTCGGGTCACCATGAAACATCCTGATTCTGATTCGGGGACCTAATCTTACAGAAAGGATTAAAGCACTTGTCCTTATCTGAGATGGTTTTGACTTACAGGTGCAAATATTTAAGCAGCCTCTGATAAGCAGCCCATCCCTCACTGAGCTATTTGGCAGTTTCTCCTCACAGAAGAAAGAGATGGACTTTAAGATTCAAGATAAAGGGGCTCGGTTATCAGCCCTTTCTGTACTTAGTGAGGAGCTGTAGTAAACATGCCCTTTGCTTGACAGTTGTTGCTGTTTCACTTCTCCAAAGTCTCTGTTGTCTTTTTCTTTGAACACTATTTCCAGATCTAGAAACTGTTTTATGTTAAGTCGGTGTGTGAGGATGAGGAAACCCTGCCAGAGGATCATTTGAAAAGCTCCCTGAGACCCTTCTAAAGTTTTTGTTTGTTTTTGTTTTCTGTTCATAATATAAAGGTTATTTTACACAAAATTGTAATATCCTAAAAGAGATAGGAGATTGGGGTCACTGTGTTAAAACCATGTTCATCAATGGGTGAAAAATGAGCCACAGAGCTGCTGCGAGCCTCCAACTACTGCACAGACTCAGTGTTGAATTTTTAGCTAAAACACCATGATGCGTCTAGGCATTTATAGATAAAAGAAACTTTCTACAGTTTAAGATCTGAGCTTAGGTTTTGTTTGTAGTAACTCATCTTAGAGATGGTTTCTGAAACACGGTGTTTGAAGGACATTAGGTATCAGAGAAAGTCCATTCCACTTATGTGAGCATTATGCGCATCAAGTAGAGCTTCCTAAAGGAGAACTCTGCCTTAGACACTGTTCTGTTTCCTACTGTAAACATAGAAAAATCTTAACTCTAACAGAATGTGTGCAGAGAGGAATGTTTACATAATGATACTAGACAAGCTGCCTAAACCTGGAGCTTCACAAAGTTCAACAGAGGGATCCACAGAAAGCAACCGATCTCACATTCTGTGCAGCCTATAATCAGTTGATTAACTACAGTCGTAGGCACTCTCTCTGGAATGTTATCGAATGTGTCCTTGATTGCTGGCTCAAGGTCTTCTTCCCTTCCTCTAGTCACAAAATTGGTGTTCTGCACCAGCACCCTGTAAAAAGGGCTGCAGCAAAACTCTGGAAATGTAAGAGAAGCAGCTACTTGCTTTGGGGGTTCAAAACTCAAAGTGAGGGTAAAAGGGGAATATCTGTTAAGAAACAAAATACAATCTTATGTTTTTTACTCCCACCTCCTTCCTCACTACAGACTAAGAAGGGTTCATCCTCTGGGGGATAAGGGAAGGAGCCATGAGACAGTGTGAGATGCTTGTGGGTCTATGAAACTCTGAGAGTGGAGATCTGACTCTCCTGGGTTCCCACTCCCATGCCCCTTCACCGAGTGATCCAAAGCAGCAGAAGCCCCCTGCAATAGTTTTCCACGAGAGCTTTGAAGCATGAAAGACCCTTTTCTAGGCAAATACAGGATAGCATTAGCCTCAGGTGACGCATGAACAGACGAAGAAGCCTCAGGGGAGAGTTCTAGGTAGCTTCAGAGAATGCCCCATGGTGTAAGTCCAGAAAAAGCCCATAAATAATAGAGAAGGTCAGAGCTGGGGACTGAGTCCGGGGCAGCCTAAAGTAGATTTCTACCATCAGATAGGACAGCTTAGCCAAGGTTTGGACATAGGAAGAC
Source organism: Chionomys nivalis (assembly GCF_950005125.1). Classification (NCBI taxonomy): domain Eukaryota; kingdom Metazoa; phylum Chordata; class Mammalia; order Rodentia; family Cricetidae; genus Chionomys; species Chionomys nivalis. The sequence goes on along the minus strand of NC_080100.1, from coordinate 10,389,979 downwards.
AAAGAAAGGGTTAGCAAAGCTGGTTTCTTCCCCAAGTGGAGCGAAGAACACGTATGAAACACAGGTCTAGGGAAGACAATTGGAACGGGAGAAACTTGATTTATCAAAGCTTAAATGTCCACTCTGGTAGAATGACTGAGGTATGGGGTGAAAAGAGCTTGAAATTATTTTTGTAAATAATGGAAATTATAGAACACTATAGTCTGAGATTTGGTGCTCCTAGTTTCCTAATTAAGATTACATTTTTCAGTCTGCTGAAGTAACTCTCATCATGAAAGAGGTAATTGTAACCTTGGGTGGTGTTGGACGAACCTGGGTCCTGATCAGAGCACGCCAAGCATTGTCTTAGAAGGCAAGTGTGGGGCGCCCATCACCCCTTGGAATGCATCTAACATCTCTGACTGCATTCCTCCCCCACGTCCACTCCGAGCACATTGCTCAAGGACTGAACCTTTGCCAGTTATGTCAGTGGAAGGGTTCGCTTTCATCCTATGCTATATGCGGAGTCCTGGAGCTTCTGCGCTTGCTCTCCGCATTTCCCTCTGAACCCTGTGCTCTGCCTCTTCCAACAGCTTCATTAAGTCTGTTGCTGGGAGCCTGTGCTCTCTCTCTCCCTCTCTCTCGGGCAGCTGTGTTGCTTCTGAAACATCACCATTCTTCTGCAGGCTTGCGAGGTTGGGGTTGACTTCTAAACTCTTGGCAGAAAAAAAAAGTTACTTCCTGCTCAAAGAGAAAGATGAAAGTGAACCCCACACTGTGCAGAAGCGCAGACACCCTGATGTTTTCTACACTGCTTGCCCCCACATAGCATCTCAGAACATCCCTGCCTTGGGGCTTCCTGACCTGGACCCCGTGAACTGCGCCTACCCCAGCTGATGTCAACACCAGCTCGAGGAAAGGTTATTTTTAAATATATGAGTACTCAACTTCATATTATTCTATGTCAGGCAAATCGCTGCTTCTCCATGCTTTTCATATGTTCTAAGATTAATTGAAAAGTCTGTATGGTACATCAAAGGATAACTGCCTCGCTGTCTTCCTTGAAAAGCACTCCCTGAAGCTGCGTTAGGAGAAGATGGCGGGATGACACTGAAGATTGCTGAGAGGAAATGAGCATCAGGATTCCTGGTTATATTTTGTAATTTCTATAAGCCCTGTTAAAGAAGGGAGGTGTTTCTGAGTTTGCTTGCTTAATTTTGTCTCTGCAAGTGAAAGAGAGTCCATGGGAACTCTTGGTGTGGTTTGAAGAATCAAAGGTACAGGAGGCTGTAGATGTAGGAAGAATATTGAAGAAAACTGTGGACCCCTAAGCCTCATCCCAGAACCACTCTTGTAGATCTTTCCTCGTTTTTGTATATCTGCTGGCCATAGGGATCTGGGTGGTCATCACTAGACACGTTCACTTCTCTGTTGACGTTATCCCATTCCTCTGCCTCCTTGTTTTAAATTGCCACACTGCCTGATACATGGGAAGAGTTCAGTAAGTGTTTGGTGTTGCAACTGGTTTGAAGAAAGATCGCCCAGTGGCATCTCCGTCTCCCTCCGTGGTCCCAGTGAACAGATTGGAGGTGTCACAGAGCATAAAAGTGCTTCCCACAGAGCATAGATTCTCTTTCATGAGAAAGGTGAAGACTAGAGATGGAGTTCAGCTGCATGGTGACATAAAAACCGAGGTTCAATCCATGTTATTTCATGAACTCGTACCTATAATTTCAGTACTCAATAAGGGGAGGCAGAAGCATCAGAAGTTCAAGGTCCTTCTTGGCTACATAGTGAGTTTGAGGCCAACGTGGTGCCTGCAAGAGACTGTTTCAGAAAGATGGGAGACGCCATACCAGATAGGAATGACAGTCTCAATGACAGCAGACTCCCCAGCCACTGCCAGTACTTTACCAGGCTCTAACCCTGCTGTTCCTCATTTGTACCAGATTGCTTTGGAGACTCCAACTCCAGGCAGATGACTATAAGATGTATTGGAAGGACATATGTAAAGGCAGAGTCACAGGCAACTAGGAAGCTGAAAAAGTTATAAAAACCAAGAGCAATGTAGAAGACGGATGGAGAGGATGGCTCTTACTAAACCCTTACAGAGAACTCAAAGTCAGAGGACAGACAGGCAGCTGTCAACTGTAATTCCATTGCACATTGGAAATCTTGTCTAGTGGTATAGGTCATACACACTAGGTGTCATGGGTGGGTGACTGGCTGGAACTCCTATGGTTTTTCTTGTTCTCCCTTAATAGGTTTATCTTGTTCTCTACTAAAGGAAAAAAGAAAAAAGAAAAAGGAAAGGAAACAACAACAATTAAAACCCCCAAAGCAAGAGTCTATTTAGGTTCTATTCAACAGGACTTCATTAGCCCAGGATACCACGCTGGAACTTCAGTGACGTCACCTTCACTAGCCCAGGATACCACGCCGGAACTTCAGTGACGTCACCTTCATTAGCCCAGGATATCACACTGAAAATTCAGTGATGTCACCTTCATTAGCCCAGGATACCACACAGGAACTTTAGTGATGTCACCTTTATTAGCCCAGAATACCACACTGGAACTTCAGTGACGTCACCTTCATTGTACCTGTTAACATTTTGCTTATCTCAATTTGGATTTGAGGAAAATACTTTTGTTTTCATAAAATATTGCATCAGTCCTGGGAGTGTCCCAGGTGGTATAGAAGGTGTGAGGCCCCGCTCTCAGTCCTCGGTAGTGAAGGACTACATTAGACTGTTTATTACGTTTCTTTTGATTGCTAAGATTTTTTTGGTGCCTTCTTAAATTCTGTGCCCTATCACAGCATTAGGGCTTCCGTGACAAATTAGCACAAACAAGGTGTCTTCAAAACAATACAAATAGTCCTTCATGGTTCTGAATATGGAAGTCTAGCTGGCATCAGCAGAGTGCGATCCCTTCCAGACCTCTAGGATAGGATGCCTTTGCGTACTCTGGATCTTGTTTCTTGGCTTACACAGTCAACACCTTGATCCATGCTACCATATTTACATCATGTGCCTATCAAGGTTCCCTCCACTACCCTTTAATGAGAAAGCCTGAAATCCATAATAGTCTCGGCTTGTAACTCTAGTTTACATTTGTAAATAACTTTCACCAAATAGGTCACACTCATGAATGCCAGAAGCTAGATTTGTGCATGAATTCCCAAGGGGAATGCTCCATCCCCCTAAGGCCCCAAGTCAAGTGTCTCACTTGCTTATTCCAAGCCTTAGAATGTGTTCCTCATGGGTTCCACCCCATCCCTGGATTCACAGCTGGTTCTCATCACTGGTGTGAAAATAAGTGGATAGAAAAATGAAAAACAGTAAACAATGCACAGAAAGAGTGTGGATGGCCCAAAGCCTGATCCTAATCACAAAAGCAGTGTCCCAAAAGAAGAAAGGCAGGACACAGGGGCCAGCACATCCTCTTTGAAAGGGAAAGAATTGCTAAGGGGAAAAAAATTCCCTGCAGCCTTGTCCCAAAAGAATACATTCCCATATATAAGATAGATAGATAGATAGATAGATAGATAGATAGATAGATAGATAGATGATAGATAGATGATAGATAGATAGATAGATAGATAGATAGATAGATAGATAGATAGAGAAAGAAAGGGGCAACAACTTCCTCAATGGAGTATTTTCACACATGCCTCAAGTAGAGAAGCCACTGAAATTCTGCTCCTACAGTGACATAACATTTCTGTTTTATTACACATAATTTTATCTTTTCTTTGACTTATTTCATTTCAATAATTACTATATGTATATATATATATTCACACACAAATCCTTTTGATATTTTTGTACTGTTAAAACCACAGCTGCATGACTGTCATGAACTAAAATTCTTCAAGCATGATCTTCATCCTATGGTCGTGGGAAAGAGCAAGTTTCCTTTAAAACACACACATGCACACACTTCTTGAAGCCATATGGAACTTTTATGAATGCAAATTGAACTTCATTTTTTTTCTTCACGTTTCTTACAAAATTCTCGTCAGTAGAAAGAAAATTTTCAGCCCTTAGTAGGACCTGTTAGGAAAATCCTACAATTAAATTTCTTGCTTCAACTTTGGGATATTTATACCCATCATTACCACCATGGTGGCATCAAGGAGTTTACGCTCATCAAAATGAGCGTCAAAACTGCAGTTAATTGCGTAAAACGCTTACTTTTTTAAACACAGTGTAAGTTCAGACAAATCTACACATGAATTTTCACAATATCATGCGAACTGCGTGTGTTACCTCAAAACAGTGAATAAATTCACGCGTTAGAGTAAATTTCAAGTCTTCCACATGCTTAAAACTCGGCATCATGTGAGCAAATCATTTGCAGATTGCTAGACAGCGTGAATAGTCTGACAGCATATGGAGACTATTTATGGACCACAGCAGTTTCCACACTGCTGATCACGTGAAAGATAAACAACACAACTGAAGTGAATTATTACTCTCCCATTACTTTCATGGTATACTACATTTACTGTTTAAGTTGGTAGATTCTCTCCTATGCGTCTCACTCTTCATTGGTTAAAAAGAAAGTGTTTGCTGTGCTTTGACTTAAGCAGAAAATAAGCTTTCATCTTCCTCAGGAACCAGCTGAGATTTTGTATATTAGACTAACTACCAAGGCATTAGATCAATGGCAACTTCTACGTGTGCAATCAAAGATATAACTTAACTGTTGTAAATACAGTACGCATTTGGGAATCTCCATTGTGTGCCAGCTTGAGTTCTTCAGTTGTCCATCTAGGTTTGGCATAGCTAGAACATACTAGTAGCTCAACTTTTAGTTTTTGGACCTTCCTGCTGATTTTCATAGTGCTGCTCTAATTCACGTTTTTACACTCTGATGCCTGTTCTGTATGACCATTGCTGTTAATTATGAGAGCTCCGTCTTTGGGGTCTGATAGTCACCTGGAAGTCTTGCCTCACAATTTCATTGCCTTTGGATTTTGGACTTCAAGAGATGACAGGAGTTGGGTCAAGCATCGGGTCCCAAGAATAGCTGAAGATGGATCTCCTGTACCTTTCCCAACTATTGGGAAACAGAGTAGGGCTGTAAATCAAAAACTGGGGATTTTGTCCTATGTATATTCTTTTAAGTGAACTTTACACATAGTGCAGTAAGAAGCAAGGTAAGGTAGTCATTTACCAACTAACACCATGGAGCAAATGACTGTCAAACTGAGCAGCTTGGGATGTAACTTTCTAGTTACAGGACTGGTGGTTGATCGATGTAGCTTTACTCTGGACGCAATGTAGCCTGAGTTTGGTTTTATATAATTACATTTTCTGAGTGACAGGCTGAAGAATCAGTCGCTAATAGAGGCAAACTCTTCTAATGGTGATCTCACGGAATGTCCATGCTCTGTTTGGGCAAAGGAAGGCATGCAGTCAAGTTCAAAATCAATAGAAATGAGAAATGGACTCCCTCTATGTCCTGGGGCTAGCTAGGGTAAGTGAAGAATCATCAAGAAATACCCTAACTCATCACAAGAGATGAAGTTGTTGGCTTTGTAATGACTGTGGTTGTCATAGTGACTCAGTGCCACAGCAGTGACATGCTCTCCTGATGCCTTGCCTGTATATATACTTCCTTCTGTGCTACTCTTAGTATCCGGCTCACCCCCATAAGCCATGGATCTCTGGTGTCCTGTTTCTACCAGCATCAAGGCTATTCAATCCTCACTGAATGTTAGAGGCCTCTCAATTTCAGAAACAAATTTGAAGGCCTGTTTTCTGAAGATGCTTCGGGTACCAATTACACTGTCAGATGTCAAATGCAGTTCTAGACCTGGTTATGTTTATACATCTTTATAAGAGCCTTTATAAGAACTTGATATGAAGCTTTCATCCATCTGAATGAAAACACACAATTGATATTTTTAATGGCTTATTATTACTTTTAAATTATGTCTCTGAGTGGGTGGTGTAGAAGGTCCTTCTGTTTATGTATTGCTTTCATTGGTTAATCAATAAAGAAACTGCTTGGCCTTATAGGTCAGAATTAAGACAGGCAGAGAAGATAGAAGTGAACACTGAAAGGAAGAAAGCAGAGTCAGAGAGCTACCATGTAGACACCAGGTCAAACATGCTGAATCTTTCCCAGAAGCCATGACCTCCTGGTGATATACAGATGATTAGAAATGGGTTAAATCAAGATATGAGAGTTAGCCAATAAGAGGCTAGAGATAATGGGCCAGGCAGTGAGTTAATTAATACAATTTCTGTGTGTTTATTTCGGGTGTAAGTTAGCTGGGTGGCCAGGAAAAAAAAAGGGGGCACCCTCCTTCAACAAGTGGGTATATATAAATGAGTGCTGGTTCCTGTGGAAATCCGAAGAAAGCATCAGATTCCCTGGAGTTAGAATATTATTCTAACAGGTTGTTGTGAGCCCCCTGATGTGGTGCTGGAACCCAACTGTGATCCCCTGCAAGACTCTTAACCAGTGAGCCTTCTCTCTGAAAATTAATATTTTGAAATGCACTCAGCCTTTGTATAAACGCCATAAAAATGAATAGAAATGCCCGGTACTATTGCACCACAGGATCTTTTAAGATCAATATTGAAAATGCCTAAGATTGTAGAGTTTAAAACACAAGGCCAGAGCCGGGCGGTGGTGGCGCATGCCTTTAATCGCAGCACTTGGGAGGCAAAGGCAGGTGGGCCTCTGTGAGTTCGAGCCCAGCCTGGTCTACAAAAGCTAGTTCCAGGACAGGCTCCAAAGCTACAAAAAAAAAACCTGTCTCAAAACAAAAACAGAAACAAAAACAAAAACAAAACAATAACAACAAAAACAAATAAGCAAAAAAAAAACAACAAAACAACCCACAAGGTTAATATTTGTTAAGTCTATGGATTTGATGTTTTTTAAAAAGTTATTTAAAGAACTACAAAATTGAATGTAATATCAAAATATAATGATACTTAAGAAGATGGTTATATTAATATTAGTCAGAAAAGAGAATCCCCCCAGCTAAGGGCATTAATGCACCATTATTATAAGAAAAAAAAAAGAACCTAGAAGATTTATACAGCTTTCCAAGTGAAACTACAGATTTAGAAAAGATATTTGGAAATAAGCTAAAAGAAATCCTATCACTCTTGGCTTTAGGGGAAAAAAAGGGGAAAAAAAGGCCTTAAAAAGTTTTTTGGATTATCAGCCAAAATGCTGTTTAATGTCATATCTTCTTAGACTACAATAAAAGTCTATAGATGCAAAAATCTATCTCCTATCTGGGGCTATGACATCAAACAACCACTAATCAAAAATTGTTTGCTTCTTAGTCAGAGAGGCAAAGTAAAGGTGGCAGCAGAGGTGGTTGTAGATCCAAAGCCAACAGCCACGTTTCAGTGATGAGGAGACACCTGTGCCTCCTTCCACCCCACCATCTGCTGGTTCTTGAAGCCTGGTTACCTTCAAAGCCTGATAATACACCACATGTGCCAAGAGAAGACATAATGCTGTTGTCTTCAAAGTGATAAATTCAGCTTTGGCATCTGGTGCTAAAATTGCTCTCCTTCAGGAAGAGGACTTAAAGGGTTGTGTGGACTGTGGTTCTGGCGCCAGCTAGTGCTGGTCGACAAGGGAATAAAGCTCCCTGCCTCACGCGGTGTCTGGGAGGCTCCAAGTGGAATTTTTGCCCCGAATGCGATCGTAAACTCTGTATTTCCTGGGTTCCCGTGATCAGGCACGATGGGTGGAAAGAGAACTTGTCAAGAGTGTGGGCAAGCAAACCATGGCTGGGTTGATGACTTGTGATGATTGACACACTCGCAGCGTCCCTAGACAGCTTCTCTGAACACACGTTTCCCTGAAGGGGCGGGCTGTAAAGTCCTTGCTTGAAGCGCTAATGTGACAGGTACGCTTGCAATTCAAAGCCGTTTTTATGTCTTAACGTCTTTCCATTTGGAGCCTCCCTTCAGCAGAACGGCAGGACACAAATTCATCTTCCTCATGGTTTGTCATGTAGTAGCCACGTGTCCTGGACATTCCTGCCCATTTACCAATTATCCACGAATAATTAAAATTGATGAGAAGAAGGAAGAGGGGAGATGGAAAGGGGAGGAGGAAGAGAGGAGAGAGAGTCTCTAAATGTAGCCTCATCTGTCCCCCATGTCTCAGGGCCATTCAAAGCTGATTGGTCTTGGTAAAGTAAGAGGGGGCAAATACAGGACACAAAGTAGTTCAATATTTTGACCTGTGTGGAAAAGCAGTCCCAAGGGTGGCAACTTTGTGCCTCTTCGCCCAGTTGGGGGGAATGACAACTTTCCAAGGACTCTTGACAGGCTTGCACAGTCTGCTTCCCGGACCCAGTGTCAGGGAGTTGAGCTTCGTCTATGTGGGATGCGGACTAAATCTCACAGTCCCATGACTATGGGATGGAATGGGTGACAAGAACTAAGATGAAAAGCAAATTCTGGAGTGGGGCCTGGTGGTACTCACCTACAACCCGAGAATATGGAAGAATGAAGTTCACCAATAACAAGTTTGAGGAGAACCTGTGTTACATAGCAAGATCTCGGAGAGAGAAAAAAATGAAAACAAAAGTAAATTCTTCCTCTAATGTTGGCTTCTAAACAGCAAAAACCTGTTTGTCGGTATACCTGAATATGAAATTAGAAGAAATAAAGATAAAGAGCTACTCCAATTTGTATGTTTTCCCATCTCTATTCCCACATGCAGTAAACTTGTCTTAAGTGGTTCATTTCATAGAAAACTTTGTAAAAACCACAGCCCATGTGTTAAGCTTTGCCTAACATAGATTGCTATTACGGACATCTTTGATACCTTGTGTTGACAGTCACACAGTCAATTAATTCCATGAGTGTGAACTTGGCACAATCTTCAAGTTAGCCTTAGGAGAAAGTTGCCAGGATCCACATACTGCTATTTAATTTTACATAAAGTATTTACTTCTCTGACTTGAAGCATGCTGCTTTAATTCATGAAGCATGGACCAAAAATTCTCTTCTGCTCCCCCCATAAGAGTTCTGAGCATAATGTGTTTCCAAAGGCGGTGAATTCTGCTTGCTTGCTCACCTCTGCAGAGACTCTCCGTCAGTTTGCAGTGAGAAATGATGTAGTAACAAGAAATTCCAAAGTCTAATATCCCAAAACAAACACATACACACACAGAGACACACACATACACGGTAAGGTGGGAAAGGAGGGACAGAGAGAGGGGAAAGAGAATTCGCCTTCACTCTGTATGGAACAGAAGTTGGCAATGGACTCAGGCCCCTCATAATGAGTCAGTGGGTCAGGGTGATGGCATGGCTGGTTTTCAAATGTTGCACATTTGGGAGAGAAAAGGCATTCTGAAAGCTATTGATCTTGGAATGAAATAGTTCAGTTCATACTTCATTGGCAACTGCTGGACCTCGGGCCTCACTACAATGTGCATGGCTGAAAGCGGAGCATTTATGAATCTGGAAGAAGATCACTGCATCTGAATGACGCTCACTTTTTAATTCAACCGCATTTAAACGTTTAGAACGTGAGCAGAAGGCAGCCAACTTCCTTGCCAGCTTGTAACATGAATGGCCTCTAGCCGAATCCCCAGCAGAATTCTCGTTCTGTGAAACCTCAGGAACCTAGACTACACCAACAACATCTCCAGAATGTTCTGCTCTTCTGCGGTCCCATCACAATCCTCCACCATGCTCTGCTTACAGCATTTGAGGGATTTCCTGCCTGTAACTACAAAACCCTCCCCATTTTCTCCAGCAGCCTAAGAATCACGTGGTCAGGTTCTCCCAGCGACGGACCCCACTTCTTAGTACCAGTTTTCTATATTGCTTACTTTAGTTGAGGCTGTAACCATATGCCTGATGGGACGCAACATAAGGAAGGATTTCTTCGTCTTAGCTCATAAGCAGAGATAGCTTTTCAGGGGGACACCATCCATCTGAACAAGGAGGGAAAGGCACAAACAACTCATGGTGGCTAGAAGTATAACTAGGATGTCTCAAATCCCCATACCTCAACATAACAGGAAGCAGACAAGGCAAGAAGTAGGGCATCCAATCAGTGTCCTGGTTCCTTTGGCTAAGTTTCACTTTGTAAAGGTTCCACAACTTCCTAAAATAGCACTACCACACAAACCTTGGGAGACCACTTCTCATTCAAGTCGTAACACCCAAAAATATAGAGATTTGAAATGATACTATCTTTTCTGAAAAGGGTACCTGACATCCATGTGTCTCACAGATGACTGCAGCCCAATACAGCTCAGAAGGTTCACTATTGTGGCTGGCAAAGGGTGCTGGCTTCCAGCTCCTCTCCACCAAGCAACTTATAATTGCCCATGGCATAGTGTCTGGGGGCAAGCTCGGGACTTTGAAAGGAGAAAGCCCCAGGAGAGCCAGTCTGAAGCTCTAGCAGATTCTGTGATAGAGAAGTCACATATCCTTACACTATTGCTTTTACTACACTCAGGAAACATAAGAGGTAACAACGATCCCATTTCTCATTTCAAAGAGCTTAAAAATGCCCTCTAAGCAAGAAAATTGGATGGGGGCTATTAGCATGTTTATTCGTGAAAATGCATTCTGTCCACAATCGAAAGCATCTTCTGACTGAATGTTTGGATTCTCCAGTATCTTAGACACTGGACATAAGACCAAACTCACAAACCCTCCTTTTGAGACACAGTAACTTGGTGGGACATCCTCCCGATCTGACACTCACTACTGCTTTAGACTTCATTTCCAACTGTAAGGAAAGCAGAGAGGCCTACTATGTCAGGTAATTGCAGGCCCTGGATTTGCCTGGCCATGTGTTGTTACTATTATGCCAGAATTCAATTCACACTTCCATTTGCCCTCTTATGTGCAAGGCATACACGATAATGTGTGAATTTGCATATTCACATAGTATCTGATGCTCAGATTAGAGTAACTATAGCACATTATCCTATTATCCACTCAAGCTGTCATCTTCCCTTTGTGTCAAGAACATTCAAAATCCTTTCTTGTAGCTATAGTAAAGTGAAGTATACTATCCTTAACTATGTTTACCTCATTATGGTATAGAACTAATTCGTATTTCCATCCACAGTGTATACCTCAGTTCCCCTTCCTATTTGGCCCTATAGTTGCTTTGTTATTGTTTTAAGTGGAAATTCTAATTTGTATTATTACTCTTCCTATAAGGGGAGGAGCTTAGCTCTCCTATTTTGTCACTTACGACACTTTTGCAGTGGTTACTGTTGTCTAAAGCCGAGCTACAAAATAACTCAGCTCTGGACTTTGACATCTTAATGAAGTTCTCTCTTTGATTATACACATTATCTATTCCTTGTTAAATTGGGGGAAATCAGAAAGTTTGTGATTTTGAAGTATCAAATGTGATGAAACACACAGAAAATCTGACATGACTTCATACAAAACTGTGCAAATAAAAATCTTATATGGAAGCAAAAATATTAGGGTCAAATACTTACATATTTTGGCATGGAAAAGAGTGAAAAATGGTAAGTCACACATTTAGCAAATTGTCCTAAATTTTCAGATAATTTTATTTTCGAAAAAAAAGATAGTTTTCGAAACTAACAATATTATAATATGTAGAGAAATGTCAACATAGATAAGCTTGCTAATAATAGTATATAACTTTACAGAGTGTATATAATTTTTATAAAAATAACATCATAGTGAAATGGAAGTTTCTAGGGAAGAATTTTAGTGTTAACATATTACAAAAAACCCTAAAATAAGAGTTGTGAGGAGATTTTTCCATGAGTAACTATTATACTCCTGCTAGTTTTGATTTTCAGATGATTATTAATAAAAATCTTTCTTTTTAATATAATACACATGGTTATACATTACTTTTTTCTTTGCATTATTCTTCTTTATAAAAACTATTGTAAATGAAGCTGTATGTAGGTCTACTAGTTGAATAAAATTGATATGCAGCTTAATAAATGACTACCTTAAAAGTTATCTTAGTCTTTCTTTTTAATTTTAAAAATGTTTATGTATCATAAATCATGCAGTCACATACATGGTGATTAAAAGATGCAATTTCTCATTTATAAATGCTGATGACCTTACCTGTGCATTATATTGATATGGTATCTGTGCATCCAAACCCTTACTCATACAACATGGAAACTAGCGCTGCCGAAACGGACAAACATTTTACCTATTGTAGCTGAAGTGGCTGAACTTCTTGGAAATATCTTCCATGTTTGATTGCTCAATCTCTTCCTTCGTAATTTCATGTTTTCTCACCTGAATGAGCATTCTGCTGCTTAATTCTCTGCACCTTAATCTGCAAGGCAATTCAATGTTCTGCAGTTCTTACGAAAAAAGACCAATTCCTGAATCCAAACCTTGATGCTTCTAGTTAAATATACCCAAACTACAGGTCAAGTATTTTCACCTCATTTGCCCTCCTTCCCTCCCCAGAGGATCCAGATGTACTTGCATGGTGACAGAACAAGGTATCACAGTTTAAGGTACATGACTTTTATCTCATAACAAAATGAGTACATGTCTTTTGATCAGCATGAAAGTTTTGACCTTCTCTGTATCTGATCTATAGTCGTTTGCCCCTTCTTACCCCACCTGGAAGTCCCCACCTCCAGGTCACCCAGCAGTTGCCTAACTTCTTATGTAGACTTGCAATCAACACAGCATACGTTAGCCTAGAACTTGTAGACCCAAGTGATTCTGCTGCTTCTACCTCTGGATTCGTTGGGACTGCATCCAGAACATACCTTTGTGTGTGGAGTAAAAGCTCATGTAAGTGGGGCGCTGTGCTCTTACTAATATCCTTTTCTAACCCTAATAACTTTCAAAAGACTCCATCTATAGACACATGTGAGCCTGTTCACACATTAATATTATGGTTTGGAGGGTAAAACTTTTGCATGAGCTCAGAGAAAACAATGCTTATTGACCATTAACTCTAACACTCCACTGCCTACTGAATGGAGTCCACAGACCTGGGCAATGTATATGAGGCTTTAAGGAGGTGGCCAGGGGCTCCGTCTTTCCAGCTCCCTTGAACCTGTGTTCAGGTCCATCTGCCAGGGATGTGTGAATGCTAGCATGAATTGTCATAAACTCTATTGTGTGTACATGTAAACTCCAGCCAACTGAGAATATGCAAGACTGACACGCCCTCAAGAATGTCGTGTTTCCTGGAAATTCTGTTGTCTCTCCTTCACCTCCTTGATTGGTGTTTATCCCAAATGAGTTTTCAGTTTCAGGCAATTCAGTTGTTCATTCTTTCTGTTTACTTGACATCCAATTACTCCTTCAACTGACAATCATGCAGATCAAGTAAACAGTTTCTTAAAATGTATTTTTTGACAATTTCATGCATGTATATATTATATTTTGGTCATTTGCTCCCTGTTACCCTCTCTCATTCCACTCCCACTCCTGCTGAACCCTATCTTCTTCCCAACAAGTTCCTCTTCTATTTCTGTGTGTTTTTGTTTTGTTTCTATTGTTGTTAAATTAGTGCTGCATTCAGGAGCTTGGGTGAGGAGTCATTCACTAGAGCATAAGCAACTTAACAGCATCTAAGCCACTCTTCTCCTCCAACAACCATAATCTACAAACAGCGCTGCTGTAACAGGGAATACTAGGATCTCAGGAGCTACTCGGCCTCCATAACGGATGATGATGCACATGAGTCTAACGGCATTCGAACTTTACAAGTGAAAATTGAATAGACCTCTTCAACCACTTCCAGAGTGTGCTGAAGTATTTAGTTACCTGTTTTTAACTGTGTGTCAATATGTATGTATGGGGATTGTGTGCCCACATGTTCCTATGAGTGCTATATACATGCAGCTGTGTAACATGCAAGTGGAGACCAGAAGTCCGTTTCCAGTGTATTGCTCTCTCACTGTCCATCCCGTCTTTTAAAACAGGGTCTCTCACTGAGCCAGAAGCTTATCTATCGGCTAAGATCAGGTTGCCTGTGAACCCCCGTGGACCGCCTATCTCCACCTCCCAGGTCTAAGATTACAGAGGCACACAACCACATCCTGTTTTATATGGGGAGCAGGAACTCCACATGGCTTGTACACTTAGTATTTTATGAACTCAGCTATCTCCATCTCCCCAGCCCTTGGAATATTTTCCTTACAAAACTTTTCACAAGCTCACACTGCAAGCACATCCAGAAAGCTTCAGCAAGATGAGGGCAAAGGATTATTTAGACATAAAATACTCAAATCTTTTTCATGTATTCTCTAAGCTGATCTGATTAGCTCATGAGAATAACTGCAAAGTCATGCCAGAACATAACAGGTTTCTACATAGGTCTAGTTGAAAAGAGAGCTAAAACTACATACAGCTGTTACAGGCCTGGGGAACGCTGTGCAGAGCTGACAGCAGCTGCCCGCATGCCAAATACTTCCAGCAATTTCTAATTAAATCCAGCTCGGGAAAAACTGTATGATCTGCATCATGTGACTTCTGTCTGCATAGGGGATGCTTTTTCCCCCTTTGAAAGTTTCTCCATAAAAAAAATATATATATATATCGATTTTCTCAATCTAAAAGAGCTGGTTTCTTCAGACCCAAAACTAGTGCTTCAGATTTTGAGGTTAGATCTCCATATGAGCTGGATGCCACAGTGTCAAGAAGGGTGATCCTCAGTGTGGGGTGTGGAGAACTTTCCCATTCCTACAGCTTTGCTACATTGTCTCTTTCCCAAGAAATTAAACGTGTGCACACTTGTGCTTTTTCAAGTTTATTTTCTGACACTTCACTAATGATCCTAAATTAACCATGATAGCTCCCTGGCGTAGCACATCATCAGTACGTTCACGAGTGTTTTCTGTTTACAGTTTAACACGACCAGATGGAGGAGGGAGGCAGAAATGCTTGTTCCCACCCTACATGTCAGAACCCTCAAAGACTGATTCTTGAGCTATGCTTCATCACACGTCGATCAGCTTTTAGGTAAAGACTTGGCATCAGACTCGCCAGCCCCAAGGCACTGCAGCTTCCAATCAGGCCACTCTCCTTCCTGTCACTACTGAGGAGCACTACAGTCTCTTCCTGTAGCCACATGGGCCACTTGACCCAAGAGCATGCATCTACACTGCAGGAAACCTACCCACATATTTAAATATCTTTTTGTGACTCAATTTTTTTTACCCTATAAAAACATTGGTGAACAAACAAGCTGCCGGTGAGACTGACTGATGGGCATGCGCAAGACAGAGCTGACTGTGCATCGTTAAGGAACACCTAGGATTTGTTAAACGTCTTATTTGCCTAAACTGTGCAAGCTCATCTTCTCTCTGGTACAGGTTTGTAAGTGCCAGGAATCAACACAAAATGTACATTTGCAAAATCCCTCAGGCAAAAGCATAAAAATAGAAAGAAAAATCTGTCTGCGAGTAAGATTTTCATTAAGGTAAACAGAGTGACAATCCCTGGCCCACTGGCACAATTGTTCTGAGTATTAATGAGCATTTCCATATTTGCCACATTCCCAGACTATTGGTAAGTGTGCAAGGGGCCGTGAACACTTGTGTTCCATTAGGAGTGAAATCAACCAACAGAAAAATATTTAGCAGGACCAAACTTGATGGAACATTTGACTGCCAGTTTATTTTATTTTATTTTATTTTTGAGCTTATTGTTCCAGATAATGAATGCAGGTTTTGCAACAAATAAACACATGATCTGGTGACTCAAGACAGTGAGGGATTGGGGATCTGTGAAGCATGTTCCAAGAACCCATTCTGTTAGAAATCACTA
Source organism: Chionomys nivalis (assembly GCF_950005125.1). Classification (NCBI taxonomy): domain Eukaryota; kingdom Metazoa; phylum Chordata; class Mammalia; order Rodentia; family Cricetidae; genus Chionomys; species Chionomys nivalis. The sequence goes on along the minus strand of NC_080100.1, from coordinate 10,374,228 downwards.
AAAGCTATGCTGTGAAATGGCAAGTATCACCTCCAGGTATTGACCTCATCCAATTTCAGAGCTCCAAACACCAGTGTGTTCGGGGAAATACAGATTTTCTGTATTTCCATGAAGAGATAAGAGAAAATGTTAGAAACATAGACTGCTCAACTTTCAAATTTTGTCACCAACCACGTCGTTTCAGAAGCACCAAACACTGCTCTGTAAAGATAATAATGCAAGGAGAAGATTTTATAAACCCATTAGCAGAGAGGTTTCCCAAACTCCAACAGCTTTCTTTGTTGAAAAGCCACTTGAGAGTCCCAGATCCACCCAGAAACTGGTAGAAGACATTATCAGACCAAAAGAATAGAACCTGGGGAATCTGTCCTCTACAGACTTGTATCAATATCATAGTTCAATAAAGGTTTCTCTTCCAGTATCTTTAAACATGTATATGTAATATTCTTAAATTACCTGATGTATTCATATTTCAAGGGTGGAATAAACAAAATAAAACAAAACAAAATTTAAAAGTTGGTTATGGTGGTACATACCTTTAATCTCAGCACTCTCAGGAACTGAGGCAAAACTGATCTCTGTAAATTCAAGGCCAGCTAGGGCTTCACAGTGAGGCTCTATCTCAAGCCACCACAAGAGCAGCTACAAGCTCAGCAGGAGTGCTTACATGGGAGCATTTCTGATGAGCTAACTGCAACTTAGAACTATGATTATGTAGGAAACTCGGGATTCCTACAAGGACCTGCTCATTCTCAACAATAGCCAAAGGATAAGCCCAGAAACTCTCTCCCCTAGAAAGTCCTATTCTCTCTCTCTCTCTCTCTCTCTCTCTCTCTCTCTCTCTCTCTCTCTCTCTCTCTCTGTGTGTGTGTGTGTGTGTGTGTGTAAGCACACATATGTGTACAGGTATGCATGCACACTGGTGACTGTGGGGAATGTGGAGGCTTGAAGTGGTCTGGTGACTTCTTCACTCTTCACTCTACCTCCACCGTGAGACGTGGTCTCTCACCAAACGTGGGGCACACAGATTTGATTGAATTGGATAGCTAACAAGCTCCAGAATCCATCTATCTGAGCTTCCCCAACATTATGATTAAAGGGACTCCTATGCCTACATTTTCTTCCTAATTTTATTTTTAATTATACGTATGGGTTTTATGTCTGCAGAGACCATCGGTTATACTGAAGCCAGAGTTACAGAGGGTCCAGAGTTACAAGCTGCCATGTAGGTGATCTGGGATTCAAACTCTGGACCTCTGAAAGAGTAGCAAGTGGTCTTAGCTGCTGAGATATTGCTCCATCCCTGGAACATAGCCTTTTACCTGAATTCTAGAATTCAAACTCTGTTCCTCACTTGTACAGGAAAGTGCTTTACTGATGAAATCATCTCTGCAGTTCCACATGATCCATTTTAGCTGTGTTCCTTAGAGTTTGTATATTGACTACTCTATAGAAATTAAAATCATGGCCTTACGGCCTTCAATTTTTTTTAAGTTCAAGAAGTCAAGCTACCCTCATTTTCAGAATGTAAAAAGCCAAAATGTTTTATTTTCTTTTTGTTTCAATTTTTGCTTGAGAAGGCATAATTACCCTTAGAAACCTCCATCCAGCCCTGTGTTTTCCCTCATTTCTATGATGAGAAAATGAACCCTGAAATAATTATACAAACTTGAGAATACATCCAAAGTAACTTACAGAGCTGGAGAGATGGCTCGGTGGTTAGCTGGTTCCTCTTCTAGAGGACAGGTTCGATTCCTAGCCCCCACAGATCATAGCCACGTAACTCTAGGCCCAGGGATCAGAAGTCCTCTCTTGGTCTCTACATGCACTGCATGTCCATGGTGAACAGACATACATGCAGATGAAACACCCATACACATAGTAAGTAGGATAGAATACAGCAGGATAGATTTTAAAGTGATTTGCATTAAAATGTGTATTTAATGCTTATTTCCTAGCCTTGCATATTAGTCTGTGGTTAAACTGCTCAACTTTTGCATTTTGAGAACATAGCGCTTTAAAGTGCACCTGCCAGTTCTCAGCAGATTTCTTCATGTGTTTTATCTACATATTTCACTTTCCTAAGGTAGAACAGCATATGTGAAGCCAATATAAACAGAATTTTGAGGCTTTTGTCATTGTTGTTGCTTAGTTCATATCATCTTGGCACAGGGAATACCCAATCTTGGCATGTCTTAAATCTTTAATATTCTGTGGCATGTATAATCATGTTAAGAGACAATTTTCTGCCAAAACTTGAGGTCAGTACATTTGTTAAAGTAAAACCCATTCTGTATGAAGACAAGGCAATGCATCATTAGGAACTTTTAATTTGGCACAGACAACATGAAAATGGCCAACAAAGGGATAGTCGTAGCTATTCTCTCACTTTCTAAAGTGCGCGGTGTCTCTTTTGGCTCACAGCATTAAACATTAGGAAGAGTCCTATTAGGTCATTCGACCAACCTTCATGTGTTTCACATACTTTACAGATGATCGCATATTTTAAGGAAATAGACTTAAGGCTTTCGTTCATCAGAAAGGAAGTGACATCCAAATTTCTTATTACATTTCTCTCTTCATAATTGTTCAGTCCAAGGTACAGTATATTAAGAATTATCACCAGGGCAGGGAGAATTTTCTAAGACTTTTGTGTGGAATGCTTAATACTACCAGAAAGAGATCCCATGGTCAAAACATTGGGAGGGGGGCGTCACAAACAAACTAAATTGAACACATTTCTTTTCTGGATGGATTTCTCACAAAGCCTTTAATAAAAACCAATCTGCTAAGACAGTCCCAGGTGCATGATCTCCAAATGCTACGTTTCCTCAACTTACTTGATTATTCAAACTTTTGGCAGACGGCCTTTACATCTTGAGTCATATTAGTGCTCGATAGGACAATGTCTAAGAAAATTGCAGAAGAGATTTAAGTTCCCTCTCGTAGATCCCGGAGAATACAACTTTTCTGTATGTACACGGTCAAAGGAAGTTAGCAGCCAAATGAAAACACAATGGATCCAACTCTTTGCAAAGCAGAAAACCCTGGATCGAGTAACTGAAACATCAAATTATTTGCAAATGTGCTTCAGAGCTATAAATTATAAAGTGTCTAGCAGGGGCTGAAGAGATGGCTCAAGAGTTATGAGGACTTACAGAGAACCCAAGTTCAGTTCCCAGCACCCACATGTAACTCCAGTTCCAGGGGATCATTCACCCTCATTTGGATTCTACCAACAGACACGCACAAACTGCATTTTACATATATTCAAACAAAAGTACACCGGAAACAAATAAAATTGCCTAATAAAATCTAATTGAGGCATAACCCAAAGTTTAGGGGGAAAGTAAGCAAATATTTCTATGAATCACATTCGACATCTACACATTCTCCAGAGCATCAAGGAGGATTCTGCACAAGGGACACACTGACATTTTGGAGGCCCCCTGGTGGGGCCATCCGTGTATCCTTTTTATCTTTGTTCCTAAGAATACAAGTGAAGTACCTCACAAAAGAGAGAGAATTGTAATGACCTACAAAGACAAAAATCTGCTAAAACTGAACGTTCCTTACTACAGATTTACACATCAATTCAGTATAGAGAGCACTAAGTGCTTCCTTCCGAAACCTTTTTTAAATGCACACATGGTACTCACTAAGGGGCTGCAGTTGAAGCCAAAAGTGACATTCTTTATCTCAAGTTTCCGTGAAGTTTACAAAACAACTTTTTGCAGGTTTCCTCCAGACACCATCTCTCCAAGAAGCCATGAAGCTATTTTGTTTAGGAAATGCCACAATATCCCTGCCACACCATAAAGGAACAGCCTTTCTGTGCTATCTCCAGGCAGAGCCATGCATTTTCCAAACAAAACATGAGCTAATCTAAAAACGCTTTGTTCAATATGTAAACTTTCCACTATTTCTATGATTTCCAGGTCAGAAACTGGGCCAAAGAGATTACAATGTGAATGAAATAAAACTCCATTTTATACCAGAGACCACCTCCCCTTTCATTGGGAAAGGAGAAAGTGAAGCAAGAAGGGGTTGGATTGGATTCTCTTTCTTCCATTAAAATTCAAACAAGTTCTATTTATTGAGGCTCCCCTTTAGGCACTGGACCAAGGAAACAGAAGGGAAGAAGCAAAGCATAACCCTGACGGTGAAGGAAGATGCTGCATATGTTTGGGGTGTATGGGCATGTGCATTTTCAAGGGTATCCAGGCACACAAGTTCAGGGAAAGAAGGGAACTGGAAAGAAAACACACACACCCTGAAGGATCTCCTTGTCCTTCTTTCTGTTATTGTCTTCGTGTAGAACAATGAGTAAGACAGACAGATCATCATCCGACTTTCGTCTTTTAATTATTTTTCTTGTGTGCATGTATGGATGCATACATGAATGCCAAAGCACATGTGGGGACCTAAGATGGCAACCTGAGGACAGATGTTCTCTCCTTCCACTGTGCAGGTCCCAGGGATGCAACTACAGTCATACAGCTTTAGTTATAGGAGCCTTTACCAAGCTGTCTTGCTAGCTAATCTGCTGCTGCTCTTTGAGGGGAGTCCCTGTGTGTTTGCCTTCCTGATTCAGAGGGTGATAGTTTCTGGACCCAGTATCTGCTTCCACTTCATGTATGATGTTTATCACCTCCACATCTACAGTCTCTCTCTCTCTCTCTCTCTCTCTCTCTCTCTCTTCATAACAGTGATCGCAGTCTGGTAGTCCATAGACCAAGTCTGGCATACAGATGGGTTTTGCTAGGCTGTGTCTTATCCTTTCCCCATGTGAATCAAAATAAAAGCCAGGATGCCTCACACTAAATCCACGCTTTTGGCTTCTTTTGAAGAGCGAAGCAACGTACCACCCTGTCCTTAGTATTCAACATGGTTCAACCAGCTGGGTTTGAGGAGACCGAGCATTTCGGTTCTGGAGAAGTTCCATTTGTTACATAACAACTGCAGATGTGCTAAGGGCAGAGCAGCTTTATCCATGGAAACCACCTGCTTGACTTCATGGAGACAGGAGCCACCCACGTGAGTGCACCCCGAGACCATGGATAGAGAGTCCTGGGGAGAAGTCCTCGCCCTGGCTGACTTACGGCCTCTTCTAAATGCACTCAGCCCCAGATGCTCCACTAATCATCTCTCCCATGTTCTCCCAGACCTCAGTCCAGCAACTGTATCATTTTGCCTGTCTCCCCAGCATTTGTTTCTTGCTTGGTTCTCTGCTCTCCACAAGGAAAACAAAGTTTACCATCGTAAAAGAAAAACAGAGGACACACATTGTGTTCCTTTTCTCTTTACAGTACAAACATTTCTTGATGAATAATTGTATATTGTTATCCCCAACTCACTAACCATCCATTTTTCAAACCACTGTAATCTTGTCTCGGCAGACCTTGTAAGTTACTTCCAGTAAAGTCATCATTGGTCTCCCATTCCCCAAGTCACAAGCAGTTTTTATCCCTCTGTATGTTAAACCATTTTTATTTTCTGGCATGGATAGCTGCTGACTTCTATTTTGAAATTCTTTCCCAGAATCTAAGGCAGGACTATATTTATTCACATCTTGAAACTTCTTTTTCTAATATCATTGAAAAGTGAAAATATTTTCTAAATAACATAATATACCAAATGCTTTCGAGATGTAAACACTGTTTTTCTGATTTCTTCAATATTATGGCATAAAACCTCCTAAGGTCACCCTGTTTTCAAATGACAAAAATGCTATATCGGTCCATTTGCCCCTGATACAATAAGATATCTGAGGCTTTGTACTTTAGAAGGATTTATTTGGCTTATGAATCCATTGCTATTGGCATGACACCAGCCACTTGGCTAAGATACCTTGATAGAGAAGCAGAAAAATAACCAGCTTCCTCAGAGTCCAGTTTATTGCTTAGTGTCACCACATAGCAAACTGATATCATGAAAAGCAACTTAACCCACATCCCTCAACCTGTTCTGACACCCTGATCATCACACTTTTTGAATTGATTCCTCATCATTTCAAAGTTCCAATCACCACACCATATCGAGAGCCATGCCTCTGCCACATGAGTCTTTAGAGAATAAGGCACACCAAAAGCTTAGCAGTGCCCTTGAGAAATCCAAATAAGTTCCAGCAGGTCATTCACACATCACAGGTAGAGGGGAGACAAAATCCAAGTCATCTGTAAAACGCACCTCCTCCCACCCCCACCATTAAGTAGCGCCTTATCTCAGTTTCTCTATTTCAAGTAAGTTGATGACTCATGGGTAGAATTTGGTTCTTTTCTCCTTTTACCTATTTCCCTGTTCAATCTTAACAAAAATCATGGGCTCAATCATCACCTTCATAGTAATGTTAAATAAAACTGGGTGCATTTCTGGGCTTCCCTTCCAATAACTAAATTCACATACCCTTCTATATGCTCTGTATTTACCTTTACATTGACTTGTTATGGTTTCATTCAACATACACAGGGATAAACCTATTTTATGGGTCAATAAAGCCATTCTAAGAACTCTTAGATTTTCATATTCCCTCTGCCCAATGACTAATGAGCAATCGCCATTGCCTGTGCGAACATCTCAACTCAGATCATCTTACCTTCCTTCTCCTCCATTGTCTGTATCTCAAGTTGACTGTGTTTCAAGCTTCTCTCTTGGTTGTTTATCCAAATCTGACTGTATACTGAATTCTATATCTTACAAAATCGTAGTGCTATCCAGCCAATCATGTTAAGCCCATAACTTAAGTATCAATTGCTTCCCTGTCTCTTTGCCCATCTACTTGGTTGATCTCTGGCTCATCATACCTTTTGGATGATCATGCTATCACCCTCCCTCAGATACCCATGGTGTCAGCCTTCACCAACCTATGCTAGCCAGTTTCAAGCTTACTGGATTCATGTCTCTTCCAGTCCATTCCCCCACAATACCATTGAATACACACACTTAAAAAAATTTATTTCATTTTTTGGGATTCTAATTACATATTTCTGTATTCTCTTTCCTCCCTCTAAACCCTCCCATATACTCCTCCTTGCTCTCTTTCAAATTCATGGCCTCTTTTTAATTGTTGTTACATACATATATATGTACATGGGTATGTGTATATGCATGCGTGCACACACACAAAAATAAAGCTTGTTCATTCTGAATAATGCTACTTTTATGTGTAATTCCAGGGCTGACTATTTGATATTAGATATACCAATTAGTGTGCTCCTTTTTGGAGAAAGCTATTTCTCTAGCTTTCAGCAATTTTTAGTTTGTATGTGATTTCCAGATTAGAATGAGCATAATATAGTTACTTCTTTGTCTATATTAATTTCCGTAAGTATAGGAAACTTTATGATGAACTTCACTCCACTGATACTTTCAGCACCCACAAAGGTAGCCAACAATGCTCTCCAAAATACATTGATAGATGATAAAATTAATGATTTTAATAGAGGAAAACACGTGAGTCCTGGCTTTGTGATTACTCACCTCAACTGATTGTTGTATGGAGGCCGCTTATTCATTTTCACCACTGACTGGCAGCTCAGACTGAAATAATCACACAGAAACTATATTATTTAAAACACTGCTTGGCCCATTAGCTCTAGGTTCTCATTGGCTAACATTTATATCTTAATTTAACCCATTTCTGGTAATCTGTGTATCACCACGTGGCTGGGGCTTACCAGATAAAGTTCTCAGTGTCTATATCTGGTGGGGCTACATGACTTCTCACTAACGTCACCTCCTTTCTCCCGGCACTCAGTTTAGTTTTCCCCACCTAGCTCTACTCTACCCTATCAGGCCAATCCAGTTTTCTTTATTAATGATAATCACAGCATACAGAGGGAAATCCCACATAATTGATTTATTATATAATACAATATTTGACACATTTAGTAGGCAAACTAGGAGTATATCTTAATTATTAAGTATTTAGAGTCAAGTGCATAAGTGGAAACATATTTCATAGAGAAAATAAAGCAGTTGGTGGAAAATTCTTATAGCCACCAACCTTTGCAAAGGGAAGTCCAAAGCATGATCTCCGTATACAGACAGCATCCATTCCATTTCATTGTATGTATAAAAGCTATTTGATTATCATTAAGTTGATAGCATAGTTGCTTAAGAACATAGAACATAGCCATATTTACTCTATGAGTCTCTCTCTTCTTCTCGTCTGTCATCTATTTTTCTATCTATCACCTATCTATCTATATCCACATCCATATCAATATCTGTATTGATCTATATCCATCTATATATTTTCCCTCATATATACGTCCAAAGAACAAAGATGTGGTCATCTTGCTTTGTTTCAAAAGAACATCAGAGATGATTAAAATGCAAGACAAAAGAAATTCAGATTATATCCAAAAAGCACAACTTTTCAGTTAGTTGTGAAATTCCCTTTCTGAATTTGCCTGTTTTGACTCTGATGGACGTCTTGTTGTAGGGTTTAGCTCCTTACATGCCAGTCTATTGTTGATGAAAACTACATGTTTACCAATGATTTCAATTTAAACATGTGCTCTCTTACGTGACCGGAAATTCATGAAGCTGAAATACCAATTCCCATAGCACTTATTGACAGAAACACCCAAATGACACAGTTTCAGACACTTATGTGCTCATGGAAATCAACTGGGATGATGTCCCACAAGTCTTTTGCAAAAGCTTGAGAGACAGTTGCACTGACCCATTTTGCATCTTTAACATTCCTTTTCTCCACACAACAGAGGTAAAATGCTCAGAAGCATGGCTGTAACCTTTCCACAACGAGAACAATGACTCCTTCATAAAGATAGCACAGAAAAAAGGTAGAAGGATCCTGGGACCTGGTGACATACGTGAACCACTTATAGGAATCTTAACCATGCCCTTTAAGACTCACGTGAGACAAAAAAAAAAAAAAAAAAAAAAAAAAAAAAAGTGCATCCAAAACACAAACTTGGGATTTCTGTACTTGTAAATAAAGTCATTCCTGTTCCTGGTATAAATCTTTGTTTGTGAAGACCATCCTTCACAGTCGTGAGTGAAAATGGAAAGGTATCTTTCAGAAGTCACAACCATTTTCTTCTCTTTACAACACAATATAGAGCAGTTACAAAAACTTATAACTTTGAGACCACTTCTTCATTTAACAACTTGGGAAATTAAGACTCAAAATACTGTGTAGACTTATTCAAGACCACTCAACCACTGAAGCTTGAACTGTAAAATACACTGAGAAATGTAAAAGTACATTCTAAATAATGCATGACTCAAAGAAAACAATATAATATAAATGTTAAAATATTTCACACTCTAATAACAATTCCACAATATTTGCAAGATCAGTCTAAGCAGTTGAGTAAAATATATATTCTTGAATCATGACAACACATAAGAAAAAGTATAGTAAAGAGTTAAACATTCACAAGTTAGAGATATCAGATAATTAAATGAAATTAGTGAACTTGCAAGGAATAAAACCCGAAATGATTTGAGAGAGCTTTGTAATAATGACTGTAAATTTCATGTAAATCTGGGAGTAAGAAAATTTGCAGTCAAAATTGATGCCATTAGGAGAATGCATTGAGACACAGACAAACATCTTTTGATACACAAGGACAAACTGGTCAAAGTACAACCACCACAGCTACAGTAGTAGCAGGCAAAGCAGTTCCTATGCCTGAAGTTCTGGCATAAGCTATCATGTTATGATGTCTGTATATATGAGATGGCTTTCGAGATGAAATATATGCATGTATGTGTTATAAAGTAAATACTTTGTATCTTCTATTCATTTTTGCCTTTTAGTATTCCTATTCCTAAAAAGAATTAGTGGCACACTGGGGAATATTATTGTAGGTACATGACTTTCGCTTATGCTGCATTTGTTTAACTCTGTGAAGCTGTAGTTCTTTGCCTGTCTAAAACACCTGATGGTCCTAATAAAGAGCTAAGTGCCCAGTAGAGAGGCAATAGCAGGAATTGGTGGGGCTATCAGGCAGAGGGTCTAAACAGAAGGAGAAAGCTGGAAGGAGAGAGAATGAGGAACAAGAGAACAAGTGCAGGAGGACACTAGGGGTAGCCACCCAGCTACACAGCAAACCACGGAGAAAGAAGCAAAGAAAGGTATACAGAAATAGGGAAAGATAAAAGTCCAGAGGCAAAAGGTCCTCGGGATAATTTAAGAAAAGTTGGCAAGAAACAAGTCGCGCTAAGGCTGGGCATTCATAACTAGGAATAAGCCTCTGTGTGTGATTTATTTGGGAGCTGGGTGGTGGGCTCCTCAAAAAGCCAAAAGAGTAAAGCATAGCACATGTTGGTGTGCCAAATTGGGGCTTGAATATTCTTCTAGAGTCTGAGAAAGCTGAAAAAAAAGCAGCTCCTTTAAGAGTTTGTACCTGCTGGCGAGCCCTTGAGCAGCAAGTACAGTTAAGTAGTAACAAAAAAACAAAGTAAAAATGCCTGTCACAGCACAAGCAAGGGCATTTTAGAGCTCTAGGAAGGTTGAATGCAGTTCTTGCTCATGTACTGTCTGACTTTCACCATCTGACCCCTAAGTGAGCAGAACCAGCTGCTAGAGTACATGGAAGACCCAGGTGTAGCTTAATAGTCTGAAGTTTGTGCTGTCAAAAAAATAAATAAATAAATAAATAAATAAGCAGTAAAAGAGGTCCAGTCATAAAAAAAAAAAAACTCTAAATAGGTTCCAGTGTGTTTTACAATGTGTGTGCGTAGACTTAAGAAATAAAGAAAATATATAAAATAGGTTTAAGCAACCATAGGAAAAAATAGATTAAAAATAACAAAATCTTTAAGGATAAAAGTAACTTAGTAAAAGTAACATAAAAGAAAAAGACACATAAAGATGGGACACGCACAGGGAGTCTGGATCCTGTTTAGCATTGTGTTGATTTTGAATTTTCTGATTGTTGAGAAGCAAAGGACAGCTGCTGGGAGACCTGGAACTGAAAGAGGGACTGGACTGTGGAAATAAACCAGCCTGGATATTTTAAGAATGCTTTAACTTTTAAAAAGTAAAAAAGATGTATTTGTCAAATGGAAATTAAAAATGCTTTGGAGAAGAGGTTCTGCTTTTGCTTCTACATGAAACAAGAGGCTGTGGACTCATTCCAGGTTGATTGAGATCTGGTCTGATCAAAGAAGGCCGCCTAACCTTGACAGGTGATAGCTATCAACGAAGATTATAGCTGGCCTTCACAGGACATTCGCAAAAAATGTTCTCTCTGGGACACTAAAAATACTTCACCCACATGTAGCAGTCTAGAGAGCACAAAGTGCACATTACCAAGAGAAAATGGGTGTGGGTGGCCTTTGGTTATTGCACGGGTCATTGATATTTATTATATTTAGGGGAATATAGGATAAAAAGACTATTAATCTTAGATATTCTGCACTGGCATGGATTTTGGTAAACTGGTACAAATCAAAGTCAATTTTGTTTCACTGTGTATATGTTTCTACTCTTGTTTAAGGTATTGTACCTATGCAGTTTATTTTAAAATGTAAGGTAAAATTCCAGTTTTTGAAAACTATTATTATAAACAATTTAGGATAATAATGAAACAAAGCTCAGTAGTCAGTCATCTATAGCAATCAAATTTGTAGGTATGCTAGGTATGTTTTCCAGGTCATATAGAGATATAATTTAGATAGATAGATGGTCTTCAAACCTTTCAAAGACCCACAGACTATGGCATTTAAAATGTTTTGTTAACTTAGGACCTTTCACAACCATGACATCTGTTCTTGGCAGTATCAATTTACTTCAGAGATGATAGGCATCAAAGAAACTCATTATGGAGTTTATTTTCAATGAGGCAGGATTAGACATTTGAGCAAGAAAGTGCTCTTGTGTGGACTGCTTGATGGTATGTTGTACAAACTGGACAAGCAGGACCCACAGGAAAGGGACCAGTGAACTTTTCTGTACTGAAAAAGATGGGATGGGCATTCAGGGTTCCTGCTTCACAGAAGAAACTGCCAGACATTCTGCAGGACACAGAGAAGCGTTACTGACAAACTGCCAATATAGGTGGGACAGTCTTTCAAATTTCCTGCTTCATTGAAAAGTCTGCCAGATACTATGGGTCTGTACACTGAATATGGATGTCACAACTTTGCAAAGGAACTTTGGGCAAGCAGTCAGATGTCTCTGTCATTTCTAGAGGTTTTAGAAGTTGTTTGCAATGCACTTTTTGTTTATTTAAATAATATTATATTCTTCTAGTGTCTTTGATAGAGTTGAAGCCTAGATAGTTATAGTTGCAGTTTCCTAGATATGATAGAAAGAAAGTTAGGTATAAAATTTGGATTTACTGAGATAGGATAGATTATGGAGTACTTTCTTTAAAGTTACAAGACATGAATTGGAATTCAGTACACTGTGAATGTTATCTTTACCTGATAATTGTTCTTATTGCATACAGTCTTACTATGTTAAAGATCAAACTTTTCATTTTTTTTAGAAAGAAGAAAAGGGGAAATGTTGAAAATATTATTTTAAGATTGTGACTTTTGTTTATGCTGCATTTGTTTAACTCTGTAAAGCTGTGATTTTTTTGCCTGTCTAAAACACCTGATGGTCTTAATAAAGAGTGGAAAGCCCCATAGTGAGGCAGTAGCAAGGATTGGTAGTGCTGGCAGGCAGAGAGGATAAAACAGAAGGAGAAATCTGGGAGGACAAAGAATGAGGAACAACAGGAGAACAAGGAGAGGAGGACATCGGGGCCCAGCCACCCAGCCAGCCTCGGAGTAAGGCTGAAAGTAAGACATACAGAAGTGAGAAAGATAAAAGCCCAGAGGAAAAGAGTAGATGCTGACTAGAAACAAGCCAAGTTATGGCCAGACATTCAAGAATTATTCAAGAATAAACCTGTGTGTGATTTATTAGGGAGCTGGGTGGTGGGCCCCTCAAAAAGCCCAAAGAGTAAAAGATCACACAACAGTGGCCTAACAGAAACTAAGATGAAAACTAAATTAGGTCAAGAATGTAATGTACACCTGTAACCCCAGGACTTGGAAATCTGAGGCAGGAGTATTGCTACAAGTTTAGGGCCAACTTGGGCCACAAGAAAAGACTGCTTCTATTTCCTTAAGCAAATTTTAAAAAATTAAAAGAAGAAAGTAATTGGTATAGAGGAAAACCAAGCAAGGTATTTGCATAAGAAAAGTTGGATATTGTGTACCAATTTGAAGAGCATGCATGAGGTGAGCCACGTTGGAAAGATAATACTTCAGCACAGAATTGTGGGGGTACAGATCTAGGCATGTGGGTAGCTGATAGGAGTTAATGCTGAGGCAGTAAGGGCTTGGCATGTCTTCCTACAGTCAAAGCCAGGAAACACATGGTATGGCAAGGCCAGGTAGATGCTATGGAGAATACACAGGACATGCACACAGGGTTATAGAACTAGTGGACCAGATATCCTCCTGAGCACTGAGACAACTGAAGATGTCTTTAGCTTTGATTTGGACTGAGATTCATACCAATTCTTCAGCAACTTGTCCTGTGCCACATGCCATTCGAATGTCTACATTATTTCTTGTATCTTTTGGAGAAAAATGTCCCCATATACTTTTAATATCTGCTCTGGATTTATTCGTTCCATTCCCCTCTACATGGACCCAATTTTTGTGGTCACTAGCCCAGTCCTCTGCGGGTATTCATCGGCTTTTGATAATAACCATTCTTTCTTTCCACAGCTTCTGTCTAGGGGTCAAGATTTGGCTTAAACCTATGAAAAGTTGAGTATTTTTCTACAGCTACCACTTTTATAAATATTTAACCAAAAAAGTGGGTATTCTTCCTGGTTTAAAGCCTGATATTAAAGTTCTGACTGCTTTCTGCTGGATCTTTTAACTTTTAGTTTGAACAAACAATATTAGAAACAGCTTTGTGGCCCTGAATTATTCTGCCACCTTTAGTTGGCTATCTCTCAACTACTTGTTACTAAAATATTTATCACAAATTATATTATCCTTCAGAGTAATTTGTGCTTATGGATAATGTCATTATAAGACAGTAGCTTCAGGTTTACTTTCATTATCAGCTTGAAAGAATTGGAATAAACAGCATGTAGAATCATTCTCAAATGCCATGTTTTTATAGCATGAACTCTTTCTGGGGATCAAAGGTATAGCATGAGAACTACAGGTCATAAAAGTTTGGATTTGAAACCCCATTCATGGCTGGCAGTCCATGCCCGGTACTGTGAACTTGAATGAAAAGCCCACACTAGGATTTCATATTCATGTCAAGTGTCATACCGTGTACTTTGAATAACCCCTTTTCATTTACACACTGACAAAACTGTTACAAATGAAAAGGAGAGTGGTCTTTCACAACGCCGTCCTTTCTGTTTCATAAGAATTTATTGTGCTCAGGGATAGGGTTATGAATCTTCTAGGTATCTATAATAAAAAAAAAGAGTTGAGTGATTGTTTGGCAATAGACTTCCCCTTCTGCTCCCCAGTTAGAGTGTTTCAACATCCTATAGACATTTATCATGACAATGGCCCTTCTCCCATGGGTAACATAACGACAGACACTGCCTATCTATTTCTGCTAGCTGATGGCCTGTAAGACCATGCTCTAGGGCCTCAGTCTGTTCGACTCCTGAAATGTTTCTTGTTAACAGTTTATGAGAAGAGACAAAGGAAATGGAAGTGTGACTAGACTTCGCCAGGGAAAAAGAAGTGTTTATTGAATTCAACTGACTGAATAATTTTTCTCAGTAACACTCCACCATACAAGGATGTTCCCTGGGGCTTTGGAATGCAACAGCGTGGAGAGACCTCCTGGTCATAAGTGCTCTCCCTGGTCCAGTCTTGAGTTTACCCACCCTAAATATAAATAGATTGTTTGGTGACTGGGAGTGAATGCCCCTTCAGTGTTCTTGGCATTACGAGATGTCTTTCAGAGGTCAGAGTTGAAAGTGGGCTACTTTCTAACAGGATGCACCACGAGATAACTCTGCCTCTGTGTGCTCAGTATCATCTCAGGTCATCAACCAAGAGACAGATAAGGCTTCTACAGCACATTTTACAAGGGGTTCAGTGGAGATCACATGTACAGCTCACACGGGGTTCACAACAGAAACCCTGTTTCTGTTGCTGTTCAAGGTGGGAGGACTTTACTCCATTGGTAAGCAGTGGAAAACCCTATGTGGATTAAGACCTTTAGTTTCTCTTAAAGGATGAATGGATCTTATAAGTCCCAAGGATTCAATAAAAATTTTATAGCTTTAGTAAGGCAGAGTGTCCATCAGCCAACTCTGTGATTTTACTGTGTTTGTCTTTTGCAGAAATCCATGTGAAACCTCAAATGTCCCTTTTACGAGGTCTTTTGTTACACACACATGTTTTTGGTTAAATTAGTGGTGGTTCAATCTGGAAAAGATATCTGTAATTAGAGTCTGATTTTTGAAGTTTTTTTCTTTTCTTTTTTAAGAGAGAGAGGTTAGCACATTTTCTAAGAACTTTCCTCACAAACAACTTACTTTACCTTACAGGACTGGGACCCAGCACAACAGCTCCTGTGAACCCCATAGAAGGAAACTGTGGCTTATTGCTACACCTTCAGAGAAATATAAGAGTCTGTCAGTTTTAAAAAGCCTTATTTCTCTCTCCAAACTCAAGTGTATCTTCATTAAGCAAAAAGTTCATATCATTTTACAGTGTATTAACTTTCCAAAGCTAAATGAATAACATGATCTGATTCTCCAGCCAGGAGATTCACCCACGTGGAACAGGTTTGTCATATCACCTCATCACCACCACCGCTACCAACATCATCACCATCATCACAAACAATGCAGAAAACGAGGACTTTTTAAAAAAATGTGCCTGACATTTATTGAGTGAAACCAGATAAAGCAAATGCTTAACTTCTAGTTGCTGCCTTGGCCTTCGTTGTAGCAGCATCCAAAGATACAATCACTTAGCATCTTGGTCGGCACATGTCAGGTATGTCACACCTGAAACACACTGCACCACAGAACCCTGGGGTCCAAAGAGAAGACCAAGCCTCTTTATTAGCTGTCCTTCAGCATTCACGGAGGAAAAGAAAGGTGTGAGAGAGGAGCAGAACACAAGATTAAATCCCTTTTCTTGTTTGTATCCCTTTCTCTGCATACTTTTTTTCTGTGCCCTGAACAAATCATCTGGTCATTTTCTTCCAATACCATAGTTCTCTGAAGACTGATGATGGAGTAAATTGATATCTTAGGTCTTAATCAAGAATAAAAGATAGCTTTTCCTACATAGTTATCCTAGGCATACCCTTTACATTTCTTTCTTTAAATGAAAAATAATACTTAAACAATAAAATACTAAATGTGCAATATGAACATTTTCATCTATGATTATATTTATAAGAATTAAAATTCTGGCTAAGGAATACCTGGAGACAATTTTTTAAAATACACAAATAGTTGGTATCTGTTTGCCATTTAGGTGAAATATTAAATACAATTTTTAAAGGAAGTGAAGTATTCCTCTATTTAACTTACACTGTAAGCTGAGATGAGTTATGAGGTTAATAAAATTCACACTGATGAAATAAAGTTCTAGAAAAATTCTCAAAGCAACTTTTGATCTCAGGAATTCCCTTAAGATAACAATTACTGAAAAGCTAAGCCCAGCTGTGTGTTATTTGTTTGGTATTGCTGGTTATCATTAGTAGTTTAAAATGGAAGTGGCCCAGACAGAGACTCTCATGGATAATCTCTTGATTTAAAATGAAATGTCTATTGCTATTAATATTCAGGTCAGAAAAATCACGAAATTCCTTGGAGCATGCAGTGTACTATACATGTGCAATGCTCAACAGCCTTCATGGATGCCACCCATGAAATGCTATTGTAAGCATACACATGGGACAGGAAAATCTATAGATATGACTAAATGTTTCCTTGGGGGAAGAACCTTCCTCAGTTGAGGAAAATTGGCTTAAATATATATGAAATGACAACGGTTCTAATATTTTCCTATTTTCTAACATGGATATTTATATCCAGCTCACCGGTCATAAACTGAGGACCTGGCAGATTCATTGCACCAAGCAGGCTGCTACAATGGATACTATTCTGTGACGGTATTCCAGGGGAGACGGGGGTAAGCATCTACCACCGAAGTCTAACTTGGCAAATAAGTTTTAATGGGATCACTTTCAGGAAAAGAAATGACTCAAAAACAGATATATCACCAAAGTTTGGCCCAGCATGGGTAATGGCTCATGAATTCTGGAAATGGGGAACACACTGCACAACCTTTAAGCATACCTTTTCCAGGTATTTCAGTTGGTCTGATACTCTTTTGGGCAACTTGGTGGATTTGAGGTATCTCTCAATAGTCTTTATTGATTACATACACTAGGGCAAGGAGGGGCCTAATGAATCTGGTCAAATTCAGGGACTTCCTTAAGCCATTGAGTTGTTTACTTCCTGAGCTTAAGGAACTTCCCTATAGGATGGAATATTTATCTCATAAAAAAACGATGTACAGCAATATGAAAAGAATCAATGATAGCAAAACTAAAATATAGCAAATGATATATAAACATTTTTATGATACCTATAGGAAATTGAGTGGTTGCTCATGCCAGGAAAAAGACCACATAAAGAAACGTTTGAAAGACCTGAGAAATAAGCAGTGATTTCTTTCTAACCCCTGGCATGAAACCAAAACACCCTCCAAAAAACACAGCATCTTCTTGAGATTGTTTTTTGACAACAAACTGAAGTTTAGATATTTATTTTTATTTTCAGCTATGTGTCTATGTGTGCAGTTGTTTGATACTCAGAAGAGGGTGTCAGAGCCCCAGGTGCTGAAGCTACAAGCAGTCACAAACTGGCTGATGTAGGAACTGCAAAGTAGTCTAAGGTCTAAGCAATGCGCACTTCAACTCCTAAGCCAACTTTCCAGCCCCCACACTGAAGTTTAATACTGGACAAAGACTTGGAGGAATAAACAGACTGTGGTTATTGGAACACTTGAGAAATAGCGATCAGTGCTGAGTTTGGTGTATGGTATGAGGATGTGATAAAGGACAGAAATGCCAGGAAAAGAAGGAGGAAGAGCCACAGTGAAGAGAGTGGACAAAATGACAGATGCAAGAGAGAGGTGTATGAAGTCAGTTGGCCCTTGAAAGGGACCCCCTATTTCTCAATAAAGCTATGTGCTACTGAGATGGTCACACCCATAAGCCTCTACTTTTTACTTTTACCTGGACCTCATAGAAAAATGCTACCACAACCTTGACCCTGTCAGAGTTTGCCTTGTGTTCCAGTCTGGCTGCAGAAGAATGACATCAAAGTGAACTTATTGAACTGTAACTGTGGTGAGTTTAGGCTGGAGCCATGGGGTGGACTTTCCTTTCTCAGGCTGATGACTCTGGAAATCAGCTAAAGAGGGCTGAAGGGTTGAGCAGGCACCTGTGTAGCAAGAACTAGGTCTTGGAAAGCCATGAATATGACCAATGGAAGGAAGGACTACTTCCCTCAGTATGACTTGTTGCCCTACCTCTCAGCACTGGGAATGTCCAGCTATATGTAGAAAACTCAAGCTCAAGGAATTATGGATCAGAGATGTCTTACTTTTTGTGCTGTGGTGATAAAAACAGTTCACAAAAGCAACTGAGGATAAAAATAGTTTGTTGTAGCTCATGGTCACAGTCCATCATGGCAAGGGAGATACAGTGGTGGTCTTGGTAGACCCCCAGACCCTCACAACTTCCACCAAGAAGACTGAGGAATAAGGGCAGATTGGCAGGAGTAATGAACACTTATTTTTGCCTATACGATTAGCTGGTGGAAACAATGTTGTAATTTTCCAAAATTTTGTGACAATGCATTTTTATAGTATTTTAATTACTTCATATATATATGCATGAGTATAAAATTTTCAATTTTATCTTTTTCCTTTCAATACATATCCTGTTCTTATTATTCCTTATTATTTTGCTATTCTTGTGAGTCATCTGCTACATTCCTTTCCTAATTACAGAATTCTTTCAGTCTCTTTCATGATTATGGCCTTCACTTTCCACATTTCTCCTAAATTCTACGTCTTCATCTTTTAAATACTCAGGCTTTCCTTATATTCCTTTTTAAAATTATTTAAAATGCTTTTCATACGATATGATATATATTGATCATGTTTTTACCTCAGCTAACACCTCTCAGATCCTCTCCATCCCCCCTCCCTACCCAACTTCTACTCCTCACGTTTTCTCTCCAATTCTTTTCTTTCTGTATCATCATTTAAAAATGCTAGGATTGTTTTATTTCTGCCATCTGCTTTTCTCACGATTATTGATAGAGAAATGAGCTTTGTAGTTGTTTCTGGCTTTTACTTTATTTCCGTATTGGGCTCACTGTTACTGTCGCAGTTACTGTTGCTTGTCCCTGCCCCCCATTACATGATGCTGGAATTGAGCACATTTTGAGGATATCGATACAGATATTTTGCTGCTGAGCTGTATTGCCAGCCCAACTGAGAGTCAGCACACAACGTTTTATATACAACCCGCAACCACACAAACTTCAATGAATACCTCAACTCTAAGAACAGAGAAGAGGAAAAACCCCAAGCCAGCCACCATGTTCCAAGTTAGCGTGCAGGGGGTGGGGGGAAGGAAGATATCCATTCTTACAGCATCTGCAGGGAGGAAGGCACAGAGACTGGGACAGTGCAGCTATGAGCAGCTGCGGCACAGGCTGCTCCCATTCCTCTCCAGAATCTACGTTATCGACTAACCTAGAGAGAAGAGGGATTATTCACATACTTTCCTGTTCTCAATACACATGCCTGATTTTCTAGAAGTATCCCTTTCTTGTGGGGCTACAGAGAAATTAGAACACTTGGACTCCTAAACAATATAGTCTGTATCCAAATATGCTAACTCCACCAAAATATTAACATGGAAAGTATTTGATGAAATCTGACTGGAAATGAATTTAGTACTTCACAACCATAAGTGTGTCAGGACACAGCATCATGAGGAGACTGATCTCCAAAATATCTCTCACCTAAGAGTCAAAACAGAATCTATCCTAATAAATGTGCAAAGTCAGCATGCAAGTTGAAGAAATATGGAAGACAAAACAAAGCAACACGATTCCTCCAAATTCTTGTAATTCTCTAACCACTAACTCCAAAGGTAGTGAAGATAAGTAACTTCTGAGTAAACAGTGCAAAACTGTGGTATTTAAAAGGCCAATGACATTCAATAAAATGGAATAAAACAAGAAAATCAGGAAGAAAATGCACAATATGAACCAAAAGTTCATAAAAGGCATACATATTTGAAAGAAAAAATAAAACAAAAATTTATACACCAAAAGAAACTCTCAGTAGAAATTAAACTCTAGTCGAAGACAGCATCTCAGCGATTGAAGACAAAGTTAATAAATTTTAACATTCTCATAACAATAAGGACAGCAAAATCAGGCTTATAAATAGAACATTCAAGACCTGTGAGACATAGTAAAAGTACCAAACTTGGATGTCTTTAGTGTAGACATTGCTGAGGTGCTGACTAAAGCCTTAAAAAACTAAACATATGTAATAGCAGAAAAATTTTCAAAGTATGGACAGCCATGCCCAGAAGCCATTAAGATCTTCAAACAGACCTGAGCAGAAAATAAATGTTGGAATATTGAATATTATATTAGAATTAAATTCCAAGACTGTAAAGTGACAGAAGATGATTGAAAACTGTAAGAGGAAGAAACACTAGGCAAACACTTGAGAATAGGAAATTTTGCCACAGAAACTAGGAAGGCCAGGGAATTGTGTAATGGTGTGTTTAAGTCCTGGATAAAAATTACTATGAATCTCAATTACTATTTCAGAAAGGTTATCTCTCAGAATCAGAGAAGAAATAAATCTGTCCGGGAAAGAGCACAAGCTAAAGCAGTTCATCACCACTAAGCCAATATTGGATAAGATATTTAGATCCTACACACAGAAGAGAAAGATAGTCACTGAAAATACAGGAAACAAGGAATACCACAGAAAGTAGATAGACAAATAAAAAACAGTCATGAATCAAACATTAGAAACACAACAAAATGGCTGAGGTCAGTGTGTATTTTTCAATGTATTAATTTTAGCATAAATGGTCTTAATTCTCCAATGGAAAGCTATAGAAGGGCTGACTGGATTGGCAATTAAGAACCAGCTGTTTGCTGCATATGAGAAACAAGACTCACAAGCAAATTCAGACAGAGACTGAATTCAGGTAAACAGAATCCAGAAGCAGAGGCACCTACATTCTTATCCAATAATGCAAACTTCAAATAAAATTATTCTGAAGATGCATGAACTGCACTGCATATTGGTACAGGAAACAATGCATCGCAGGGATAATAACTTTTTTAAGTACATATGCACCAAGAATTGGTATACCTAATTTTATAAGACAAACACTTTTTGACCCAAGAGGGAAAAGAGATCTCAATATAATATTAATAGGTGATTTTAATGTCTCACGATCACCAATGGATGTTATCCAGACAAGGAATTAATGAGTATACTTAATACCTAAGGTATACTACAGATCAAATGAACTTAACAGGCATGTATCTACAGAGTGTTCTATCAAGGAATTGTATATTATATTTCCTTTTCACAAGCTCTTAGAACTTTCTCCAAATTAGATCATATTTTAGGCCAAGAGGTTAATCTTAACAAACACAAATAATTGAAATAATTTCTTGTATTTTATATTTTAATGTAAAGAAGCTAGACTATGATAGTATATATATATATATGTGTTGAAAAATAAATAAATAGGTTGAAAATACACTTTTGAGTAAGCAGATCCTTGAAGAAATTGGGATAGTGAGACTTCGGAAACAAATTCAAATGGAAATACAGTTTATCCAAGTCTATATCGTGTGACAAAACAGATTTTTAACAGAGAGCATTAGAGCCATAAGCATCTGCATGCCAAAGATCAGATCTCCAGTATGTAACCCAATGAACCATTTCCAGATCTTAAAAAAAGAAGAATAAACTAACCCAAAATGAGCAGGAAAAAAAAAAAAAGAAAAATGCCAACACTGAAGTTAATGAAATGTAGCTTTAAAATAACACAAATAATTTATATTTTATTTATTTTTGATAATTTCATACATGTATGAAATCTATCTTGATCCTATCCATTCCCAACACCCCCTAAAAATAACTTTGAGAACAAAGACTTGATTCTCTGAAAAAATTGGCAAACCCTTAAACAAGCCAACCAAAAGAAATTGAGAAAAGAACCAAATAAAAGAACTAGAGACAAAAAGAAAATATTATAAGAGATAACACTGAAATCCAAGGGACCACTAGAGAATGTTTTGAATATTTGAGTATAAATTAGAATAGTTAGAATTGGATAATTTTCTATATACACATGATACACCAAAATTGAGCCAATAAGATTCAGAAAACCCTAACAAAACAAGTAACTAAAATGATGTGGTCAGGCTGCTGTTATGGCTCGGCCATTAAAGGTTAGGCTCACAGCAAAAAAAAAAAAAAATATATATATATATATATATATATATATATATATATATATATATATGAATGATGCAGTCATAAATATTCTCCCAACAAACAAAAGCTAATGACCAGACAGATTCACCCAAATTCACTGGATATTGTCACATTTTGTTGATGTTGTTGTTGTTGTTGTTGTTCAAGACAGGGTTTCTCTGTGTTGCTTTGAAGCCAGTCCTGGAACCAGCTCTCATAGACCAGGCTGGTCTCAAACTCACAGAGATCCACCTGCCTCTGCCTCCCAAGTGCTGGGATTAAAGGTGTGCCAAATTCACTAAATATTGTCATTTTTTTAAAGGACTAGTGTTTTTCAAATCCATACTCATTCAATGAGTCAGAATTACCCTGATATCAAAAACCAAATAAAAGCACAACCAAAAAAAACTATAAAATTTCTCATCAAATACATATAAACCAAACTGAACAAATTAAATATATCACATACCTATGATAAAGTCGGTTTTATTTCAACACTGTACAGATGATCTTGAATACACAAATCAGGAAATATAAAACAGTAAAGAAATAGAACCAAGGACCAAAAGTTACATCATCTCAATACATGCAGGATGTTTGACAAAATCTCAAATCCCTTCTTAGTAAGAAGAAACAAGCTGTGAAGAAACAAGCAGGAAAAAAAAAGACCATATTCCAACACATCAGGGCATTATACAACAGATTCAGGAAGAACATTGCACTGAATAAGGAAAAGCAGAACAGGTATCCTTTCAAACCAGGAACAAGAAGACAGGACATTTTGCCTAATTCAGTATGAGACTTAAATTATCATCTGGAGTCATAACTTCAGAACAGTAAATGACAAAGAGGATAGAAACAAGGAAGGGACGACTGAAGTTTAAAAAAAGAATCCTTTTTGCAGATAATAATTCTCTGCTTAGAGGACAAAGACTACACCAAGAAATTTCTGGCCTGACCAGTTTTACAAAGAATGTCTAAGAAACTGGTACATAAAGAGCACTTGGGAAACCTCTGTCATCTGAGATAGTGGGGGCAAGAGGCCACACAGATTTGAGAAAGGACAGGGAGTCATAAAATGCTAGTAAGCCAATCAGTATAATTTGTCCCAGAGAAGGGTAAGTTCCGTATGACATTAGGAAGCTGGAAGCATGGGTGTTGAGCATAAAGGGGAGACAGGTATGAAAAGATTGTTTGCAGCCAATGCACACTGGAAGTAGTTGATGCATGAGAATGGATACACAGCCGCAGAGAGAGAACCTCCAGGCTCTGCTCTAAGAGCAAATGTCAATCACAACAAGGGCCAGATGATGGTCACTACGAGTTGGGAACAAGAGTGTGGAAAAATAAAAAAGCGGGGACCAGATGAGCACCAAAAACAAACCATCTATTGGTCACTCTTCACTACTTCTCTTCCGAATGTTGCCAATGAAACCCAAGAGTTTTCAATAGTGTGTTATTTCTTGTGGTGCCACTTGCTTCTCTCTAGGCTAGGATCCAGGGTATGTGTGTCGTGCACAGGCTACTTCTGTGTTAAAACAAGCCATTTCTCTTTAACTCGCAACCAGTGCAAAAGTACAGTTCAAGATTCAAAACTGTTGAGTCAGTGAGATGAAGTCAGTATGTGGGTGGAAAGGGTAGCCATAAGTTCAGCTATATTTGATAGTGAATAAAGGATGAGGGAGCAGAGAGTTTGCAGAACTTTTGAGGATGGATAAGGTACAACATGAAAGACCTTTGGGTTGGGAAAGAAGATGGCAACATGATTAAAAAGACTTTCCTAGCTAGCTTTAAGTTATCATCTTGACCTCGCCCAGAGTTATCTGAGGGAGACTCAATTTGGGGAATACCTCCATCATATTGTCTACATTTCTTTGAGACATATTATTCATGGCTAGCTGATGTGGGAGGACCTAGCCCTCTATGGGAGTACCATCCCTAAGCAAGGGATCCTAGACTGTATAAGAAAGCAGGCTGAACAAGCAAGAGGTCAATCCAGGAGGTAACGGGGCTCTATGATCTCTACTTCAGTTCCTGCTTCCAGGTTCCTCTCTTGAGTTCCTGCCCTGACTTCCCTTGATAATGAACTGTAACCTGTAAACTAAAATAAACCTTTTCCTCTCCAAGTTTATTTTGGTCAGAATATTATATCACAGCATCATGAAATAAAATAAAGATGATGTCAAAGCAGAAGTTTCTTGGAACTGAAATGCCCTCCCTTAAATCATGCAACCAACCCTAACTTGACTACTATCCTTGATATATAGCGGCTAGTGTGTAAAAATCATATATAAACACATGTATGGATATAAATGCATATATATGTATAAATACATATGTGTGTGAGTGGGCCTAACTTAATGCAACAGCAAAAGATTGGCTCCTTCCTATTATCTTCAGTTAGCATCAATAGGAGAAAATGGTGCAAAGTATTATATTTAAACTCTTCATTTAAAATCTTAAAGATGTACTTAGTAGAAATCCAATAAAACCCTAAGGTCACTGAGTACACTATGAAGAATAATTGCTTTTCCTAAGATGAGTCAATTAAAATGCTTTTTGAATGGATTTCAGCAACCTTCTCCAAAGGATTCTTCATTTGCCAAGTTTAAATCTTAACAGTGCTGAGGAAAAGTCACTTGATTTTACAAAAAAAAAAAAAAAAAAAAAAAAAGTCTAGATGCTTCTTTGGAGACTAACCCAGAGAAACTGAGGTCGAAGACAAGAGGAAATATTTAAAGCAGACAAAGATATTGAGGGTTGGAGGATTTGGCCCCCATTCATTACTTAAATTCTCAGCTTTATAAAAACTGCTCTGAGGTTAAATTTGGGAGCTAGCTACCTAGCAGTTTACGTGTGAGGCTGCCGCTGAGTGTGTGCATGCGTGAAAGAACATGTAGGTAAATGTGGCTCTTTCTCCCTCTGGTCAAATTTCCACTTGGCTCCAAGTCTTTAAATTCAAAACAGTCTGCCCAATATTGCTGAATTTTCTACTCACTCAATATAGCAGATTAAGGGCTCAACTTGGGGTAAATGTGAAAATTAAACAGAGTCAAGCACAGTATTCAAAATAGTGCTAGAGCTGAAAACACAGCTAAGCCAGCGGGAGCCAGGAACAGCCCCTCCTCACGCTGAGCGCTGAGGAGGGAGATCAAAGACTGCACAGCATCCAAGTCAAGGTTCCCACCGGGGAGTTTCCTGAGTGTAACCTTCACATTGTAAAACAACTCACCTGGGAGCTGTAAAATGTCACCGCATTTCCTACACTGCTTTCATGACTACAAGAAGCAAAACCACTAAACTTCAAACAAGAAACAAGACTTTGTAGGGTGGATGCTTCTGACTGTAGATAAACAATAACAAAAGCTAATTATTAGTGAAAGATCAGTGGCTATGGCAGCCATTGGGGCTTGGGGAGCTTGGTATAGAAACATTGGGGAGATATCAGTCTATGTTCAGATCATTAGTCTTTTAGGTTTTTCTTACTTCCAATCTGATGGCCTAACAAAAAATCCTCATGATCATGGACAACTCATCTCTAAGCCTTTTGATGCCCCTGGATTTTAAAGACACTAACAGTCTTTTAAAGGACACCTCCATTGACTTTGTGGAATCAAAAAGTTTATACAATGAGCTTAACAGAAATGAGTTACAGTTAGGAATGCAACACACCAGTCTAAAGGGCACTTACAAAATGGAAGAGGCAGTCTTCGCAATCCCACAAAAGCTTGGGGCTCATTCTTCCATTATGGTCTGTGCTATATGTTTAACTAATGTGATGATGACTATATTCACCAATGAAAAGTGCTTCTTCTCTAGGATATGAAAATAAAACTTGTTCTCTTCAAAAGATGGATGGGGTTCACATGGCTCAGCCTGAAACTGACACCGCAGCTCTTCCTATCTGCCAACATCCACACGTGGTTCAAAATTCGCTGCAAATGAAGAAAATTTTATTTTAACCCTGGGCCATCACCATGACTGATGTGGGATGATGTTTATTTTTTTTATCTGTGAAATGGTTTTAAAAAGCATTCCCAAAGAGATATATACTCATGACTCATAATGTTCCTCACTAAGAGTAGAGCACGGCTGTGCAATTTCTACCTCAAAAACTTATGGGAAAAATAGAGAAATTAATGTGCTTGCTCCAGTCTCTAGTCAACGCCACTCCTCCTTCCTCAATCGAGCATAAAAAGTAAACGTTCTTTTCATTTAGAAGTATGTCCAAACAAGAGCAGCCTGTAGACAAATGTGACTAGCACCTCGTTTTTGCTCAGGGACTATACTCTCTACTACTTCATTGGATAGGCTGTTTTTCTTCTATTTCCTGTGTCCCTTCACTTCCTCACAGAGCATAAGTTTGAGTAGAGTTTATAAAGAAGCCCTCACCACTTAGCCTTTGTTTTAGATATAATGATTCCTGCTCTTCTTCAACCACAAGCAGTAACTAAACACCCAATACTATAATTATTATTATAAAATACTGTGACATTTACACTAAATCGCCAAATAAAAGAAACCGGTGACTGTCATGATAATATACTCTATGTATAGAAAAACAGAAAGGAAAATGAAGACTCAAAAGTTTGAACTAACCTACCAATTTTCAAATGAACTCTACCATGATTAGGTTTGGTTTTGTTTTACATTTATTTACTTATTTGTGAGTGAAGTGAGAGAATATATTTTCAGAGGTCAGAGGAGGTCAGAGGTCAAAAGTCAGTTCCTCTTCCACCATGAGTCCTAGGGATCAAATACAGTCATCAGTCTTTGTAGCAAATGTCCTTACCTGCTAAGTCATCTTGCTACCCCAGTTACTGGTTTGCTTGCTTTCATAATACAGTCATGCAAGAAAAGAGTAACCTGACTGTCTAAAACCAGAGAAACACAGAAATGTTATCAGTGCTAAATATCTCTAATGAACTTAAGCCCACAGTCATTTTATACTGGTCCTAGCAGTAAGAAGCATTCTGTAATAAGGAAACCTCAAGGTCAAGAGCTTAATTGCTGAGATTATCCATTATTTAACAGTATGGAATGCTTCCTTCCACTTCTGACATTCCTTCCAGGCTTACAGCATTCTCAATTCCCTGTCACAAAAGCCAACTTAATTAGTGTGTACACTTTCTCTGGCTTTTACTCCCCAGCATCAGAGGTGGATAAGAGAAGCCTGAACCCAGTCACCTAGCGAACTGACATGAAAGGAAATTGGTCATTAAAAGCCAATTGCTAGGAGCAGAAGGTCTCTACTGAAACAGCTTCCCTTTCTGGGTCACCTCAATCAAGTTAATGCTTCTGCAATGCAATAATCCACTCTCATTTGTAAATTGACATAAATCTGAACCGATGAACCTACTTCTTGTGTTCACAGAAAGGTCAAGGGGACTATTACGATGGCAGCCAACTTTGTCTAATCTCTTCATCTTTAACAGAACATGAGCAGTTAATGTTCATTGGGAAAACTCAAAGTCTGGCAGAGGAAGGCTTCTTGAGACACAGCACCTCTGTGCTTCCTCAGAGGCTCTCATAAGGATTATATATAAACAATTAAATATAGGCACCACAGTGTCCTGCTGGTGTGCTGCTTATCCGTCCTAGCGCCTAGCACAGCTTACAGTTGCACAAGAAAAGGCCACTCGAGTAAGTTCACAGCACCATGTGTTTTTTAACACATTTTCATTACATTATAAAGAGGGCGGAGTTGGTTGGTGTCAGCAAAATGATGAAGTTCAGGGTTTCGGCCCTTTTCCCTCATGAAAAAATTAAATAAACAGCTAGCAACTGCCTGAAACAACTTTCTGTGAGCCTGGAAATCAGTCAGAGATCGAGAGCAAAGATGCAAATTCCCTATCAAGGAAACACCTTCCCCAATGACAGGGAAATGATGACCTCACTGCCCTGGTTCAAGCTCCTCTCTGACAAGGTCTAGGTGAACTGGAGAGGTTTGTTCTCTCATTACCTTCTAGTAAAGCAAAGGAGATCAAATTTGCAATGTTCTAACCCATTTGTGAACTACCTGAAGGAATATTCTGTCTCCTCTAACTTCCGGTTTGAAACATCTCAAAGTGACTTAAATTACATGCTAGGGAGGGCCATATGAAGTACCAAGCACAGCTCTTAGAAAACAGAAAGTGGCAAAACATGGTTTTTCCGAGGAGCAGTAAATCAACAGGCACCATCCCTGCAGGAACACAGGTGTTGGGCTTACTTAATGAAGACCTGAAAGAAGTTGGAAAAGATATCTGAAGAAAATGAGAGCACCCAATAGAGAGGTAGTGTTTATAAAAGATGCTGTGTCTACTTTCTATTGCTGTGATAAAGACTATGTCCAATACATATATGTATGTGTGCACATATGTATACATATACATACATATATGTATATGGGTACATATATGTGTGTGTATGTGTATGTACATACATATATACATATATGCACATTAAATGAAGTCATGTCACCTGGCTATCAATACATTCCATAAGAGCTATAAACTAACAAAATAATCCAGTACCAGGTTAAGAAACTTTCATTCAAGTTGTTGGTCAGGGTAATCCAAGCAACCTCCAAAGCAATATAGGCTATCATTGTTGCTCTGGACTGCCTGCCCAAGGTTAAAGGTACATCCTTGTTGTGAAGCCACCACACAGGACTTACATGATTTGAGCCAGATCTAACCTGAAAGTCTTCTTCCTGTGGTCCGGTTTTCATAGTACCAGAAACTACTGTACAAGCTGCCGAGGGAGGGAAGGCATGCATAGTCCTATGCAGCTGTGATGCTTATGAACCACAGCACTAATCACCATGGCAACAGGCAATAGTGATACTCACCTATTCATGGTAACCACCTGCTGTCTAATTGGACTTAAGGCCCAACCAGGAGGAAGGAGAAATCTAGCCAGCTACCCAGGAATAGTGAGGTCATTGATCCTGGAAGATCAACTTTCTAGATCATATTAATTCCTGACCTCATTGTAAAACTCATTCTTCTGCCTCCAGTTAAGTGTAGCTTTCACCCCCTCATCAAAGAAGCCTCTCTTTAAGCAAATAGAGTTATTACAGAAAACCACAACTAAATGCAATGCAGAGAGCACTAGATCATGTGAGGCTCACCCCCAAGGAATATATCGAAAACAAAAATTCTGCCCTTAAGGCTCAGAGTACACAGCAGAAGGTGGAGCAGAAAGTAAGAGCTAGGGGACCAGGAATGAGATTGTATCTCCTAGAAATGGCTGCCTAATCAAATTCTGAACAATGACATCATCAATAAACATGCTAATGAGGAAAAGGAAAGTCTCAGAGGGGTCCAAACCATAAAAAAAGAACTACAGACACCTCATGACTATTTGGAAAGAATTAATCCCTTCCAGGGATGCGCCTCCAATTTGTTGTCCAATATAAAGTTCTCATCATTGAAATCATATACACACAATCAAAAATTGGCTAATCAGGTTCATATTTATATATTTGTGAACATATATTATATAAGCTACATATATGATATGTCTATTTTGTATGTGTGTGTGTAACAATAATGAAGAAAAGGCTTTTGTTTTGGGAAATATGAGAATGGTTAGAAGAAGGGGACATGGGAGAGACTGGAGGGGAAAAAAGGAAGAGAGAAAGTAATATATTTGAATTTAAATATGATATTTAAAAAAGAAAAATAGAAATTATTGTAACTGACTGATGGGACAGTCAACTGGATCAATACACATGCTGTGTGAGTGTAAGGGGGAGACAAGAAGGAGGCAATCAGTTTATTTGAAGAAATAATTACCCTGAAGTTGCAAAATACAAGGAAATGTGAAAACACAAATTTAAAATCTCAGTGAACTCCAGAGAGGAAGTCCCCAGAAATGGTCCTCATTCTGCTGAATGTCAAAAAACTATGAATGAAATCTATGAAAGCCAAAGAAGAACGTGGTAGTATAAGGCGAGCATCCATCGGTCACTAAAAACGTGTTCTAAGCAGAAAGAGAAGACAAAGAAATGAAAGTGTAAAGTGCAGGAAAACAAATTGATCAGTTGAGAGCTTTATAGGTTACAAAAGTTTTCCTTCAAAACAGGGAGGTCTGGAGAGCTGGCTCAGCCACTAGAGGTGCTTGGCAAACAAATCTGACAAACCTGACAAACTGAATTAGAATCCAGATTTCATGGACAGAACCAATTCCTAAGAACAGAATGAAGGATACCTCGGTAACCACAAGGCAAATGAGAGAGGTTATCACTTATAGGTTGTTTGTTGAGACTTGTGACACTAAATTTAAAATGAGCCCAGACATATTCATACTTCATATGTGCCATTCGTCCATTCTAATTCAGAGAAGAAATGGGATGGGGGATGTTTTTTCTCTATTTTATTTTGGTTTAGCTTTTGTAGCTTTTGTCTTTTTTTTTTTTTTTTTTTTTTTGTATTGAAAGGAGAGAGGGCAAAAAGTTGAGTGTGTGGCAAGGAGGCTATAATGCTGGAGGAGGGGCTTGCTGGTTCCAGCTGCTTACCCCCAAAAACCACATAGATACTGTATTAATTAAATCACTGCTTGGCCCATTAGCTCTAGCTTCTTATTGACTAATCTTTACATATTAATTTATCCCATTTCTATTCATCTGTATATTACTACGAGGTTGTGACCTACCAGCAAAGTTTCAGCAAGTCTATCTCCAGAGGCAAATCCACAGCATCTCCATGACTCTGCCTTCCTCCTCCCATGCTATAGGACAAGTCAGTTCTTTATTCATTAATCAATAAAAACAA
The DNA here is from genome assembly GCF_950005125.1 of Chionomys nivalis. Lineage (NCBI taxonomy): Eukaryota > Metazoa > Chordata > Mammalia > Rodentia > Cricetidae > Chionomys > Chionomys nivalis. The sequence goes on along the minus strand of NC_080100.1, from coordinate 10,342,936 downwards.
GACACAGACAGAAGGACCTCCCACACCACTGTAATAATGAAATGAGTGACTCAAACAATAGAGGAGATGACAGCATGTACACAAATATGAACAAGGGAACAGATTGTGATTAAGAATTTTGTATCTTGTTGAGAAGAATGAAACATGGGGTCAAGTAATATAATAATAGAAGATGGTTACTGCTGAGTTATAGGCATAAAGCTGGGTACTTGAAAATATGAGAGATGATAAGGGCATGTAGACAATGGTGGACTTGACCATTGGAAGCGGAGAACAAGAGAACTGGAGGGAGGGGTCCAAAGGATTGGGAGTACATTGTTGGGGGAATCATGTCTATATGCTGTCGCCTAATCCAATGCTTAAGGAGACAGAGAGAAAATAGACGAAAGTAGGTGTCTGTTATTATCAGAGACTGAGGAACATAACCTGTGTGTTGGTAGGTGATAGGTTTACTGAGCCACAAAGTCATGTGCCATGAAGCTCTGCCTCCTAAGAGGTCTGAGGAATCAGTGTCAGCAGCAGTGGCAAGCACAGCGGCACTTACCTTGTTAAAGGTATGAACAACCGTGTCCTGATCTCAGGACACAGGAGACACTGAATGGTGCCCACTGGGCTCTGCTAAGGAACCGGATTTCAGAGGACAGGCAAGACAGGAATTTACAGAGACGCCAAGGATAATGGAGCTTGTTGATGACAGTGCTGTTCAATGATCAAAATGAAGGGGGTTGAAAAGGTGTGACTTACGGCATTCCCCGTTTTTAAGGGGGATCCAGATGCGTCGCGGGGGGGGGGGGGGCGAATGGCCTGCGCATGCGTGGCTTTTATTGTATTGGGAATTGTAGTTTGATGGTATGTTGCCGCGGCTTTTATTGTATTGGGAATTGTAGTTTGATGGTATGTTGCCGCTTTTAGGAATTGTAGTCCAATGCTCCTTCTGTGCATGTGCAGCTTTGTCTCCAAAAGGAACAGCACTAAGACAATCACCTTCTGGATCCAGAGCCGAGTTGTAGATGTTATTGACAAATCTGGGGCCATCTGAAGCTCTGGAAAGCTGGAGACTTAGTCTCCGGATTTCACATACACTATCCTGTTCCTAGATGCTCTTTGGGTGGGTGCCCTGGCAGAAGTCCATCCTGAGTCCCCTGTGAAAATCCCTAAAATCCTCTCCCTGAGGAAGCACAGGCCTTTGCCTAGCTTTCTTAGATCTTAATCTCCTTCAGACACAGGCTTGCCTTGTTGTCTGCTGTGGAGGTGGTGCAGCTAAATCATTCTTCGCCAAAGACCGACAAGAATCAGTGAGAGTGTGTGAAAAAGCAGAGGCCAAATCAGCCAGGAAAACATCACTGGGTGGAGAATTCCTTCCTTTGTCTGGGAGATTTGTAAAACCATTAATGAAGGGAAATGACCAAAGCTCAGGAGCAAATCTTGAAGTTTTTGGTTCCCTGGGAACGGGTATTATTTACATCAGCCCTAGTGCATCCCTAATTGTGCAGCCCTGGGGGGCACGTGCCCAAGTGACAGTGCTGGGCAAACTGGGCAAGCTATCTTCTGTATGTTTGCAGAATAAAAGATGCTTAAAACTATACGCAATGCAATTCCTCAATTAGCCAGCCTGTCAATTACGATCTGTTCACCTCTCCCCTTAGGCTGTCCTGAGAGTTCTATTGGGGAACCTGGGGTGGGACCCTGGAAGCCAGGCACAGGGCTGGAGGAAATGTATTATTGTGCCTGAAAGGATACATCCCTGAACTCAGAATATTCTCAAACCTCTAACCCTTGAGTTCCCAGCTAACAAAGCATCTTCATTAATTCAACTGCCCAACAAACTATCCTTTGTGAAGATCTTGACTGTCTCTATGTTTTCCCATTATTATAATTTAAAATAACAATCTCTTTATAAGTAAGCACCAATTCTTACACTCTCCTCCCTCCTTAAACATCCTTTGGCATTTCTATATGTCTTAGCCGAGCAGCATGCTTCATAGACAGAGCAACCACTATGAGAATGATGGAAATTCCTTCATTTCTTTTCTAAATGCACTAATTTCTCATGCTATAGACTTGGCTTGCTACTTCCCTTTGAGACTGTCTCTCATCTTCCATCAAGGCCATCTGCACTATCAGCTTGCAACTCTTTGTTCTTGTCATTTATTTCTGCTCTGTTCTTTACTTTTTGTTTATTATGTCTGTGCCTGGGTAGTTTATACATATGTGTGTGTTTGTAAACTATATGTGCATGAAGGTCAGACTGTAAGAATATCAGGTGTCTTTTATATTAATTAAATTTTTTCATTTATTTTACATTGTACAGTTTCCCCTCCCTTTTCTTCTCCATTCCCTACCCCCTGCCTCCCCTCTACCTCCCCTATCTACTCCTCTCTTTCTGTTCAGAAAGAGGGCAGGCCTCCCATGGGTGTCAACAAAGCAAGGCATAAAGTGTTGAGGCAGCACTAAGTTCTTCCCTCTGTATCAAGGTGGGACTCCTAGAAATGGATCAGGTGTCTTTTTTCTTGTTTTCCATATTATATTTAGAGACTGAATCACTCAGTGAAATCAACACTTACAGATTAGCTATACTAGCTGACCAGTGGACTCTGCAGATCTGCCTGTCCTCCATGATGCAATGAGCATTATATAAGAGAGAGTCCTTGCATGGAGACCTACATAGAAAGAGTACTTACATGGAAAATGAATAAAAACTTGCAAGCATCACAGAATAGTAAAATGTACAGATATGATTTTGATTTTGGTCCTTAGTTTGGATTCATCAGTAGGCTCAGTGTTCTGGAGGAGGGCAGTGTAGGGGAGGCATGCCCTATAATCCCATTACATGAGTGACGCCAGGCAGGAAGATAGCATGGAGTATTAGGCCAGACTAGGCTAAACAGAATATATATATTTAAGGAAAATGTTTTTGTTTGTGTATTAAGTTAGCATAAAGATTAAAAGGTTTTATTGTGATATTGTCATACAAAACCTAGTCATGCTTTTTGTTCCCATCTCTTCTCCTGCAATTCCCAGCATCCCTTGGACCCTTCCACACTTCCAATTCACCTGTGTTCTAGTACCCCATTGTCTTCCTCAAAATCTCTTTCCTTCTTTCATGGTTTCCTTTCTACCTTCATGACATATACCTACCTACACTCATATACAAATACACACACACACACACACACACACACACTTGAATTTACACAAATATACACTAAAAGCTCTAATTGACATAAGAAATAGAATACACATATTACTTTTCCTAAAGAACAAAAATACAAATGTAACAACTTTTAATAGTTACTAATTGTATAAATATTCATTGATGTGTGTGACCACATGTGTGTAAAGAATTCTATAGACTTAATCAGCTTATCAGAGTAAACCAGATTCAAGAGACTACAAGAAAGCTGTATCACTGAATTAAATGGAAGCTCAAAATGCCAACCTAGGCAAACAGAAGTAGTTGATACACAACACTTTTCCCTAGTTAGTGATACAGATACAATAGTCAGGGCCCAGAGGAGGTGGGGCACCCTCCTGACTTACTGCTGCTTTGAAAAGTTGTCAGTTTTGCTATTTCCTGTGGCAGCTTAGCAATCACACTAAGGTTGGGGTAGTCCTTGGACAGATCTCCTCATTTTGACTATCTGAGAGTAAAGAGCCACTATTCTCTAGGTCATTTCTGGAAAAGACTAAAGGAAAGACAAAACCTCCTTTGTGTCCTCTGCCTAACCAAGAAATAGTTTCCAGAAAAGAATCAGTTTTTCCTTCAAGAGGACAGGGTGCTGGGGAATCCAATAGTAATTTCATGCTTCCAAATTGAAGTGTGTCAGTCATGGCCAGTTCCTTCTACTTGCAAAACGAACACCATCAGTTTTGTCCACAGAATTCCCTTACAAGTGCCCTGTGACTTTAGCTTGAAGATTCCCTTTTTACCGCTTATCCTAGAGGCATGCCAGAGGGCTTTCTAAAGTAAATAGAGCATTTTTGCTCCATATGGGTCCTTTTATTGAAAACAAACATTTACATAGAGCATAGCAGACTACAATAGCGAAGCAGCGCCAGCATGCCTTCTATGGGTGACAGAGCCTGGCCACGTCGTCTGGCTGCAGTGGCATTAATTACACATCTTCTCTCAGCTCTGGTGTTGATTGGTATGTGGAAAGTGTTTAGAACCTTGTATAAACATTACTAAAATGTGCTCTTAATGTCGTCAAAATTGTCCTGGTACCAGACCCACACAGGTTTCACTAGAAGACACAGGCCTAAGAGAATTTTGAAAACCACAGGAACCAGTAGCCCTCTCTCTCCACAGCAACTTTCTTGTAATTTACAAAGTTACAGAAAGTCTTGTTGATTGGGTCATAAAGTCTATCCCTCTGTTGCAATATTTGCTGCTGAGGCATATAACTTTGTTGAACATGTATATACACATGTATATGTGTGACATATGTGTGCATATGTGATATATATATGAGTTTTATCATATAAATTTTTAAATAAAATTTCATCCTAAGACATGTTGTATTAATCTAAAATTTAAATAGTAATAATAACAAATTCATAATGGTTATAGTTTATATGTAGTTCTATATAATCATTATTACTGCAAAAATAGTTCTTGGAGAAGTAGATCCTTATTATGAAGTATCAGATACCAACTAAATTATGTAATTTTTCATTGATGTATGTTTTGCCAATATATACAAACAGTGCAAATGATTGGTTTAACTAGAAAATACTAATTTTAACATCCTAGATAACAAAGTTTTTGAGGTTTTATCTAAACATAATTAAAGGTGTTGTTTCAAATCGACAAAGAAATATCTGGTTGTCGATGTCATTTTCTGTTGCTATGACAGAGCAGCACACAGTGAATAATACATAAAGAGATAGCTGGGAAGGCTAGAAAAGCATCTTCTAGGTAGGGAGCTTATACAACATCTGCAAAGCTGATTCCATCTCTAGCACTGGAAATATAGGACTTATTTGATTGGTCATTCTAGCATCCGGGGAGCCTCCTGTAAGAATGACACCGGCATTGGCAAGAGCCTTCTGACTGACATACCATGGTGGATAGACAAGTGAGTGTGCCTGAGACAGACAGGGCAAGAGGAGACCAACTATTCTCATGATATCTAACTCGCTCCCTCAGTAACGGCAATCCATTCATGAGCCCAGAGCCGCTATATTCCCAATCACCTCTCCTCAGGTGCCATCACCAAACACTGACACTGGACAGTGAGTTTCTGTCTCAGTTATCTTCCTGATCCTGGGATACGATGTCGTGACAAATGCAGCTTGCAAAAGGAAGTTATTTTGATTCCAGAGAGTTGGAGCCCATAACAGTGGGAACAGCTTGACATTAGGCTGAAGGCATGGCATCAAGAGCAGGAAGCTAAAAGCTCACCTCTCAAACAGAGCAGAGAGACCAATCAGGAAGTAGAAAAGACTTTTTAATCTCAAAGCCTGTCTCCAGTGACACACTTCTTATTTAGATGGGCTGTACCATCTAAAACTGCCCAAACAGGGTAGCCAGCTAGGGACTAAGCTTTCAAATACTTAAGTCTATGGTGGGTATTTCTCATTCAAACCATCACAGCTTCCTACTGCGGGTGGGGAGGCATTCAAACCATAGCACCTTCTCAAGAAAGAGATGATAAAAAATGTTTCCAAAGAGCCTGGAATACATTATCTACTCAACGGGTTATGTTTGCCACCTATGAGCAAGGCATACATTTGAACGTGTAGATCAGAAAAGTCGATTTTACAAACAACACCAAAATACTTGTGAAACAGGGTGAGCTTGTATTCTACATAGTATCATTAGTTCAGTTCCACATATTCCCACCCCTTATCTTCCAGCTGCATGCTTGCTTGTTCTATCTGATTTTCCATCCTTTTATTTTAACTTGAATGTGCCAATTTCTCTCAGAGGTGTGCTTCTTCCTTTCTTCAAGAGACTGTGTTGTGTCGATTTATAGTCATAGCCCTGTTCTGAATTGTCAGTGTCCTATTTAGGCAATACTATCTCATATCAAGGGAAGGATTCAAGGAGCTAGAATTCATAGTGTAAGGACTGCTGGATGCCTTGAAGTTTACAATAATACAGGATTATCACTAAAGTGTATCCTTGGCAAAATAAAGGCAGCTACCAATCAGCCAAAACTGTTCCAGTCATCTATTTCACATAAGCTTGGGGACTTTGACCTTAGAAATTATGAAATCTTCTTGCTCTGTATTTTGGCACTTAAATCCCAGCCCCAGCCTAACAATCAACTTAAAACAACAGTCTGAACACCTGCTTCATTTCCTGGCAAGCGTTAGTACTCCCCAGTGGGCTCAGTTCTCCAGCATCCTCCCTCAGAGCACCTGGCTCCCCTTAAGGTGCTCTTTAAAGAGCTGCGTCTTCCAGTGTTTGGTGCTTCCCCAGCACTACCTCCAATTGCATTTCCTGCCAATGTGCCTATTTGTTCCCTTCCAGAATCCAAGTAGTGACACAATCCTAATTATTCTCAGATGGTCTTTGATGATGTCATTTTATGGAGTACATGGCAAGAAATAAAAGTGGACCATATGAATCATACACCCAAGTTTGAAATAAGGACACACTGCAAATAAACTCTTAAACCTCTTTAATGACAATTCTATGATGTATTTACTGCTGCTTTGATAGTGCAAACTTCTCAGTATGTTGTGCTCTCAAAGGGGACATTTACAAATATAGCAGGGCTGCATCTTCAGGAGTCAAAGGTCCTGGAAATGGGCCATTCAACCATGTGTCATTCATTGATGCTTCAGATGCTGAAGTCCCTCCCTGTGAAGACAATAGTGTCCTGTGGAATTCAGTCATGATCATGATGAGACTTCTTTCAAAGGAGTGACTGGTCTTGGAATTTCGATTTTAGGAACACAATCATTGTCCTTTGTTTCAATACATCCAACCCAAAGCAATAAACTGAAGTATTACATCATTAATTGTTTAAGTTCCATCAGACCTATAACACTTTCTATAAAAGTTTAAGGCTTTAAAGTATTGTATTTAACATTTTGTTTCGTGTCGCTGTTTTCAGGCATGGGGCAATAAAGTTATACTTTTAAAATTATTATTATTTACAAATACAATGTAGTATATTTTATCTATCTAGAAAACCTATCTAGTAACAGTAAAGAGTTGTAGAAATCCACAAAATCTATTCACATTAGATGAACAAATATGAGATAAATACAATAAACTTAGAGTGTTTTATATTAGCAATAACAAGTTAAATAACATTATGGAATGATCCCATTCACAATAGAAATAGTTAATATAAAATGTACAGAAATTAAACTTATGAAAAAATGGACAAGCTTGCTATAAAGAAAATGTTACTGAAATTTATTTAAAAAGAGAGAGAGGGAACTGGGAAGATTTTAAAAATCATATTCTAATATAGATAATAGCGTAAAACCCACAAACTTACCTAAAACATACCGACTAAATCTAATGTAATTCAGTCAACACTACAAAGGGATTATGCCATTGGTTGACCCTAAGCTCCGTCAGAAAGACGTAATGCTCAGATCAGGGATGACGATGGTGAGCTCATCTGGGAGTATGATGGGCAGATCGCTGGATTTTAACTGCTTCCTGCAGTCATTTGTGTGATAATTACTGGAGGAGAAACTTAAACATGGTTATATCAGCCAGGAAATAGGAAGAATGGTTGCTTAAGCTTAATATTATCTTTGTCTCTTCTCAACGTGCCAGGCTGGTCTTGACTTCTCTGTAGAGTTGAGGAGGCCTTTGAATTTCTGATCTACCTACCTAAGCTTCCTGATTTCTAGAACCACAAGAGTGAGTCACATGCCAGGTTTATGAAATGCTGGGGCCAGGACACAGGGCTGGCACTTGTTTAGGTAAGGTGGTTTGGATGAGGTGTTCTTCGTGTCTCGGGTTTTTGAATGATTGATCACCAGTTGATTGAACTGTTCAGGAGGTTTAGGTGCTGTGATTTTGGTGGATGAAGTATGTCACTGGAGAGAGGTTTTAAGAGTTAAAAACATTGTGCTATTACCAATGTGTGCCTCATGCTTTCTGCTTGTGTTTTGAGATGTGAGCTCTAAGCTCCTGTTAGGGTCATCATGCCTGGAGCTCACTGCCTCCACTCACCATGGATTCTAACTTCTGACCAATGAGCAATGAAAATGTGGTATGTGCACACAATGGAATTTTATCCATCCACAAAGAAATATGAAAGTGTGAAACTTGCAAAAACATGGATGGAACTGTTGGGTGTACTAGAGATAGCCCACGATCAGAGACAAATGGCACATGGTCTCTCATATGCAGATCCTACGTTCTAATTGCTATACATGCATTTATGTGGGAATAAGCTTGGATACATGCCTAGAAACTATAAAGGAGCCCTTGACAGGGGATAAAAGATGTGTTAGGAGATGTGAGTGGAGAGAGTCGTGATACAAAACACATGTGATAGAAAAATGGAAGGGGGAATGCTGGGGCAATGGGGTCCAGCAGAGACGAGGGTGTGGTTCAAGTAGATGGGCAGAGGATTGGGTAGAGGAGGAGAATTAACTAAAACTAAATCTGTATAAAACAGCACTAAGGAAACCTGGTGCTCCATATACTGATAAACAATAGTTTAGAAGCTAAACAGTTTAGTTAAATATTTAAGTTTTAGTAGTTCCTAAACATCAACTAAGACTTTTTTGGTTTTTGCTGATAACTATAAATACAGACCTCACTGTATTTTGACTTTGGAGTTTCTTGGTTTGTGATTTTGGGTCCTGGAGGTGAAGGAGAAAGCTCCAAGCTCCCCTAAAATCCGTGCCATCATAGAAGTGAGAAGTCTGAGAATCCTGCCTTGGGCTCAGAATGATGACATTTTACGTGTGAAAACTTGTATCAGACCCTGGTTTCCTAACCAGATTGAGGATACCACAGAGACTTAAATGAGAATAATTATAAAATATTTTTACAAAGACAAAGATTCTTATTCCCATGCTGGAAACAGAACATCAGAGACAGTTGCTTCTAAAGAGACCATGAACTTGAATATCAAAGTATAATCAAGGCAAATATACATATACCCAAATATTCCAGCCTAGGACTCAGGGATGAGCAGCTGAGCAATTGGGATGGAGAGTCAGCTTAAGTCAATATAGAAAAACTTTTCCACTTGAAATTTCCTATATTTGAAAGCCAGGGACTAGTTTTGTACATGCTACATAAAAACAGGATGAAAACAGTGCTCATACTGTAACAGAAATTACCGTTTTTATTATTTATAGTTCGTGATGCATCTTAGAGCCACACAGTGTGAGCACTCTATTCCAGGCAGGCTGTCTTGCTCTGCCACCCCAGGAACTGATTTCCAATGTCATTGTCTTCTGATTCCACCAACTTCACCTAGAGCACTGGGTTCTCTTGTCTCAGGGTCCACTTGTGCCCATGTTTTACAGCTGTATTCAGTGTAAACTTGTAATGCAAAACCTTCTTAGGAAGCCCTTTCATATTCTCTGCCGTCTTTAGGCCTAATTTACACAATGCACAGCATCAGCAGGTGTAAGTCGACCATTCCCTCCTATCAACCCGGGATATCCCTTTTGCTGACTCTGCCTGCAGAGTTTTTCGGATAACTGAAGAGGCCAAGCAGGAGAAAGAGGAAGATCCAGAATGACAAAGGGGCAACACACTCCTCAACCAGAGACCTGTGAACTATGAGATTAATTCAAAATTGGGAGCCTTTTTATTTCTTTATGAAACTACTCTGTTGTCAACATTTCTGAGTGTGTGCTTGGAGGGGGTACCTTGTGTTTAGTAGCAATGAGTCCAAAGGCAATTGAACCCCTCTGCTGAATCTGTGGGACACTAGCTCCCACTCTCAAATGCACAGAGGCTAAGACATGGGCAGTGGAAACTCTGAGAAGATTCCTCCCCAGTGTATTATTTCAAGATGGCTGTTCTAGATCATCTTAAGTAGTCTGGGCACAGAATTGAGGTTGGCATGTAATAATACATTATTTTCTTAGACCCCTCAGAACAAGTATATAGTCAGCACAGTAGACGCGTGTGTCTAGTTTTATTTGCCATTGATATTTTATGTGAATTGATCTCATGTTGGATCATATCTATGTTTGCTTTGGATCAATCATGCGCCAGGCTTTGCAAGTGCAACATAAACCCTGAAGAGAATGATGACCCTGCCACCTTCCTCCCTCACATAAACTGTCTACTCTACACCACCCTTTTTCATGCTGCTGTTTGGTCTCAGAGCAGCGCCTATGACATTTACCTGTTTCTTTGCTGTAAAACCCAAACAGGATAGAAAAGATTTTAAAAGTTCAGTTTTCATACTTATATCCACCAGGAAAGATGTGATGGCAAATGTGAAGAAAGTCAAAGAAGCCACTAGCCTCGTTTTTAAAACGTCATATGATTTGCATGCCCTAGTCATACAGTCAGTTCTATGTAGCAGAAAAGGGGCATCCTCAAAGGACTCAGGAAGAAACTGTTCTAATATCCCAAATGTTCATCACAATTGAGTGGCTAAAATTGCCAGCTGCTACCTTATTCAATGTTCCTGTTCGTTTGGAAAGCCAGCCGTGACCTGCTCACTTCTTAGTCTTCTCTGGAGATGATGTAGCAAATGAGAGTGTTGGGAGTTGCTCGTTCCTGGGCTGGTCACATTCTTTGTACATCTCATTTACAAAGCCCACTGAGCCTTCCTCCACCAGCTCCTGTCTGGAATGTAGGACGTAATCTCAGGTGCTCCAGAAAGCCTTTCGTAACTGAAAAAATAGCTCCGACAGTAAGAATGGCAGAGCAACGAACTAGAAAAGTTTTGTACTTGATGAACTATAACAATGTATAACAAACCACTCCAAACACCTACAGCTTAACAAGGTCACTCATTGAGCTCTACTCATATGGACTGGTTAGACTGGTGTTAATTAAACTTAATTGTGCTCACTGGGTCTTTTGCTTCTAGGTTGGTTGGGATTAGCTGTGGTTTGACAGCCTGTTTGGAATAGCAGAGACAATAGGAAATTTCTGCTGCGGTCTGTCCCCCAGCAGTGAGCAGAATAAGCCAGGAAAGGCTCACTGGGACTTACCCATCATCACTTCTATCACATGCTATTGCCACATGACCAACATGGAATTATGGGGTGCCGAAATATTCTGCTCCCTTAATAAGAAAATAGATCCCTTGTCTGATGCAAGCCATGATTTTCATTGTACTGTTACGGAGTCCACAAAACTCCTCACAGATACAAACACTAAAAAGTCAGAAAGATGCTATGTTTCTGAGGACAGATTTGAGACCACATGAAACATTAAACTGCCCTGCCATACCTTGAGGTAACCTTTCATTCCAGCCTAAAAAGCAATGAACAAATTATTAATGCAATACTTTCCCCCACTACTACCACCACCTCAGTTTATAGGAATAACAAGGTGATTTCTCCTCTGGCATGAAATGAACTTAATGTTTTATCTTCAGTCAGAATTCTGGCAGCAAAATAATAGTACTCTCGTCTGAGCAGAATTTGATGAGAATGCAATGAAAGGGGACATTTAGAAAACAGGGAAAATGTAAATAGGGAAAGAGCAAAACCTGGTCATTTTCAGATGTGCGACCCAGATGTTCAATCCAGATGTTCGACCCAGATGTTCGACCCAGATGTTCGATCCAGATGTGCGATCCAGATGTGCGATCCAGATGTGCATTCCAGATGTGCAATCCAGATGTTCGTTCCAGATGTGCGATCCAGATGTGCAATCCATATGTTCATTCCAGATGTTCGATCCAGATGTGCAATCCAGATGTTCGATCCAGATGTGCGAATCAGATCTGGATCACACATCTGGAAATGCACATCTGGATATTGCGCATCTGAGATGTGCAATCCAGATGTGCAATATAAGTTTCAGTCTCCTAGAATATAAGAGATATTTTATCATAATTCAGTGCAGCATGTGTTTTTAAAAGAATATGCTGACAAAGACTACTTAAGTGAGGAGGGGTTTCCTTTGGCTCACTCTTTGAAGTGAGCCTACAGTGGTCCACAATCTACAGAGGCTGGGAAGTCAGGGCAGCAGGAACCTGAGGGAGTCAGAAAGCAGAAAGTGACAGATGCTGATGATCATCTAATTTTGTCTTTTATGTGGTCCAGAACTCCAGACCAAGGAATGGTGCTACCCATGTCTAGGGTGGGTCTTCCCATCTTGACTAACCCTCACAGGAACTCCCTGTCATAATCAAGATAACTAGTCAAGATAACCCCTCACAGGTACCCCAAAGGCCTCCCCTAGTGGAAGAGATAAATACTAGATGCAATTGAACAACACATCTTCATGTTCATACTGTGCAAGAAGTAAGTATGGCATGCCAAAATAGAAAATTAAGAGACGGTAATCAGATAGGAATTGAGGAAGTAGTCCTGAGTATAGAGTACCTGGGTAGATGGGGAATGGGTTCATGTCTAATAAAGATGCTTCTTTGGCTTTTCTAAACTCTCTAGCCAAATGTCTTTTTGAATCATTTAACATCTTAGGTATGAAGGTAAAATTGTCTTACTCTGAAACAGGTTGAGGAAGAGTGAGAATGGAAAAGGAGTAAATAGTGAGCCTATAAGGTGAAGAGGGCCTCTTTAGAGGTGCTTGGTGCCTGCCGCTTCAGCGTGTTAACTTCCTAAGTGAACATACATTATTTGTCATCCCAAACTGTCTGGAACCTTTTCGTACACACACGCATTCTCCAAAACCTACAATGTTCCTTTCACATCATGCCTTGTGAGAATACAACATATCACTCGAATATAGGTGTAGTAGGTTGAATGGCTGAAGTTGGCTAAATGGTAAACCCTCATATAAAAGTGTTTTACTTTCTTTTTTAGTTTCTTTTGACATAATAAATTCCACGAGCAAAATCAACGTGGCTGGGGAGCAGGGGCATATTTTATCTTACATGTTACACTCCATCACTGGAGGAAGACAGAGCATCTCAAGACAGGAACCTGGAAGCAGGAACTGAAGCCATGGAGGAATGCTACTTAGCGGCTTGCTTCCAGACTCATGTTTCTTATATACCTGTCTAGAGATGGTACTGTCCCTGTGGCCTTGGCCCTCCTCCATTAATTAGCAATCAAGAAAATGCTGCACAAACATGTCCACAGGTCAATCTTATTAACCCAAATCATTAATTGAGCTTCCCTCTTCCTTAGTGTGTGTGTCAAGTTGACAACCAAGATTAGTCATCATTAAAACACACACACACAGAAAACATATCCATGCTTTAACCCCTGGAACCTGTGTACATTGTCCTGTCAGATAAAAAGTTTTTAGAGTGGTAATTGAATTAAGCATCTTGGGATGAGTAACACATATATTTTTCAATTTAGCCACAAACCCAAAGAGAGAGAAAAATACAGAGATGTGGAGGAATACTGAACATGAAGGTAGAGAGAGACTTCAGTGAGGAGACTGCAAGCCATGTCACATCTGGATCCACTGATCTAAGAAACTGACCTAAGTAAAACACCAAGTCTCTCCCAGCGTCTCTAGAGTGAGTATTGCCATGCCCACATCTTTGCTTCTGACTTTGAGCCTCTTAGAAATCCAGTATGAAATTGTATTGCTTTGAATAACTTAATCAAGCGTGGAGGTATACATCTATAATTCCATATTTAGAAGGTTGAACTAGCTAAAAAACAAGTCCAAGGCTAGAGTAGACTAAGTGGAAATACTCTGCCTCTCAAACATCAATCAATAATACCCAAAATTAAAAATAAAGTATTCAGTCAGTGACAAGTGGATATGGCATTTCAAAAGCTGATTCATGCTAATTTTATTAAGTAATACAAACCAATTTCACATTGACATAACTCTTCCCCTTTGTATTTCTTATAAATTATATGAGCTCTTGATATTATTATCCCAAATTTATCAGGAGCAAATTTTTTAATTTTTTTTTAGGATTTGTTCGTTTATGTGTATGAGTGTTTTGCTCACATATCTATCTATGTACTATACCTTCTCAGTTACCTTTGGGGGTCAGAAGAGGACGTTGGATTCCCTGGAACAGAACTGTGGACAATTGTGAGGATGACTTGTGTGCTAGGCATCAAACCATGGTCAACTGTGAGAACAACCAATGCTCTTCACTGCTAAGCCACCTCCCCAGCCCCAAGTGGAAACTGCTGTATTTTACATTCTCTAAGTCACTTAACCTTCTTGACAAGTCTGTGGATGAGGTATTCTTATCTTGCCAGTGTTTACAGATAACTAGACCGGCATTCAGTTTAATTATCCAAGATTGCACAGCCAGTATTGAATTTGGATTTCGCACCCAGAATTTCTAACTACTCAATAGTGACCCTTTAGGAAGGGATTGACTGTTTATAATCACCAGCAATGGAGATGTTGCCTCTCTTCATATCCAGTAGTGTGTTCCCCCATTTCTCTTTCCTCTCTCTTTTGAATTCCTGCCAGCCACAGGAACCCGTGTCCCCGACAGTGTGTGGTTGAAATCTTCAGGGATTTGGTCACAGGAAACGGGCAGATCTGATGCAGTGCAACTGCTGAGTCCTCCGAGGGCAGAGGGCTGAGTGTCTTGGATGTGATTTCCTGGAAGCAATACCACATCCATTACTCTCAGCTTTCGCTTTGGAAAGCCTGCCTGGAGAATGTCACTGCACACCAAGCTTAACCTCTCAGTGATATTTGACATGAGAAAGCATGAAAACGTCTATAAAGTTAGGACCTTCCTAAAATGAAGACATTAGATAAACGCAGATAGTGTGCAAGCACTCCCTGGGGCTTTCCCTTGACCCACTTAATGGGTTGGGAGCCAAGTGCTCAGCTGTTGCAGTGCTCCAATTCACTTCTATGATGATGCTGCAGTGGTTACTTTTGTGTTGCCATGATGTACTGCCTGACAAACAGCTTAAAAGAAGGAAGAACTGTTTTTGGCTCTCAGCTTCAAAGGATTCAGTCCATAGTAGTGTTGAAGGCATGCCAGAGAGACTCAGTTCAGGGCATAGCAGCCAAGAAGCGGGGCTGGGGTGCTCTTTTGGCTTTCCCCCTATCCCATCTACACTGTCTACACTCCCAGCCCATGGGCTGGTATCACATTAGGGTGGTCCTTCTCCTTCTGTCTGTCTATGAAAACACATCCATGAGCACAGTCATAGGTATACTTTAATCTTCTAGGTAATTCGAAATCCTGTCATGCTGACCATGAAGGTGAACCATCCAGATAGAGCGATTGGATGAAGCAATGGAATGCATGTGACTGGAAGCACACTCAGTGACTTTAAAATGGCTCTGTGGCCTTAAATAAGCTGATACCACATAGCCTGGGGGCTTTTCCATGTCCATGGGAACCTTATTCCAGAACTTTATTCCTCCCCCACTTCCTTCCAGTGGATATGGGATTATCGGTCTCCTGAGGGATACCTATATATGAAGCTCACTGTAAAACCAGAAAGAAGGACCCAACTTTCTTGGGAAATGGCACCTAGTTAAGCACCAGTGGGGAATCATCTTTTTTTTTTTTTTTTTTTTTTTTTTGATTTTTCGAGACAGGGTTTCTCTGTAGCTTTTTGGTTCCTGTCCTGGAACTAGCTCTTGTAGACCAGGCTGGCCTCGAACTCACAGAGATCCACCTGCCTCTGCCTCCCGAGTGCTGGGATTAAAGGCGTGAGCCACCACCGCCCGGCAGTGGGGAATCTTAATTCTACAACAGGTTCTTTTATAAGGATTTTTTCCCTCTTTAAGCTATGGAAGCTGCCATGCCCAGGTTGCTCAGCTGTTTGATAGACATCTATCAGACCTTTCATCAAATCCCACTCGCTTGAGCACAAAGTCACCTTTGTTTGATAGCTAGACAATCAGTCTGGCAGGCTGCCTACCCTGAATGTTCAGTAATCATTGAGAGACGTCTAGCTGCAAACATGCCTCAATAAGACACAATAGGAGTGGCCACAGCCACTCTTGACATCAGCTCAAGAGACTTCATTTCTACCACAATACTCAGGAACCCACAGCTGACACCTCCTGCAATCACTCCAGACCCTGCCCAGTAGCTGCTGTAATGATAGTGGTCACCGATAAAGTAGAGGGGAATGAGGAGAAACCCATTCACCTTACAGCTGACAGAAAGGAAGAGGAATCTACCTGAAGACAGTGATTGACACACGTGTGAGTCCTGTGACTGATGCAGTTGTGAGCATCAAGGTGTGTGGAGCTAGAACACATTGGGCCGTTATGGGAAGAATTACAAGTTAAATGAAAACATGACACGCTCTCTTCAGGAGATAGAGGAACTTCACTCTGAGGTGCTATGACCCATTGTGATGCACTGTGAAGGTCTCACTGAAGGCTTCTTCTAAATGGGTCTTTGTTGCCTACTGGTCTTTATCATGGATGGATCAGGTTGAGCTGGAAACACAAAGTAGATGAAGGCTAGGGCTTACAGATCAAAGTGCTACATGACAACTATTAACCATCTAGAATGCACTTTCCAAGGTTGTAAGAGGCAGCACTGAACTCAATGACTTCAGCAGACAGGAGGTGGCTGAATTGTTCTAGAGGGTGGTTGGGGAAATGAGACTGTGCACGCTACAAATAACTGTGAGAGGTGAGAGGTAGAAGAGATGCGTTGTGCAGGGCAGGAGATTACAAGGAGCCCAAACCTCAGAAGATGTGAGACTGAAGATCTGAGATCTGTAGATCCCAGTTACTGAGTCAGTTACGAGAAACTACCAAGTGTTAAGTAAAACGAGGAACCCGACTCACACAGTCAGAGCGTGAGAATCTGCTCTTGTCTCCATCACTGTGACAGAGTGTGTGACATTAGCATCAGGACAGGAAGGAGGTATCTGACTCCATGTTTAAGAAGGTACAGTTCCCCATGACGGGCTTCATAGTGACCCTGTGCTGTGGTGCAGGAGTATAGGCTCCTTGCTTATATCTCAGCAGAGAGTAAACAGAAAACACAGGGCAAAGTGGGACTGTTCTGTACATGTCCCAGTGGCCTACCTCCAGAATTTTACTCTTTTTTTCTTTTCTTTTTTAGGTTTTTCAAGACAGGGCTACTCTGTGTAACCTTAACTATTGTGAAACTCACTCTGTAGACCAGGCTGACCTCGAACTCACAGAGATTCATCTACCTCTGCCTCCCGAGTGCTGGGATTAAAGACATGTGCCACTACCACCATCCATCCGACATACTTCTTAAAGGCTCAAATACCCCCCAGTGCTACCAGTTGGAAGTGACGTGTCCGTGTGCATGAGCCTGTCGGGTATATTTATATTCAAATGATACCATTCTACCCCTGTCCCCGTAGGTTCATGGCAGTCTCAGAATGTAAAAATCTTTCCATCTAATTTCATAAGTCCCCAAAGTCTTCACAGTCTCAATGCTATGCAAAACCCAACGTCTCTTCTGAGATTCTGAACTCTTAATCCAGTAATTACCTCCAAGATAGAGTAAACATCCTAATTCCAAAAGAGAGAAGGGGGCATGGCAGGAAACATCAGACCAAATCAAGACAAAAACTCATCAGAGAAAATGACACCCCTGTAGCTCCATGTCAAATACATAGGGATCATAGTGGTATTTTTTGAGCTTGGGGAACCATGTCCCTGCAGACATTGTATCTATTTCTGTAGACCCTGAGAATCTGACCAGGGTCCAGCAGATAGTCCCAAAACCATGGTCACACACAGAGATCTAGTTAATCTCAGTGGATCTCACCAAACAAAAGTCAACAGTGTGGGAAAGAGACTAGTAAGGGGTGAGGTAATAGGGATAGGAAGGAGACCAGAGAGGGTATGGGATCACAGTAATCTGAATGCACTGTGCATCTGTAAGAAGCTGTAAAAGAACTCAATAAAAGTTACTTGTTAAATGCAATAGAGAACCGACCTGCACAGAAACTAGCTGCCCTTCACGAAACTCTGGCACATCAACATCTGTCTGTCAGTCACAGTGCTCCCCATTACTTTGTCTCCTCCCTTTCATTTTTTTTGCATCTCTGTATGTACTAGTGTTCTACTTCATGCTTTCTGCCAATACAGAACTCCTTCTGTATCTTTGCTTTCTTAAAATCTCTCTCATTGTTTCTCTCAAGTTGTTTTAGTCTGATATTTTATTTTGGGCAGACTTCTCAGGAGGAAAGACCTTGTTCATTTGCTGAAGTTCTCACCAACAAAATCAGAGCTCCCTTGCAGGATGACACCCTTGCCTTCTTCTCTTGGCCTTCTCAAGCCCAGGCAACATCTGCAGTCCCACCAGGAGTAGCCAAATCTCCGGTGGTTCGTGTCCTCACAAAACAGCCTATTGTTTCTTTGCTCGTAGTGGGAGAATGAATGCAGCAGACTCTCAGAAAAACGTAAACTACACAGCATAGAGCTGGTGCCTGTCCTTTCTGTCTCCAGCCCAGAGCATCTACAATTATCTTCACAGTAATTGCCAGTTCTTCCCAAATATCATTATAGGATTCCTTTTATATATTAGTGAATTCTAATTTTGTGGGCAGTGTTTTTTTTTTTTTCTGCTGAAATTATACTCTTGGGAACTTCTGAGTATTACTGAAGACTGCAAAACACACATTAGCATTTTCTCAAAATCATGAATACTGACCCCAGAGTATGAAGTAAAACTGTAAGGAAGAAAGAGGAAAAAATTAAGGTAAAATTACACCTAGCTATTTCTTCGAACACCCCCTGAATTCATACACTAAAGCAATCCTATTTCCTTTATGGTACTTTAAATTACTACTTGTATCATATCTTCTGGGAATTCTTTATGAATTTAAACTAAACGGACCCCACTTGCCAGCCATTTCTATCCTTCAGAGGCCATCCTGTTGCCCTAGAAAGCCTACAGAAAACATGCAAACAAATGAACAAACGGCCAGTTCGGGGAACCCGTGTTTCCATTCCACTTCCCTTCATATAGGCCATCAATATAGAACTTCAACTGTGTTTTCTGAAAACACATACTACTTGACTAAATGAAAATGGTATAATGTTGATTAGTCGGTTGGGAACTCTCTTGATTTCCAAAATTCCTTTGCAGATTGAGTTCACTCTGCGGAGGGTAGCAGGGGAAGCAGAGTTCTTCTGTCTCCTCTGTGGATGAGGGAAACTCTATTCTGTGTTTCATATATGGCCATTGGCTTAAACTCGTGGTTGTAATATCTCCATGGAACAGGGACCAAAGGCTTTCCGTTGTGCCTAAAAGCACTTAAGCCGGGCGGTGGTGGTGCACGCCTTTAATCCCAGCACTCGGGAGGCAGAGGCAGGCGGATCTCTGTGAGTTCGAGGCCAGCCTGGTCTACAAAGGGAGTTCCAGGACAGGCTCCAAAGCCACAGAGAAACCCTGTCTCGAAAAACCAAAAATAAATACATAAATAAATGCACTTAGAAGGCTGAACCGTGCCCCACAAGGAATGAGGCATTGCTGGCCAATGAGGTTGGCTAGAACAATACAGGGCAAACAACTCAGTTTTCTAGAGGGAAAAAAATGATCTAAATTGCCAGTGAAAAAAAACAAAAATAAAAGAAATGTTATCTTCAAAAAAAAAAAAAACCACGAATAAGCTACAAGTCATAAAAGTAATAATAATAATAATAATCACAACAACAATAGAAGAAAGAAAAAAATCTGAGGCCAAAATCAAAGCTTAAGCTGAAAGCAACAACAGACAGCAGAGTGCTTTAGCCATGTTGACTCAAGGGCCTTTCTTAAGGGGGAACTTGAGTAGTGATTTGCAAGTCCTCCTTAGAGTGTGCAGACCAGAAACAACGTGGGTGGTCTAATGGGAGCCCTTCACTCTCTCCAAAGGGTCCCACTTTCAGGTTAATGACTAATTGGAAGAAAACTTAACACATGCACACACCCCTCATTGAAGCCATTAGGGAATGTTTTGGCATTAGACAAAGAGGAGAAAGAAATTTTAAAGGAGACAAATGATAATGCCAAGCTCATTCTTATAGAGAGTCTTTGCTCAAATGCACATAAATACATTCAAATCGTGTGTTTAAAAATATCCAGGTTGGGATGGTTCCCAGGCACCTGGTGAAAACAAACCTCGATCCTATCTGGAAGAGTTTTCCTTCATTCTAGACCTCAAAAGACTCCCCACAATTAGTTCTCCAAGGAATACAAAACCATGCACAAAACCCACCATTTTCGAGTAAAGATTACAAGCTGGACTTGAAAATAGTAAGTGAAGGACATGACAAAGAATGATCCTGCACATGTGTGCAGGAAGCAAACAAACTTTTGGAAATGTAAAACATAAGTTGAAATAAAAATCAACTACCTTCGGGGTATGTAGGACACAACTGAGTAGATGTGGGAATTACATTGAGTCTATCTGGAAAAAAACTTCAGCCATTGTCTTTCAAATATTGGCGCAAGTCCTTCTATTGTCTTGAAACTATAATCATTCAGTTGTTACAAAGTAACAGATATTCAGCAGTATCCAAATGCTTAGAGTTCTAGGTGACAAGAGAAAGGGGTAGAGCATGGGTCATAACCAAAGCTTTTCCAGAGATGGCTGAAGATCAAAGATGTTTCAAGGATGCTGGTGAATTCCGAACATGGCGACTTAAACATGGAGTGACCCTAAATGTAGGGGAATGGAAACCAGGAAAACTATTAAAAGAAACACCCCTCTGCCCCCAAAAAAATGAGTACAGGGATTAGACTGGCAGGTGGCACCGGACACTGGAGTGGAGTGGGATGATGTCTTGGCACAACTGAGTTTCATTTATTTCGTTATTGATACCAAACTACATCAAAACCTACTGACTTCAAACGACAGTGATCACTCATTACTTGAGTCTGTGGTGTTGGCGGGGTGGACAGAGAGCTCTCATCTCCTCCTCCTGTAGCATGGCCCAATCAGACAGGAAACAAATGTCCCAGATGTGAGGGCCACCATCATCTGTTTCACTTTCCTTCCCATGTGTGTTTGGGTTCAGACAACAAGCACCACAGAACAATAAAGCAGAAACACAAGAAGTTATAGCACATCACCTCCACCCTGCTCTTTCGGTCAGGAAAATCCCGAACACTGAATTAAAGAAAGAGGGCAGATTTGAGCCCTGGTGGAGAGATGGCAACGCTCTGAAAAAATAACACAGTACAGAAAGAGACACTTTTCAATATCGTCTTTGGGAGGTGAATTCAGTCATAAGTCCTACCCCTCACAAATGCAAAGTATATTCACCTTCTTCGTCAAAATCTCAGATCCTACACTGTCAATTTTAGGCTTAAAATTTGTAGAATATTATCTCCTAAATCAGATTGAGGTGCGACAAAGGCTTCTCAAGAGTGACTGTCAACTGCCTCCACGTTTATACCTTCCATGGAGTGGTGAAACTGGCATATAAGGGCCACTCTAGAAATTCCCACTCCAATATGTTAAAGCCACTGACCCCTAGCAATTCTGAAATCTGGTAAATGCATAGGCTTCTTGGTTATGTCTTTTTTTTTTTTTTTTTTTTTTTTTTTTTTTTTTTTTTGGTTTTTCGAGACAGGGTTTCCCTGTGGTTCTGTCTAAATATTACCCCTTGGAGTTATCTTCCAAAGATGTTGGCTCCTCTTTCTGCTATCTTTCTTTTTCCATTAAAATAAGCCCGTGTTTGAAGTGGGTGGTTTTCTCAGCCTGAAAAATAGATGTTTCATGGTTTTTAGAACACTCTTCTTACTTTGCAGTAGGTCTACCATTTTTAGACTGCTTTTGAAGCATTTATTTCATACAATTCTCTGAAGCATCGTGAATTTTCTATCAATCATACTGGAGTTTCCTCTACTAGACAAAAGCCAAAACCACAAAATTCTTTAGATAGGCCTTCTCCAAGTCCCGTTGAGGATACTGTTTGCTGCGAGACAGGGCCCCCATGATTCTGAGAAGCCCTGTATTTCAAGGGAAAGAATCTGTGAGACAGGTAGTCTTTAAGATCTTAGAGGCCCAGAGAAAACAGAGAGAACAAAGGGAGATTGTTTAAAAAAAAAAATGCCATGCCCTAAGATCATAGAAGGTGTCACGAGAAAGTCTTGCAAATTTGCCCAGCTTGTGAGGCCAAGGTTCTCTTTTACTTTGAAAGCATTTCGAGGGTTAGGGGAGCTGGGGAACAGCCAGAGTCTTGACAGTTTACTTTTGTTGTTGTGGCTTGGTTCTTTTTGTTTGTTTTTTCTTAGTTTTTGGTGTTTTTGTATTTTAAAATCCAACAATCCAACCATGTACTCGTCCATGACCAGTGTTGCAACCTAGGCATTGGTGTGGCACCCACTTCTTCTAGTAGGTTTCAAACTTAATTAAATGGCCATATGACCGCAGGCTTGGTAACCCGCTTACCTCTGTGACTCCGGAAAAGCATGAAAGAGAGTTTTGGTTGACTATTAACAGTCATCATCACAGTCATTGATGTTCAGGGGGTCTTTAATGCCAATAGCAACCCTGCTAATCATACTGAGTCCACCTGTCTCTACAGCCTTGAACCATTCATCCTCTCAACTTAGATTCACAGCTCCACCCCCTCATTCTGAGGGCCACGCCCCTCCTGGACACAAATCCTTCCGTTTTCATTGCTAGCTTCTTACCCACAAAAACTTGTCTGTATTTTCTGATAATGAAATCAGATCCCACCTCCTGTTACATAATGAAGGATGTCACTCTAGGAGTTTTTGCTCATAACCCATAACCATGCCTTTTCAAGACCCAACCAGAATATCCGATTGAAATGCAGTCAGAATGGGTCCTGCCTCTGCTCAAAACCTGCCTGAATCTGGGCAGAGTCAGAGAACCTGTATTTCCAACCATCATGTGGCTAAGGCTACTGGAATGTAACTGAGGGAGGAATCAATCTTTTGAGGGTTCATTAGCACTGTACCATAGAAATTTAGCACAGGACAGGTATACTCATTTAAATTATCCAGTGGCAGCAATGTAAAATAATGGGCAAGATCTAACTTAAGTAATACATTTTATTAATTATCATATCATAATTACTTCACCATATTTTCAATCAAAATTCATGAATGAGAGTGTATACATTATTTTCTCATGATATGTCTCTAAAACCCAAGGAATGTCTTATCTGAAAGACACAAACCATTTTTAACATTTCAAATTCCCAATAATTCCACTAACCTAGAGGCTACCAAATTAGGGAGAGCAGTCCTGAGCGTTTTTTATTATTTTTCCTTACCTCTATATTTCTGACTTTCAAGAATAGAGGTTACATAAGATTACACACTTTAAATGATTATACACTCTACACGTGTTGACTAATGGGCCATGACATGCAGAGTATCTGGTCTTACTGGCTCTCAAAACTATTTAAATTAATTAATTGATGGATATCTTCAGAGTACTGAGAGAAAGCACTGGCTTAGCCTTGTTCTAAGCCGTATTCCCAGAACCACTCAAAGAAATAAACTCGCATTACCCACTGCACTAAACTGCTTTTATTTTTTAAAATCTTTGAAAATTTCATATATGTTGATGGTCATTTTCCTCCCCCAGCTTTCCCAAGACCCATCCCTCTTCCTATCCACCCAACTTTGTATTCCACTTTTTTCTAATACTTCAAGACTAATTTGTGCAGACTTTATTATTAGATATTATCAACCAACAATTGTCAATAGCTCCACAGCTAGGGATGGGATTGTGTGTTCAACTCCCCTTGTCATGTGGATTTTCCTTTGGCTTGGGATTACAACTTTGTGTATGCTGTCCCAACCACTGTGAGTTCATCTGTGTTGTGTGGCTATCCTGTTATGTCCAGAAGATGTTTTCTTGTAGTTACCCATTACCTCTGGCTGTTCTGCTCTTTCTGCTCTCTCTTATACAATGATCCCTGAGCCTTGGGAGAGGTGGCGTAGGGCTGAGCATTCTGCAGTCTCTTATCCTCTATATCATGGCCAGGTCTTGATTTCTACTGACTTCCTCCTCCATCAACAATTTGCTTGACAGTATTTTGTTAATATAAGTTTTGGTTGGTGTATATTCATTATACATAGTGATGAGCTTCATAAAGACATTTTCAAGCAAGCTTGTCATATTTTTTTGTGCATTCCCTTCCCCTTCTGCCCCCTCCTTTTTCCCTCTATTGTTATCCCCATTCCAGTCCTCAACATCTTTGCTTTGATTTTTGTTATGTAACTATTATTGCAGGATCTGCTTTGAGGGAGACCTTTGAATTCTTTGGGCATCCTATTAAAAGTATCTGGATATCAACCCCTGTCTTCAACTCCATGTCCCTGCTAGAAGAGGTCACATGTCACTTACAAAGAAAACCTGAAACCAAGTTTACTGCTCAGCGGTTTGGTGCTCAGCAGAATTCCTCGTGCAGCTGACACATCCACTTTTCCATGAAACAGAAGAGTCAAAGAAAGCAATTTGTTAGGAAGCAATCACCAGAGCCTCACCCAAGGCCCATTAGCATGCCTGGAAAAGTTCAACACGAGCCTCTCCAACATTCCACGAGAGTGACAAGGCTCCCTTTATAGTTTGCTTTGGTGTTGACAACTGTGAAGAAAAAGAAAATGCACACAAAACAGTCCCCGTGGTAATTCAGCCAGAGCTGGACAGTCCCACCCCAACTGAAGGGACAGAAACAAAAAGGCTTTCATGCAGAGCTGTGTCTCCAAAGTCAGCATCTTTGAAAAAGGATCCATTCTCGCTGCCTCCTGCTCCCACATCTAAACATTTTAAGCCACCTCTTTGACTCTCAAGAGTTAGGGCACAGGGTCTGGGTAGGAATACCATGTTCTAGTGGTAAATCTTATGTCAGCTCTTGTCTGTGCTCCCCAGAGACTTTTAGTACGATATAGCTGTCTGAAAAGGAAATGGTTTTTTTCCCCAACACAACAAATTCTGCAGTTCTGATATTTCTAGTTCTGGATCAGATTTGTTTTGGTAATGCACACTTCAGCTTCTCTAGAGAAAGTTCCACCTTTGTCATGACGTGTGAGTGGGGTTCAGTAAACCAAAACTGATGGTTTTTCTTCCACCTTTGACATAAATTTTCCTGTCTGTGGCTCTGCTCTAGATATTCTCCATGAAGGCCATCCATGGAGGAAGAATATGCACTTAGTACCAAAAAAAAATTGATATCCTCCAAATACAATGGAGCCCAAGTACCTATCCCGGCTATGGAGCCTCTGTTCTTAAAATAGAAAAGAAAACCCATGTCCCACTACACATCTCTATGATAAACTAGATAACACAGAAATCATAGAAAAAAATAAAATCAAATACCTGAGCTATTGGGGAAGTTCAGAGACAAGGGAAAGATCTGACCATTTTTATAGTGTTTTAATTTGCTATGTTTTTAATTGATACATAAGAATTTTGCACATTGTGTGGTGGAAAATGGTGTTTCAATACAGGTGCACATTGTGCTGTGGTCAAATAAATATATTTAGGATACCCATCACCTGGAATGGTTATCGTTTCTTTGAAGGAAAAGATTCAAATTCCTGTCTCCTGTATGTTTGTATGTTTGAAGCCAGGCAATGCAATATCATTGACTATGCTCCACCTTGTGGTGAAACAAGAAAGAGCATCAGAGCTTGTTCTTGTGTAATGTCAACTCTGTACCCTTGACTGTCTCTTCATGGCCTCCTGCCCCCAAGCTACTCCAGGCTCTGCTAGCCTAACCATTCTCTAGTTCCATAAAGTCAACTCTTCTAGATTCTGCACACACTTAAAATCATTCCACATTTGTCTTCATAGCCTGGCTTTATCCCATTTAGCATCATGATCTCTACTTTCATCTAAGATGTTTCAAGCACCAGGACTCCATTATTTGATGGCAGCCTAGATTCCACTAAGTATATGTACCACATAGTCTCGATTATTTCATCACTGGACAGGCACCGTGGCTGAACATTAGAAACTTAAGTAAAGAGAGAAAAAAATCCAGTCTTTGGGAAGCATTCTTTATAAAACTGGGTTTCAATCTGTAAATTTGATTCCTTTGCTTCTTTTCTTATTCCTAAAATACTCACTATCACTTCCTTCAGGTTTTTACTTAATAACATCTATACTATCACTGAGACATTTTGATTTCAAATTTCAAGGCAACATGTAACCCCAACAACTGGGGGAATAAGCTGAGGCAAGAGGATCACAAGTTCAAGGCCAAGCTGGGATACCACAAAATAAAATAAAATTCCAATAACCAATTTCTCCCTCACCATTTCTCTTTTACTATACTATACATTATCTTCAAATACTCAACATAATTTTTCAGTAAGACTTATTATCCATTACATTAGAAGGAAACTTCACCATGGGAGAAATCACTGTCATCCTTGCTGAAGTACCCAGAATTGTATCTGGCATTCACTAGCCATCCTTGAGTAAATGCATAAGTGAATTAGTGAACTAAAAAGCAAGCAATGTAGCAGCCAGTATGGAATCCCTGAAGACATAAAATAATTTATTAGATGCTCTTTTAAATCTAGAAATTCAACCTGAAACCCTTATTCTATGGTGAGTAAGTAACATGTAGTAAGCAATTGATATGACTGAGGCATAACACAAGAGAAAATAATGGGAGCTCAAAGAGTTAGGGAATACATTCCTCTAATAAAGGCATCAAACTAAATTTGAAGACTCTCTGCTAAATAAAATACACCTGTGGCAAATGAGGATTAGCACATTAGCAACTTGTTAGTAATAAAAAAAATACTACAAGGCAAATTTTCAGGGACACAGGCATTCTTTGAAGATACATAGCAAAACTTATCAGTTAGTTTGTAGCCAACTGTAGGTAAATGCACATGAAGTAGTCCCACACTAGCTCAGAATTGAGTATAATAAAGGGTTCTTTATTTAGGGGGAACTCACAGATCATAGTCCTTTGTACAAGTAGGGAACAGGAACCAAATCCAGAAGCCAAGAGAACGCAAGCGAGCAAGCACACATTTTTAGTACCCAAGGCCTTGCCCAATCTGGTCCAACATCTCAAAGGCAATTTGTTGAAGGAGTTTCTCCAGAACCTACCCCTTTTGTCTAAATAAGAGAGTTCAAAACCCAATACAAAACTATATACAATAAGAACAGATATCAAGTATAAAAATTAGAATTACAACCAGCATAGAGATTATTAAGCAAGAAATATATGCTCAATGTTTCAATAATTATTCTATCCTAAGTCTTATATTAGAAATGGTTGGCTAAGTCATGAGAGGAAAGTAACTACAACTATCTAGTCTTCAACCTCATCAAAGACCTGAGAAGGGAGATAATATTACTGAATAGATAGGAAGTACAATCAAGCAACTTCCAAAATGTGCAACAAATGACAGAGACAACTGGCTACCTGGGCAATCACCCAAGGTCTCATTTGCGTCGTTGGAGCAACCAACATTTACTAAGGCTAGAGTAACTGACAGACCATTTTCAGAGGTAAAAAAACTTTCAAAACCATCTTACCCTGTCTTGGAAAGTTTTGGCAGTCTTTTTTCTTGAAGGCGGAGTCAAAGAGATACCATGTAGCTACCAAGGGAGACAGATGCCAGAACCTTACCAGTAAACCATGAGCATTGTGACAATACATAGAATAATAGAAATGAGTTGATTTAAGATGTAAGAGTTAGTTAATGAGAAACATAAGCTAATAGACCAAGCAGTGTTATGATTAATATAGTTTTTGTGTGATGATTTTGGATCTGGGCAGCTGGGAAACAAATGAACAGTC
This sequence comes from Chionomys nivalis, assembly GCF_950005125.1. Taxonomy (NCBI): domain Eukaryota; kingdom Metazoa; phylum Chordata; class Mammalia; order Rodentia; family Cricetidae; genus Chionomys; species Chionomys nivalis. Next base: position 10,315,200 of record NC_080100.1, on the reverse strand, counting down.
TCTGCCTACAGAATGGTGCCCAAACTTTTGGGGCTGATGTCCGCCACCCACTTCAGGTCTGGGTGCTTGTGTGTCCACTCAGCATTGGGAGGAAAGTAGCTGAGACTATGCCAGCAACTCAGTGCCCCCCACTCCTGGTTGCAAAGGGAGAAAACTAAACCATTGAGAGATCTAAGGAAAAGGTTAAAAAGTACATCCTGGGACCCAGGTTCTGGCCCCAATCTTTTGTCTTTCCAAGTCTAGGAAGAAAAGCAATGTTGAGGATGAACAGTAAGGGTTAGGACAAATGTAAAATGATCCCACTGGATTTGGCAACATTATAGTCATTTATATCCTTTAGTAGACATCTCCAGGTCTACTCCAGCTACTCTCCCTGGAGAACATCCAGATAACCCAAATATTCCAGTCATGCAGTCCTGGAAAACTATCTCAGAAGAAAGATGTCCCTTCCCTGCCACCCCCAAATGTCAATCATCTCTCTTTTGAGTCGTATCACAGTAACTAAACAGGTGAAACTCTGGCATTAGATTGAGTATGCAGCAACCTTTCATCTCTGGGAACCTAAGAGAAAATCATGAGTCTCCTGCAGCTCTCGAAGGAAATATGTGAGCCTGGTGTGACCCTGAGTTCTGTGACCTTCAACTCTATTTTAGTTTTCAGCTTCCTTTCTTCATGTTATTCCCAAGAAACATCTGCTGGCCTTCATGAAACCCATGGATTTATGGTGCCATTAGTGTCTTAGAAGGCAAGTACATCTCTTCCCAGATGTTCTTTTGTATAAAGCTTTTTCCTACCCTGTACCAGTTCAAATAAACCAAGCCATGGATCTGATTTAAAAGAAGACACAAATCTCATTCTTTGTCACATTCCAGATGTTATAGATAAATATTGTGGCAGTCTGGATGCACGATGGTGCTGGTAGGGACGAAGTGGGCTTCTGCCCAAGTCAGCTTCGACCATGGTGGTGACTGCCTTGGTCTTGTTCCAGGACCTCTGCTCTGCCATGCACAGGAAGTGACACAGCTTAATTCTGAATCTGCCATAGGACTTTAGAACCAAAAAAGTCCCTGCAATGCCCATGATCATGACTAATTGTTTAATTCAAAACCCCAAGGTATATAAAAGTACACAGCCCAGTCTGGTTATTATCTACTACCTAAGAGTCCGTGCAATCTCACTATCACCTCTATAATCATAGATAGGGTAGCTTGACTGTGAAGATTCATGTTAAAAGTGGGGAGGTTTTATAGACTTACAATCAATATATTTTAATTTTTCACAAATGAACTTATTTACTTGCTACTTTACCCGGTGATACATGCGTGTAAACATACCAGTGAGAGGCTAATTTATGAGGACCTTTCAAAGACTGGGCTATATCGTGGCTCTTGAGAAGAAGGGGAAGGATAAAATGTTGAATTAAAGAGTCAGAGGAGGGCTTACCCCACACTTAGAACTTCTTTCCCCTTAAATAACAAACTGTGGTCTGGAGGCTCCTTCCAAGGTTTGGAAGGATGTACTCCAAATCTACGTGAACAAGTCAGCATCCACTGGGAAGCATCTGTGAGGACCACTCTGTTCTTTCTAGACTGAACTTCAGCATCCCTCTCAATACTATACTCCAGTAGCCATTAGCTCCATTCTAACCTGGATGGAAGACGAAACTTAGTTTTCCTTATCTGCATAAATACTTTGCAAGAGAGGGCAAGTGGACAGTTGACAAAGAGCAAAGAAAGAAGTATGTCTGTGCCACTTACTTCCAGGTCCTGATGATCCAAAGGCCATGTCAACAATTACCTTTGCTTTGATATTCTCCTTGAGATCCTGGTCTCAAGAATTCAGGTCTAGAATCTTTATGATTTATGCTGTATGGTCCATCCCCTTCAGCGGCATATAAGCCATAGCAATGTGTATAATAACTATGCTGTCCTTTCTATCTTCTCCTTTACTCTGTTTTTCATTTAGTCAATTTTGAGATCTTCTTGTGTTTTGAGGATTCAAACATGTAACTCAAAAACAAAAGCTCATCCTCAAGTTTTGAGTTCTTTTTGACAAAAAGAAGCTAACTAGCAATAAAAATGACTTAAATTTGATATTGCTTAAACAGCCCAAATGTTTATATCACATTGAAGTAGTTAATTGTGATTATGGGTATTCAAATTATACTAACATAGAATTCTAAAATCACAACTAGAGAGAAAATATGAAAATGTGACAAAAAGGATGAAGAAGGGAAATTGAACAAAACCATGCAATTCTACACTTTGAAGATATATTTATTTTGGTTTATTTTATACATTTGAAGTTTTGCCTGGATGTATATATGTGTATCATTTGCATGTCTGGTGCCCCCAGAGCCAGAAGAGGGCTTCTGATCAATGAACTGGAGTTACAGACGGTTGTTAGGCACCATGTAGGTGCAAGGAGTCAAACCTACATCTTCTGTAAGAACAATAAAAGCTCTAAAGCACTGAACCATCTCTCCAGACCCTGTAATTTTATTTTTGAAAAGAACACCCACTTAAAATGAGAATAAAAGATAACTCAAGAAATTTAAAATTTTAGAACTAGTATTCAAAATTAACAATCAGTTTTTCCAGCCAAGATCATTTTGGCATTACAAGATCATTTTGGCACTTTGGAGTTCCAACTTGTTTATTTCTCATCTATTAACTACAGTGATCCTCATGCTCAATAAACACATTGTGAAGTCAGCTGAATGTACTTGTATGCAATGACCATAGTGCTGAAAATAAAAGAGACTATGATGCTCTCCGGGAAGAAGAAGAACAAGACCCTTTCCATACTTTATTCTGTGATGGGTTATTGGAGAAATGTGAGTCAATTAGATAGCCATACAGGGTCAATGACTAAGGAATTCCAAAGCTAAGGGAGTTGCAAAGGCCCAAGAGTGTTGCTTATTTCATATGTATCTTCTCAGATCCACTCTTGACAGTAGCAGGAAAGTAGAGTCTGAATAAAGCTGACGGACTTGTAGAGTTCACGGACACAGATTTACTAATGGCTAGAAAATGAATTTCATCAAGTATGAGGGGAAAGGAAGATGTCATGAAGTCCAAAATATGCCAGCATCAAAGTTTCAGATGAAAAATGTAGTTCATAAAAATCCCTCAGCGTGGCCGGGCGATGGTGGCGCATGCCTTTAATCCCAGCACTCGGGAGGGAGAGGCAGGCAGATCTCTGTGAGTTCAAGGCCAGCCTGATCTACAAGAGCTAGTTCCAGGACAGGCACCAAAAACTTCAGAGAAACCCTGTCTCGAAAAATCAAAAAAAAAAAAAAAAAATCCCTCAGCGTCATTTTACAACACCTGCATTTGTACCTGTTCTTAAGTATAACCATTTGTTTAAAACCTCAAAACAGAGAACCCCAGGCTATGAACTTCTGCAAATATCCACATTGTAATAGTCAGATTTGAGAGATTTAAGGTCTTATGCAAGATGACAGTAAGAGGAGCTACCCCACAAACATGAAAGGATCCATTGGCACGCTTCATAGCACTAAAACTAAGAGCAGACATCCTAGGAGAATAGTCAAGGAGACTTACCCACCTTAACATAGCAGCAAGAACTAGTTCCTACTTAACACCATGATTTTTATCTATTTCAGGATTTGTTTCTATTGGTTTCAAAATTTTGCTAATGAATGGATCTGGCTTTATAGCAGCTCTGTGGGTTTCAAAGCTCACTTGTGTCTGGTCTGCCCACTGAGTGATAAAGCTTTTCTGATTCTATACCATCCTCAGGGATGTTTATGTCCTAGTAGAGTCCCACTAAAGATGTAGATGCTTAGGAAGGAAAATGGCTGGCTAATATGAGGTGGAATACATGACATCATGGGTAGGTTTTTCTCAATTCCTAGCAGCTGAGTTCCTCTGAATACCTCTACCATCCATGGCACAGAACATGCGATTTCTTTCATGCTGTCTTTGGTTCCCTCCTCCCAGAAGCACAGTTGTAAGTCTTCATCTTTGAGTGACTTTGCTTCCAAACACATGGCTCCTCTGTCATCTTCCTACACTCTAGAACATTCAACTAAGCCCCAGCTCTCTCCTGTCCCCACCCTTCCTCATATTGCACCTGAGCGTAACACTGTAAAATCTCAACTCTCTCTTCCTGTGACTTGAGTTTTTCTCACCTTTCCAGTGTCTAACTTTACCTTTTTAAAAAAAAAATGTAGTTATCTCCAATTAGACTGAACAGGAATTGCTGTAAATTTAATATTTTCACAGCAGGAGTTCTAAGAACATAAAAGCACTCAACACTAGAATTCTATGCAATAAACCAGGCATAGTGGTCTATGCCTTTAATCCCAGCACTTGGAAGACAGAGGCAGGTAGATTTCTATGAGTTCAAGGCCAGCCTGGTCTACATAGTAAGTTTCAGGACAGCTAGAGCTCATATTGAGACCTTATTCCCCCTCAAAAAAAAAAAAAAAAAAAAAAAAAAAACAATGAACCACAACAACAACGAAAGAATTCCATGTAATATTCCGTCAGTTACTCTCCATGGCCATGGTCCAGTGCTCATACCCTGCTATGAGCCTCTACTTTGGCCTTTTTGAACTGTAGCAACACAGCCCTTCTTCTCCCTCTGTTTTCTGGCTGGTTTAGCCAAGACAAGATGATGCTGGGCAGAATGTCTGAGATCCGGAAGCCACATACTATGCACTCATTCATCCAGCTGTCTCTTTCTTAGGCACTAGGCTATCGTGATTGTGCTCTGCTGAGGTCAGTGCACTCCTTCCAAGGGGAACAGCCCCTGCAGCTGCTACTCCTCGTCTTACTCCGGGCGGGAGACGAGACCCCTCTGCTTCCTTCCTTCATTTGCTATCATCTTTTCCACTCCTTGCAAACGCCTCTTCCATGAATCTCTCCTTGGTCACCTTGCACATGTGCACAACCTACTTCCTGATGAAACCCTGAAAGTAGAATGAATGTAGAGGAGGGAGCTTCCGATCATGAGTCCATTTGTGGGTTTTTACCAAGTAGGAGCTCTACACCACAGAAAAGACAACTGCCCTGTGGACAGCTTAGCCAGGAGCAGAGGACACGCTGTGCTTCTTCTTGACCTAGACCTTATCAGTTTCATGATATAATCTCAGAAAACGTTTGTTTTGGTTGTAGCAAATGCAAGCATGTTCTGTTTCGGCATGTGAGTTTTAAACAAGTCGAGAGTACACTACAATCTGTCTGCTGACCCAAAATGTTAATCGGGCTCCAGAACAGATATGCAAACAGAACCATTATTCAAATATGTGGCAGCTGTTCATTGCTATAGAAATGTACTAGAATTATTCCTATCCTTTTTCTAATAAAATTTTGTATACTTCCTTTCTAGTTTATAACCAGACTTTTTTCTATTGCCTTTTTCTCACCTCAGGTTTCAACTGATTATATTTGAAATTTTCTCTTTGTGAACAAGATCAGCTGTAAGTCTATTTTTTCAACTTTTTGACTAGGTCTAATATAACAATATAGACACCAAACAAATAAGTGATACAAGCGGTTGGCTATAATGGCTGCATCATTAAATGGTACTTTTACTGCACAGGGTACATCCTAATACTTTGCATCCCCATCTATCTGGACAGTATGCTGACTACTAACCTTTGAGTTACCTGTGAAGTCCCCTAGTCATTGTGGCATTTAGTTTGGAAACAATGTAGCTACTAGTTAACTGAGAGGTGGGCAGAAAGAGTCCAGTGAAGGCGAATGAAGATATTGCAGACTCCAGAGTTAACTAAGGTAGAACAAAATCAGGTTTAGAGTAGAAATTTCTAAAGTGTGTGCATGATGAATTTTATAAACATTTTAATCACATTTAATCAAATATAAACATTTAATTGAACATAAACATATGACTAGAACAATGTTTTCACAAGTCACTCAAATAGATACCTTTATATGACTTTCATTCAAATTATATCTCACCATGAAAGCTCTAATTTGCTCCCAGAATACTTTTTCTCTTTGGAGAAAATGTCAGTGGACTGAACCAAATTTGTAAGTATCAAAATGAAGTGGAAGGTTTTCTACCCATGAGAACGGCTTCCTCTGATCAATAACTTCATTTCAGACAAGCCACAATTCTGACCTGCGGTACCTAGGAATAATGTTTTCATTTGACCTCAAAGAGTCTTTCACTTCTAACACTAACATGTTCTGGGCAGACAAAAAAAAATAAGCGAATAAATACATTGAAAAGAACTTTGACTCCCACGGACTGTGAGCCCATAAAGGTGTTAGCCATTGGGGCGGTTTCTAATTTCCCCAGCTCCCTCTTCTGGTCACAGTTAAAACTGCACCGACTCTACTGGCATTTTGGCCTTGTGATACAGAATCTGAGCAGGCCTGTCTGTCGGTGTGATTCTCACTACTTTTTCCCTTCCTTCTGCCATGATAGTCTTCAAGTGTAGGCTAGATACAAGAGCAAGAACAAAAGCTACATGGGGTCAGAACTCTTAGACTGTTCTCCAAAGGGACGGAAAATAAACAGTAGTTACTTTAAACCACTGAGACATGAGGGCTGCCTTTACGTCTAAGCGCAAATTTACCTGACTATATACAAAACTAATCCAGAGACATTTTGTTTTTTTTTTTGTTTTGTTTTGTTTTTTGTTTTTTTTTTTGTTTTTTTTTTTTTGGTTTTTCGAGACAGGGTTTCTCTGTGGTTTTGGAGCCTGTCCTGGAACTAGCTCTTGTAGACCAGGCTGGTCTCGAACTCACAGAGATTCACCTGCCTCTGCCTCCCGAGTGCTGGGATTAAAGGCGTGCGCCACCACCGCCCGGCTTCCAGAGACATTTTGTATAAAAATATCTCTTCTCTCTCTCTGGGTTCTCAAAAAATGATATCTTATCTTTTCTCAAGGGTGTGAAGCCATAAGAGAGTTTGAAAAGAAATTTTTTCCTGTTCACCCCAAATTAGAAAGAAATTGTAGTTTTAAAAGATATATCTGTTTTGATTTGCATTTCTCTGATGACTAAGGATGTTGAACATTTCCTTAAGTGTCTTTCAGCCACTTTAGATTCCTCTGCTGAGATTTCTCTGTTTAGGTCTGCACTCCAATTTTTTTTTTACTGATGACCAATTTCTTGAGTTCTTTGTATATTTTGGGGATCAGACCTCTGTCTGCTGTCTCATGTAAGGTTGGTGAAGATCTTTTCCCATTCTGTAAGCTGCTGTTTTGTCTTGTTGACCGTGTCCTTGGTCTGACCTTAAAATTTCCATTGCTCAAGGCTTTCTAAACTCTAAACCAGCAAGTCATATACTTGGTAGCAGCTGGACAAGCAGAAAAAAGATCAGGCCAACTCAGTTCCCTCAGACGGGGTCATTATTCCTGGTCACCATCTCCTAACCAGCCAGGAGGCTCTAGGGGAAGCTCACACACTGCTACCCTGAATGGCCATCCTGAAATTCCTCAGTGTCCTAACAGAATGAAGACTGTATGATATGGCACACCCAAAGGGTTTGGCACATTCATTCAACAATTCAATTCCAACCTGAATATCACCTCACAAGCACTGTTTACAGAGTCAAAATAACTATTACTGCATTAAATATTTCATTTAGATAAATGATTGCATCTTCACACTAAAGGCTACAATTTATATGTACACACACACACACACTGTATACTAGATAACTTTTCCCAACAGCTCAAACATGAATTGGGGATGGTCATAAAAATGTGATCTTAGAAGTCTGAGGTGAGAAGATGCCAAGTACAAGAACAATTTGAGCTATGTGGTGTACTCAAGGCTAGTCTAGCTATTTCAAAAGATGTGGTCCATTCTACAAGCCTCTTCCCAAAGTGTATCTCAGCATCTCGATTGCATACTATTGAGGGGAATTACAATGGCTCAAACAAAGAATTGCATCATTCTGGGACTCTGGGAAAATGACTTATTTACGTGTGCCCCTGCTTCCAAAAATAGCTCTGGAGGGTATGATTGTGGGAAACTTTTTAAACTAGGAATACATGTCACCTGCACTGGATTTGCCTACTTGGGGTCATGATGATTTAGTTATTCTTGTAGCAACATCAAAGACTAAGCTTTCCCATCTTGGGCAATACTTAATGTTTGTTGATATCATCATGAAAAGGAAGCAATTATCTAGGTTGCATCATAGACTTACCCTTGGCCTTTCCTGGGACTTGCACAACACGTGTAGGGACATCTCAAGCTGTGTACATGCATCAGTTGAGACACTGAGGAACTCCCTTTGCCCCAGGAAACCTAGTTGAATCTGAGGCTGGAATGGCATCTCTGAGGCCTTTCAAAAGGTCTTAGTTCCCACAAAACCTCAAGTACAATTGGCCAACAACTTTCACCCTTCACTTCTATGCTTGTGTGTACTCTAAGGGAAATTCAATCTGCATGTTCTTGAGTCATGAACACTGAACCCATTAGGGTTTTTGTTTGGTGAGAGCTTGCTAAATCCGAGGATGACTTATGAGGCTTTTTATAGCCTGCCTGTTTACTTTGAAGAAAGTAGTCACGTTTTGTTGAAAGTAAACAAGATTTAAAAGCAAGGAACTTTGAAGATTAGAGAAAACTGGAGTTCAAGAAAGTTTGCATCAAGCCAATCTATGCAAATATCATGAGATAGTTTTTGCATTTTACCTAATCTAAAGCAGAAATGATGGCACCTTGCACCAATAAATAGTTATCCTTATAAACATAGTCTACAGAGCTTCTTAAGTAGAGGCAATAGCCATTTGACGGAACTGCGTATTTATTCCTTTTTAATGGGAACATTCTCAAAAATCAGTGTAGATGATTTTGAGTTATGACGTGTTACTTGTTTCAGTTTATGCGCATGTAAACTTTGAAGTGCTCTTGGAAAAACCCTCAGTTCACATGATGTTCATTCAGAATGTGGGACTCGGTGTAAAGTTCAGTGATGTTAAGAATACGGCATTTGGTGCAAAGCTCATTTGTTAGCATAGAAACGAGTTTGGAAACAAGTGGATGTAATAAACAAGAATTGGACAGACATTTGACAATTATTTCAGCTATTTATGATTTTCAATGTATTTAATGCTACGAAGCGCCCCCTTTTCCACAAGCAACACAAACTCCTTATAAATATCTTTACTGAAGAACATCACTAAAGTATTTCAGTGTTGAGATTTAAATGTCATCTAAGAGTCATGTGTGCTTGATTATAGCAAACTGTAATTTATTTAATTAATCTATTGTTGCGGACTGGTCCTTCTCCTATCTGCCTAAATCAGTATCTTAGTCAATGTTCCATTGCTGTGAAGAGACGACACGACCACAACAACTCTCCCAGAGGAAAGCATTTAACTGAGGCTTCCCTACGTTTCAGAGTCTATTATCATCACGGCAGCACACAAGCAGACATGCTGTTGGAGAAGTGGCTGCAAGTTCTACATCTAGATCCACAGGAAGAGAGAGACTCTGGGATTGGCATGGGCTTCTGCACCTCAAAGCCCACTCCACAGACACTCCAACAAGGCTACACCCCCAAATACTTTCAAATAGCACCACTCTCTGATGACAAAGCATTCAAATCTATGGCCCTATGGGGTCATTCTTATTAACAACACCACAAATAGTAACAATTATTTCCTGGGATCAGAATTGTCACCCTTTTTTTAATTTGTACAGCTACTCATTAATCCCAACATACGCTAGTTTGAGATTTCTTAACATCCTATAATTTAGTCTAGTGGATGAGAATATGTGCTGAGGGCTCCTTAAACTGAGATAAAGCACTGGGTGTTGGACCTGAGAACTGGAGTGAATGCAAAAGACTAAGGGTTAAGAGGGTAAACTCACCAGCTGCACCAGAGCGCAACATGACAGGCTGAAATGGGCCTGGAAGATAGCTATGGCGTGGGGCACATTTTAATCACAATGTCCCTTCAAAGTGTTCCAACAATATTAGCAACACCAAACTTTCTTATATGCCCTGAAATGAATCAATGGGTGGCTAATATAAATATTTTACAAATAACTTGGCATATAGAAACCAATAAGTAGAAAATAAATACAAACCAACCGAAGAAAAATGCTCTGAGAAATACACTGAAACTGGCTAAAGCAGAGCTAAGGAGGGACACTGGAGAGAGCCATGAATAAGACTTGGACTCTGATTTTTAAAAAAAATCTAAGTGTGGCACAAAGGTGACGAGCAATGTCCAGAACCCAATTCTATAGCCCTACATTTTGGTCTAAAAAAAAAATTCAATTTAAAATGCATCAGAAAACTTAATAAAATACACAAATGCCTGAAACTGTTAGAAAACACTTCTAAATACAGGTCTGTCAGGGACCAGCCTTGACAAAAATACCTCTTGTCAGTGTAGAGGCATGGGGATTTAGAAATATAGTAAAGAATATGAAGACGTGAATGAAAATAATAAATGGAGAAACATAGAATGCTATTGGGAGGAAGTTCCAGTGAGTACTGGAATTCACCCACATCTAATTTTCAATTGCTTTAAATACCCTTGACCACAAAAGATAGGAGTAAGACAAAAACAAAAACAAAAAAAAACTGCATTAACGTGATACAAGGAAATGAACAGACCAGCTGAAGGTCACAGGCTACATCCAGAGTTAAACATGATGGAGGTGGGTCATTTTTCTATCTGTTGTTTCATTGGTTAAGTAATAAAGAAACTGCCTTGGCCCCTTTAATAGGACAGAAAATTAGGTAGGCGGAGTAGACAGACAGAATGCTGGGAGAAAGAAGCCGAGTCAGGAGTCGCCATGATTCTCCCACTCCAGACAGACGCAGGTTAAGATCCTTCCTGGTAAGCCAGCTCGTGGTACTACACAGAATATTAGAAATGGGTTAGATCAATATGTAAGAGCTAGCCAATAAGAGGCCGGAACTAATGGGCCAGGCAGTGATTAAAAGAATACAGTTTCCGTGTAATTATTTCGGGGCATAAGCTAGCCATGTGGGCGGCCGGGTGCCGGGGACGCAGCCCCGCCGCTCATATTACAACAGAGTGGCGCCCAGCGTGCTAATGAACTCCACGTAAAACCTGAGAGAGCTTAAAAAGGACACAGAGAGAATTTAAGACAGCTTTTTGCTGTTTGTAGGTTGCGTGCGGCAAAGAAATTGTCCTGACTCAGCAACAGGAAAAAACTGGCTGTTTTAAAATGCCGGCTTTCTGGGCTGTGCCGCCATCGCGATCTCTGTCTGGCTCCTGCTGGAAACAGAGCTTTTGAATGGAGCATTTGGAGTAAAGTGCTATGGCTTGCTTGATGGCAATGTGGACTGCTGTGTGCCTGGAACTGTGTGTGGCTCAGGGGCACCAAATGGCTCTGAGGCAGGAGCGGCTCAACTCCGCCATGCTGAACTGTGCTGGTCTCAGGCAGGAACTACCGTAATTACCATAATAACAGCGCAGTTAAGGTTTCGACTGAGCAGGACACACACAGGTGGTACCATATTATCTGTGTATGGTACAACTTAAGTTTTTAAGAAGTGCTTAACATTTTAAGAAATGCTCCTGGATAGTAAAAAAATTACAGATTCACAATAGAACTGATTCAGACACTGTTGGATGAATGTACGTAGGCTTGAGAGAGAGAGAAAAAATATATAAAGAATAAAGTTAATGGTTTAAAAAAAGGGTAAAGTCTTTAAAGAGACAGAGTACAGTTAGTTATAGATTAAAAGAAATAAAGAAAAATAAGCCACGTAAAAATGGAAAATTCACAGAGAGTCTGGATTCTTTGTATTGTGTTTTCTTTAAAATTTTTGACTGTAAAGGAGCTAAGTGCAGAGAGACATTTCATTATATGGGCTGCCAAGCTAAACCAGAATGGATATAAGGGTATTATGATTTCAGAATATGGGTCTAAGGATATGATGCTTTGGAGAGGGTCTTCTTTTGTTTTCACAGACGATAAGACTCTGTGGATTGCATCTATCCCAATATGGTATGATAGACCACGCCCTCCTGAAAGGTTGCTGTGAACACCTTCAGAAAATTACTTCACTCAACTGCCGACTGAGATGACCCTGACACACAGGTTACACCATGAAAGATCTGAATACAGCGCCCCCATTCAGCAGGAAGCAGTTTGGAGAAAAAAACTGCGCCCATGTTCCCAAATATGGTTTATAAATGTTCTTTTACATTTAAAGGGGGATATGATATAGATATAAATAATTTGCATTGGTATGGATTATAAGGTCAATTTTGTTATGTGTATATGTATTTCTGATCTTGATTAAGGTATTGTGATTATGTAGTTCATTTAAAAATGTAATGTATAATTAAGAAATATAGATTAATGGATAATCATCAATAGTCAAGCTTGTAGTCATGTTAGATAGATTTTCTAGATATATAGAGATATATTTCAGTTAGATAGACATTCTTCATATCTTTCAAAGACTACAGAACATGACATTTAAAATATTTTAATAACTTAGGGCTTTTCATGACAATGAGACACGTCTGCTCCTGGCAGTACCAATCTACTTCAAGAGGAAGATGGGCATTGAAGAGGCTCCTTATGGAGTTTGATAGCCGTTTGGGCAAGAAACTGCTCTTGCCTGGACTGTTGCATAAACTGAACACAGAGAACCCGCAAAAAAAGGACTGCTGAACTTGCCTAAAGGTGAGATGGTCTTTCGGGGTTCCTGACTCACGAAAGAGTCTGCGAGACATTCTGCAGGACACAGCAAAAAGTGACTGAACTGTCTTTGAAATTTCCTGTTTCATGGAAAAGTCTGCTGGATACTATAAGGCTGAAGATGGATGCCCCAACAGTACAAAAGAACTTTGGGTGACTGCCCAGGCAGCGAGATGTCTCTGTCATTTCTAGAGTTTTGGATCTCTTGTTTACTTAGGTAATATTATATCCTTCTGGAGTCTTTGATGGAGTTGAAGAATGGATAGATATAGTTTTCCTTAGTAATGATAAAAGATAAAATAGATATAAATATTGTAATTGTAATTCTTGCTTGATAACTGTTTTGTTATATGTAATTTTACTATGTCAAAGTGAACGCCTTTCTTTTTTGTTTAAACAGAAAAAGGGGAAATGATGGAGGTGGGTCATTTTTCTATCTGTTGTTTCATTGGTTAAGTAATAAAGAAACTGCCTTGGCCCCTTTAATAGGACAGAAAATTAGGTAGGCGGAGTAGACAGACAGAATGCTGGGAGAAAGAAGCCGAGTCAGGAGTCGCCATGATTCTCCCACTCCAGACAGACGCAGGTTAAGATCCTTCCTGGTAAGCCAGCTCGTGGTACTACACAGAATATTAGAAATGGGTTAGATCAATATGTAAGAGCTAGCCAATAAGAGGCCGGAACTAATGGGCCAGGCAGTGATTAAAAGAATACAGTTTCCGTGTAATTATTTCGGGGCATAAGCTAGCCATGCGGGCGGCTGGGTGCCGGGGACGCAGCCCCGCCGCTCATATTACAACATGGCTATTAACCACACCTGTTGACAATAACCTTGAGAGAGCAGAACTCTCTGCTCTAAATTTAGGTGGGGTCTGTGTTTGAGGTAGGAGCACAATAACCTTGAGGGACTAGAGGTAAGTTTGAACTCTTTGATCTTTGATCAACATGGAAACAAGCTCACATTTTGGGGGCCTCCACAATTCCTCCCTTTTTATTAATTTTAATAAAGCCTGTGCTTCTGTAATGGGACAGATGATTGCATCTGCCTTAGGTAAACACTTTACCATTTCCCAGACTTACTTGTCTTCAGGACCTACATTTCAACTATGCAAACCCAGGTCTTAGATGCCTGGGAGGGGGGAGGATCAAACCCATCACTGACTGCCACCCTCTGTTAACAAAGGGTTAAGGGAGAAAGTAACAGACTCCGTGCCTCTGAGCCAAGTTTCTGTCAAAAGAATTCATCAGCAATTAGGTAATGGTAAGCAAGCAGACATTATTTTGTATATGCATGTTTCTATGACTATAGTATCTTCTAAATAAAGGAGTGGAGAATCACCAGGGTTGTGAATGCCCACATTGAATTGGACTAAAGTGTTTCTTAACAGCATTCAGCTGTATCAAAACCTAAATTTGTCTTATCAAGTGTGGTAAGTTCAAGAATTCATTGGTAATGTCAAACTTTTCTTAGACAAGTTCTAATCTTTTCCTAATCCTAACTATCTTATAGTGAACTAAAGCATTAAGAGGTCAATACCGTAACATGATTTGTCAAATTACAATTCTCTTAAATCCATTCTAATCAAGACAAGAGAAAGTTTTTACATTGAGTGAGAGTCCAAATGCAATGCTGCTTTTAAGCAATTGTCCCAGTCTCTGAGCAGCAGCAAAAGCCCTTAGGCTCCCCTCCTCATATCTGAAGAGGGGTTTCAGTCACTCATTGTAACGAGTCTTTTTTTACCTAAGGGTAAAATTGAGGTCTCAGTTCCCAGGTTCTTTCAGTATTTCAACAGCAGACTGAATACGTCACTGGCAATCTGAGTTCTGTGTCCCAAAGTACAAAACGGTCAAATGTTCAGTCTGCATTTCTGGTCTGGTTCAAAAATAAACAGAATTCACTAGGTCTGGAAGTTTGAGCAGCAAGTCCATTGAGAAACTGGAAATTGACGTCACCATGATCTTCTTTCCTTTCTCAAACTGCAGCAAGATGTTGTGAGTTAGGAACATTGGCTCAGGTACCCCTTTCCGTGGCCTGCGGCATGGTGGTGTAAGGAAGACAGGATCATGGGTCCAGGACCCTCTTTTTGCTTTTATGGAGTCATCAGCAGCTGTGACGTCATCGGGACTGGTACTCCACTGTTGTATGTGCAGTCGTCTCACCCAGCTTTATTTTCTTTTTGTGAAAAAGCACATATTCTCAATCCCAAATTAATGCACAGTCAGGTCCTCTCCATAATCCAGCGCAAGGGTCGTTTCCCCTTGCCTTAGCAAAGGTCTCCTTGCTGCCATCATGCCAAACTCTGTCCACGGCAGATTATTCACGGGCATCCATAAAAGGAGCATGACTTAAGGCACTATGTAGCCATTCTTATGTCTTCTGCTTTTATCCTTCAAAGTTGTATTTTCAAGGAGCCATGGACACACTCCACAATTCCTTGTCCTTGAGTATTATAAGGAATACCTGTTTTACCTGTTTTATGCTTGATATTCCATTGAGAACAAAATTGCTAAAATGCTTTATTAACATATCTGGACCCATTGTTCATCTTTATGATTTTCAGGGTCCCCATGTATGAGAAACATTTTAAACAATGACTTATTACATGCCTAGTGGCTTCCCCAGTTTGTGCAGTGGCCATCAAAAATCCTGAATATGTATCGATTGTCACATGCACAGATCTTAATCTGTCAAACTCTGCAATATGAATAACATCCATTTGCCATAAATGATTAGGAGGTCATCCTTGGGGATTTACCCCCAGATGAGGTATAGGTAAATACTGTGAGCATGTATCACATTGTTTAACAATTTGGTGAGCGGCTTCTCTTGTTAATCTAAATTGTTTTCTTAAATTTATACAATTTTGATAATGTAGAGCATGTGATTGCTGAGCAAGCTCAACCTGAAATAAAGCAATTATTTTTGTAGGTTTATCAGCTAAAGCATTACCTTCGGCTAATGGACCAGGAAGGTTTGAATGTGCTCTGATATGCTGTACAAAGCAGAACAACCTTCTTTGCTGTATGGCACAATAACCTTAAAGGACTAGAGGTAAGTTCGAACTCTCTGACCTTTGTTCAACATGAAAATAGGCTCACATTTTTGGGCCTCCACGCAGGTCTAGGCAAGGACTTTCCAAAAATGACTCCGGTAACTCAGAAAATAAAATGAAGAATTGATAACTGTGGTTGCATGAAATTCAAAAGCTTCTTCGCAGCAAATGAAACAGTTAATTGAATGAAGACAGTCTAACAAAAGGGAGAAACCCCTGCCTGCCACCTATACATCTGTTGATAGAGGGCTACTGTCTAAAAATATATTTAAAAATAACATGAGAAAAACAATCTAATCAGTGAATCAGCTAATAAAATTTATAAATGATTCTGAAAGGATGAGAAACCTGTTTACTCACCAAGAAAAGGAAAGCTAAAACTAAATTTGGATCCCATTTTTCCCTAGTCATAGTGGCTGGGAAAGGGTAAACAGAATTGGTGGGTTACCATAGCTACCACAAAAATCAGTACAACTAAAATACAGAAGTAACTTACAACTACTTATACTTCTCCTGGATCTGTACCTAAAGGACTCTGAGACAACATATCACATACATGTTTATTGCAGCATTGCTCACAACAGTCAAGTCATGTAAGCAGCCTAGGTGTCCATAACAGATATGCAAATAAAGGGGATTGTGGTATACATATAGTAGTGGAGTTAGATTCTGCCATGATAAATAAAATCACAGTGTTCACAGAAAACCTAATTCAACTACAGATCATCATATTAAGCAAATCAAGTCAGACTCAAGAAAGACAAATGTTGAATGCTTTTTTGTGAATCTGGGCATTCTACCTTTATCCATATTATATATAGTATATAATTTATGAATATATGTCACAAAAGCAGAAGTGATGCTGTCTAGGAAATGAAGGTGGCTAACAACTGAAAGGGTAGGGGAAGAAAGAGTGAGATAGAGGGGGAACATGATTAAATGACCTGATATAATTGTATGAAAATGCCTTCATAAAACCCATCACCATGTATAATGGGTATATGCCAATAAAAGTGGTAGTATAATATATTTATTTTGATTATTTTTATCATCAAATTTTTCTCTTCTTTTTTCCCCTGAGATAGGGTCACACTATACACTTCAGGTTGTCTTGGAACTCACTATGTAGACCAGCCTCAGCCTCCTGAATACTGGGATTAGAGGCATATACCACCATGACTGGCCACCCACAAATTTTTTAAATAAATGAGTTAATATTATAGAAATTCTCTGCACCTTGTTCATGAATGTCCACAGAATCGAGATCCAGAGACACAGAAGTTTTTATGTAGTCGGTGTTTTCAATCTACTTAAGGTGCATGTATGATCTCAATATTCGTCAGACACAGAAAATCACAGAATGTTAAAATGCTGTGTTGTTTTGACAGATGAAAGTGTGGCAAGATTCATTTTGGGGGTTCATGTCTAAGTGTATCTTAGATTTTCCCTGAAGTAGTAAATGGGGTACATGTTTTCCTTTAGTCTATGAGTAAACTGAAACTGACATTATTCAAAATCTTGTCTCTGCCTGAGATTTAAAGTTGACTAAGGAAGCTGTCCTTTCTTTAATTCAGTTCAGTGGCATATATATTTGATAGGCTACTCAGTATCGACTTCAAAAACATGTTGTTCAAAAATAAAACAGTATGTTATATCCATCATGCAAATTCCTCATAAGAAAATGTTCCTTTCTTCTCATTTCCTCTCTTCCTCTTCTTCTTCTTCTTCTTCTTCTTCTTCTTCTTCTTCTTCTTCTTCTTCTTCTTCTTCTCCTTCTCCTTCTCCTTCTCCTTCTCCTTCTCCTTCTCCCTCCCCCTCCCCCTCCCCCTCCCCTCCCCCTCCCCCTCCCCCTCCTCCTTCTCCTCCTCCTCCTCCTCCTTCTTCTTCTTCTTCTTCCCTCTTTCTCTCTCTCCTACTGTTCACTTCCAGAGGAACAAAACAAATCTTCAGTGTCTAACCTGAAGAAATTGAGATCCAGCTGGGTATGCTGGATCATACTAGTAATCCCAGTACTCAGAAAGCTGAAGTAGAAGGATCAGAAGTTCAAGACAGCTTGGGCTATGTGTTGAGTTCAAGGCCAGCCTGGGTTACATGAGACTCTATGTCAAAAAGATTAGTAGGGGTTAGAGAGCCATAGAGAGATGGCTCAGCAGTTAGGAGCAATAAGACAACTCACAACTGTCTGTAACACCATCTCCAGGGAACCAGAGACCCTCTTCTGGTCTATACAGGTACTGCACTTCTACACACACACACACACACACACGTAGTGGGGAGCTGCGGGCTGTGTTCCTGCCGCCCCAGCTCCTGGTCGCCTGGCTAGCTTATGCCCCAAAATAACAACACACAAACTGTATTCTTTTAAACACTGCTTGGCCCATTAGCTCTAGCCCTTACTGGCTAATTTTCATATCCCGATCAACCCATCTCTAATAATCTGTGTAGCATCAGTCTTACCAGGAAAGATTCAGCATGTCTGACCTGACAGCTTGCTTCATTGTGTCTGCCCCAGAGAGCAGAGCTATTGAGTCTGAGCTCACTTCCTCTTCCTCCCAGCATTCTGTTCTGTTTACTCCACCCACCTATGTTCTAACCTATGAGGGCCAAGCAGCTTCTTTATTTTTTAACCAATGACCTTCCTCCATCACACACACACACACACACACACACACGCACACACACACAAATAAAAACAATAAAACAGGAGATACATAAATTATATAAAAAGAAGTCCAAATGATAATCTCAGAGACACTCAAGCCATAGAGAAGATAGAAAAGCAAGTAAAACTCAAAAAAATAATATACAACCAAAACAAGAATACTAACAAATAAATAGACCTCATAAAATACAAGTACACAGAAATTCCTGACGTGAAACAATTCAGTGATTAAATTGAAAGAGGATCAATTAGAAACAAAGCCCATCCGCGAATGGTGGTGAAACAAACCATTACAGCTATCCAGTCAGAAGAACACAGGGAAAAGAGAAGGGGAAACTGTGAGTTCATGGATCTGCTATGCCACGATCATATGAGTTCCAAATGTACATATATGAAAACATGTTATATAAATTATATATTATGGAAATTCCAGAAGACTGCTTTAAAGAAATAGTGCCTATGGTGGTTTGAAAGAAAATGGCACCTAAAAGGAGTTACATTATTAGGAGGTGTGCCACTGTGTAGGAGGACACGTGTCACAGTGGGGATGGTCTGTGCTCAAGCTTCTCTCAGTGTGACAGTCAATTGACCTCCTGCTGCCTTTTGGTCGAGATATAGCCAGCCCCATATCTGCCTATGCTCCCTGCCGCCATGATGACAATGAACTGAACCTCTGAAACAGATAGTGAGCTACCCTAACTTATTCAGGAGGTTTCAGAGAAGAATTTTAGTATGTTGCCTAGAGATCATTCTTGTGAGATTTTGGTGAAGTGGTTGCCTTTGCCCTTTTCTGAAGCAACTGCTTGAGGGTAAAATGAAGAGTTTTGGATTAATTCCTTTGTGTGGTAATCACAAAATGACCCAATATAGACTCTGTTTTGTGGTTACTAGTGTTAACTCTAATGAGAAGGAACAAGCTGAGCAGGGTAAATTGCAAAGTGTAAATTTTGATGAGAAAAAGAGCATCAGGAAGTGGAATGGTGATAAATCTTATCTTCAAGGAGATGAACAGATTAAGAAATGGAATATAGGAAGTAGCGGACTTAGGACAAGAACCCACACGGCTAAATTTCCAATTTGTGAAAAGGAATTAAGGAAAAGCTTAGAGCCTAGTGTGGTGGGCACACCTTTAATCCTAGAACTGGGAAGGCAGAGGCTGACAGATCTCTGAGTTAGAGACCAGCGTAGTCTACAGAGCAAGTTTCAGGACACTCAAATTCGTCAGTGAAAGACAGAAAGTTGGTGAAATGTAATTGAATGAGAAGGCCGTGTTTCAGCCCCAGTAAGCAGCAGAACATGGCAGCTTTGGTATCTAATTCTATATTTACAGTTAAGGATAGAAGAAAGGAGCTGTGGAATAAAGCCACTGAGGGTGGGCATGCATCAAGGGTGTCCCTGAATGAGAGAGCAGCTATTATTGAGAAGCTGTGTATTTTAAGCCTGGATTACATTGGAGAGACTGAGATGTTAGAGATGCCAGAGTCATGGGATACCTGCCAAGGAAAGTTGCTAATAGGGAGTGGAATCAGCTGAAGAGAAAGATGTGTGTTTCAGTCAACAAAGTTGAATGGAGTTGGAGATGTGGAGAGCATTTTGCCATCAGACATGGAGATGCAGAGTTTGGAGTTTGCCCAGCTAGTTTTAGGTATTGTTTTGGTGTACTTTCCTTGCTGTGTTCCCTTCCCTGTATCTTTGGAATGGCTATGTATATCCTGTTCCATTATATGTTAAAAGTACGTGGTCTTAATAATAAAAACCTGGAGTCAGCTATCAACGGTGAAAGCTGAAGGATCAGAGAAGCAGAGCAGCAGCCACTAGAGTTCTTACCTCTACCAATGCTCAGACCAAAGGGTCAAGCCTGTCCCTATGAATCTTCAGACGGAATGCTGTCTCTATGTAAACCTCAGATTGCAACTGAGCGTATGTCTCCTCCCACCTTATATTTCTCTCTTTGACCAGCCATATCACTCCTGTCCCCACCCTCGCAGTGCTGGAAGTAAAAGCATGTGATCCCAAGTGCTTTGGATGCTTCTGTGTCTATGAAGCATGCTGCACGTACTTTCCTAAAGAATCAGGAACGTACGCCTATCTGTCATATCTAGGACACTGTTCAAGTCTAGTTTGGTAATCCAGTCAATCTGTAAGGTTTCTCACAGAAGCGTGAATGAAGCACTGCCTACAAAGCCCATACATGACTTAAAGGCAACTGTGACCCTGGACCTCCCTGCCCAATTTGCAGACTGTTCTACCAGTACACTTGCTCTCCCTGGCAACTGTTTACCATTCTTATAACCTTGGGGAGGGCCTTGCAGCTGCTGTAACTATAATGAGTGTCCTACCTTTCTGAATTTCATGGGCTGCCCTATTTCTTATTTAGAGGAGACAGATACACCTTACCTTAAATTTGATTTCCTATTTTCTCCTTTTTTTTCCTGCTGAGGTATAGAAAAGCAATTGCTTTTATAAATACACCATATTCCAGGCACCTGTGAATTCACTTATGAGTTCTTATATTTTGCCTGTACATTCTTGAGGATTTTCTGTGTGTAAAGTCATATCCTGGAATATTGAGGACTTTGCGTACTTCTTTCCAACCCTGGAGTTGGAATAAATAAAGAATATGGAAGAAAATCCCAGATTGATTCAAAAATAACCTGTCTTTTGATCACTTTGTTATTATCTTGTGGCCAACAGTGTTTTTTTTTTGTTTGTTTTGTTTTGTTTTTTGGGTGTTTTGTTTTGTTTTGTTTTGTTTTGTTTTGTTTTGTGGCTGGCCAAGCTTCCCATGCTGGGATTCAAGCATCTGCCCTTACCTTCCAGCCTCCTGCACCACTACAGGGCCTTCATAACAAGCTTTGAATTAGAAAGTCCTTATTTCAGAAAATCAGATGTAAATTTGTTTAAAAAAATCAATAAATTTAAAATAAACAGAAATGAGTGCTGGTGGAGCGCCAAGCACTTGCCCCGCGCAGCCAGATGAGAAAGCAGGTACTTGGGTGGAGAGCACCAAGGATCTTCAAAGTTCATGCTACCTGCCCTTATCTGTTCTGAGCCTCCTCAGGGGGGAGGGGGACATCTCTTCTGCACCAAGACTGTGTGCTGAGCACATAGAGAGCTCTAGATAGTGAGGATCAAGGTAATATGTCTTCCTGAACAATTGAACTGCTTTCATTTTGTGAAAATACCTTGGAAAAACATATATAACAGCCATTTATATTTCAATGTGTCCTTTTGTTTCCCTTTAAGACACAAATCTGGCCTTCGGCAAAAGCTCAAAGATGCAGATAATTTGAGTTCTACGGATTTTGGTGATTGTGCCACACAAATAGAAAGAATAAAGGGGATTTTTCTGCATTTCCGCTCTAGGGCACACGGGAGTTTCAGAGGGCTGCCTCTGAGGACATGAGCAGACAGTTAAGGTTTGTGTCTGTTCATCACAGCACTTTATTTATGCCTCTGCAATGCATGGGGAAAACTTCCATGAATACATTGGTACGGGCAACTGCAAGGGAACAGAAAATAGGGGAGACAAAAGGTCAGAGATGCCAGATGAGAGAGAGAGAAAACTAGGAGAAGGTGACCACAGTTTAGGGCTGGAATCCACTCAAAGCAGTCTCTGGGCAAGGGGGGGATGGAAATCCTAATCCAACAGTTTTTGCTAGGGAAGTAACAATGGGAAGTATGGATAAGTCAGGAAATGAGACAGAGGAGAGCAAAGTCTGCAAGGGGAATGGTGCCTTGTATGTGTGACCATAACGGGAAACTGGTGCTCGATCCTGCCAGGGACACTCTGAGCCACTGTGCAATCTCATCTTCCCAGTCACATTTCAAATGTTCTGTAACTACATGTAGTTACAAGTTTCTGTAACTTGGCATGAGACTGTGACATCTGAGGGACAAAGAAGGTGGGCAATTATCCATTGGCTCCAATTCTTTGTTGGAAAAACCTCATTCATGAGGAACCAACTGCTTTGCCCTTTGGCTGATCCCTGCTGCCCAAGAGTTCCTGTAGCCAGAGAAATGCATGAGGTGGAGTGTGTGTAGCATCTGATTCTGGGATGTCTTCAGAAATAGTGTAGGGCATCAAGCATCTGCTACAGTGTGGCAGGCAAAAGGAAAGCCAGGAGGGACAGGATTAGGGAAGACAGACTACTAATTAAAAGGAAGGATGAGAAGATAACGGAAAGCAAGCAGCCACCTCGACAAACAGCCACATGCATGCCACAAAGCACTGCCTGGTCCAGCTGAGTTACTACCACAACATCAAAGGAAGATGCACGCCAGAGATCTCCAGAACACTCTCTTTCTGCTGGGAAACCTATCCTGCACCCACAGATCCTACCCTGCTTCTCTTGATGTTACTTAGACTAAGCCCCAAGTCATGGCTTATTGTTTTTAAGAGCATTAAATACTGAATGTAGCAGGATAGCACCCTTTGCTAAATGGTGTAGCATAAAAACCCAGAGACAGATATTGGGGTTCAACCTGAAGACCAGAAAAGCAAAGCAGCCAGCCACAGGCTCTTACCTCTACCTTAGTCTGAAATGGCGATCCTGCCTCCAGCAATCTCAGAATGAGACTGAACTGAGTGAGACCTGTCTCCTCCCATATTATATTCCTCTCTAGTGCTGGGACTAAAGGCGTGCGCCACTACTGCCCAGTGTCTATGGCAAACTAATGTCACTACTGGTATTAAATGTGTGTGTCACCACTGCCTAGTCTGTGTGGCTGATCAGTGTGACTGTTTTACTCTCTGATCTTCGGGCAAGCTTTATTTATTAAAATACAAATAAAATATTACTGCAGAAAGGAAAAGGTAACAGATTGATTGGAATGGTATCAATGGTTCTGGAAAACAAGCATCATCTTCCTGCTCTTTTCCTGCTGCCCAGACCTGCCTGGAAGCCAAAGAAAAGATTAGACTTCTGCGGAGCTGTCTGCCAGTCTTTGTGATAGACACACAGCCTCTTCTATAACTGTTAAACATTGGCTAGTGCTGTCATTTGAATGCATCACACTGGCGTCACGTGTTGGAAACCCAATATTCGGCGGAGCATTGTCGGGAGATGAGATCTGTGAGAGAAAATGAGTTCAGGGATGTCCTGCCCTACTGAAAGGGCAAATGCCATTACCAGGAAAATGTATTGGTTATCAACAGAGTGAGTTCTCCTGAAAGGACAAGTAGGACCCCATGCCCTTCTCTCCTCTCTGGCATAACTTTCTTACTCTTCTGCAAAGGACACAGCAAGAAGACCATGGCCAAATCAAAGCCACTCTACCTTTGTCTTGGCTGAGATTCCTATTGCTGTGATAAAACACAATGAGGAAACATTTATTTCAGTTTATGCTGTCTGTCACTGAGAGAAGTAGGGCTGAATCTCAAGCAGGGCAGGACCCTGGAGACAGGAGCTGATGCAGAGGACATGGAGGGGTGCTGCTTACTGGCCTGCTCCCCACAACTTGCTCATTCTGTTTTCTTATAGAAAATGGACTGGGCAATCCCACAGCAATCACTAATTAAGAAAATACCCTACAGGCTTGCCTACAGCTCAATCTTAGAGAGGCATTTTCTCTTAGATAAATTAACCAGGACAACCTTGGATTTCTCAGCCTCTAGTTTTGTAGAGAGAGCCGTGGGCCTCTTCCCACAGCCCGGGGCCCGGCCGCCTGGCTAGCTCATGCCCCAAAATAATGACACACAAACTGTATTCTTTTAAACACTGCTTGGCCCATTAGCTCTAGCCCTTACTGGCTAATTCTCATATCCCGATCAACCCATCTCTAATAATCTGGGTAGCACCAGTCTTACCAGGAAAGATTCAGCATGTCTGACCTGGCGGCTTGCTTCATCGCGTCTGCCCTGGAGAGCAGCAGCATGGCATCTGAGCTCACTTCCTCTTCCTGCCAGCATTCTGTTCTGTTTACTCCACCCACCTATGTTCTAACCTATGAGGGCCAAGCAGTTTATTTTTTAACCAATGACCTTCCTCCATCACTCTAGAACTGTAAGAAACACACCTATGTTTTCTATAAACCATCTGGTCTCAGATATTCCACTATGGCAGCAAAGAAAAGACAAAGATTCTTGGGTCTGCAATAGCCTCAAGAAGGAAACAAAACTGAAGTGATTTCTTAGTTGTATATAACTTTTTCAGAAGTTCACCTGAGGCCTATACTAAAGCAGGAAAAGGGACCAGTAGACAGCCTGCTTGTTCATTTCCCCACCGCTCAGACAGAAACTATACTAATTACAACACTGGCCAATAGCTTAGGCATATTTTTAGCTAACTCTTACATCTCAAATTAACCCATTTCTATTAATCTGTATATCGCCAAGAGGCTGTGGCCCCCCAGTATGTTCTGGCTGGCATCTGGCAGCATTCTTCTTTGGCAGCTACATGGCGTCTCCCTGACTCTGCCTACTTTCTCTCTTTATCTCTGTTCGGATTTCCCACCTGGCTTTACTCTACTAATCCATTGGCTGAAACAGCTTCTTTATTAACCAGTGGTAATAAAATATATTCATAGCATACAGAGGGGAATCCCACATCAGGGGCCGTTCGTTCTTCACTCTGATTAAGAAAGGGGTCATGGTATGCGTAGTGGGTTATAGGGGCAAATATTGCAAAGGAAATGCTCCCTGGTGGGTACTGCCTTAGGCAATAAAGTAAGGCTACCTGCTTTATGATGAACTACATGAAGCACTGTCAACTACCCTATAGGATGCAACAAAGATATTTCACCTTCATCCTATTCAACAATTGCCAATTTTTAGCTAAGTGTGATAAAAGCAGACACGTCCAAGATAAAAGGCATCCCCAGAGTTCCACAGAGGCGATGAAAACAAGAAAACACATAGAAGGTGCTGAAGATGAGAGGCTGAGGAGGAATTGCGCTCAAGTACAATGAGGTCTGCAAGGTGCAATCTAGAAGGAGGAGCATTAGTACAAAATTAGCAAAACCCAAATACATAGAGTTCCAGCACTGTGACAAAGCAACGCCATTGAAAAATTGTCCAGTGATAGCTGTGCTGGGCCACAATTCTCTCAAAGTGTTACCAATAAGAGAAAATGGTCAAAGAAATACAGGAAATCTCTGCCAGTGCTATCTAAAAGTATTTTAAAATAAGAAGGTTCTATTACAAAAGACAGGTTGCATAATTCTGCCTTAGACTAGTCTTCAATATGAGAGAATAAGAAAAACAAAGTGGAAATCATGACATTTAAGTGTCTGTTAGCGCCACACTTATATAGATGAGTACCCAACAGGGAGATGTGCAGAAGAGAAGTCACTGACGCTTGCTTACTTTAGGCATCCCCGGGTACCAAAAATTCCAAGGTATTGGATTATTTTTTAACCAGAAGTTAACATATTGAAACATCTTTGACTTGACAAATGGCAACATAAATAGCTGTGTTCAGATGAGTGATGGGGAAATTAACTGTGCTTTCTGTGCCTGAGCCAAGCAGAGCGGTCAAAAATCCCATGGTAACAGATGGTGATGCAGAAATGAAGTCCAGCCCAAAGTTTTTCAGATAAGTCAGTTAAAATGAAAGGAAACAAAAGTGTTGAAATGCATATGTTCTTAATATGTGGTAACGAGTGAGCATTAGCCTACGACAAAAATGACAAATTTCAGTTTTATTTAGCTCGCCCAACCAAGATCCTAATTCGGAAAAGTTTTTTTTGTTTTTTGTAATTATTTTAACTTGCTCCCAAACACATACACACAGAGATACATACACATGTGCCATATTTTTATACCAAATAGCGGCATAGTTAACAGGTCCAAGACTCCACAATTTCAACAAGGGTTCTATAAATGGAAAAAATGCTCCAAACCCACTAACACTATAACTGGAAATATGGAAAAGTTTACCAAGTTTACAAAAAGAAATCCCTGAATCATAGGAACTAAACAAATAAAGAGCCCAAACTGCTGACGTAGCATCCGAGGTCAGGAGAGGGGAGACTAAGACGGGGTAGGAAAAGCAATACGGAGAGATGGAAAAAACGACTTGCAACCAGGACTCACAGTGAAAAACAAGCTGAAACCAAAACCCCTCCAAACACCAGCATGGTGCCATCAGATGCGGCTCTTACACCCCAGCCCCTCCATTTCCCCCATCTGGCCTAGCCTGCTGCTAACTTACCACTTCATCAGATCGCTTCATCATTCATTTTTCTGCATTTCCTGCCTCACTGTTTCTTTCTTTCTTTCTTTCTTTCTTTCTTTCTTTCTTTTATGATTTTCGAGACAGGATTTCTCTGTAGCTTTTGGTTCCTGTCCTGGAACTAGCTCTTCTAGACCAGGCTGGCCTCGAACTCACAGAGATCCGCCTGCCTCTGCCTCCCAAGTGCTGGGATTAAAGGCGTGTGCCACCACCGCCCAGCCTCACTGTTTCTTTGTCTGTGGTCCTGTACTATGCACATATATAACAGGGTGCTGAAAGTGGTGGCCTTTTCTGGCCCCAGTAGAGACTTCTGGTATATTTCGTAGGTGCCATCCATTCCATGTTTGATATGTGTTCCTCAAATCTTAACATATGTAAGAATCATCACTCAATGGGTTCATAACTAACAAGCCCCAGATGTAGTCAGTATTCAAGTACAGGTTCTACATTCCGAAAAGCAAGAGTGTAAAACAGGCCAAGAGGAGTGTGCCCCCCTTCCACCCCTCTTGTATAACAACAGACACCGTTCACTAGGATTCTGCAGGGTAGAGTTACAAGGCTCCTTTTTGTAGATGTGGTTTTGGTTTGTCCTAGTTGTTTTCCATGTCTTAGATGACACTTGAGGAGGGTGCTGAGAGGATTATATGGATGCCCTGGCTATATCCTCCCAAGAGTTTGGGAGTCAGGAGGATATTGGCCTGAAAACAATGTCGGATGGCTCTCAGATGTGATTGACTATGCAGGCAATGGCCTGAACTTCCAGAGTCTGCGGGGACAAGGATACATATGAGGAAGCTACCTCGCTGTAGTCAGCCAGCACCAGACTACAGTTGTCTCCTGGGACAATGAGCCTGACCACCTTCACATGCCGCAGCCGCCATCAGCCTCGAGTGAGGGAGGAATGGCAGGCCCCTTCTTTGATAAAGAAGGGGTGTCGTAAACAGGGCGGTGGTGGCGCACGCCTTTAATCCCAGCACTCGGGAGGGAGAGGCAGGCGGATCTCTGTGAGTTCGAGGCCAGCCTGGTCTACAAGAGCTAGTTCCAGGACAGGAACCCTGTCTCGAAAATCCCAAAAAAAAAAAAAAGAAGGGGTGTCGTTTACCCAGCTCAAGGTTCAGCTTTGGAGGCTGGAACAGGGGGAGAGCAGAACTCTAGGGTGGAACTGAACCCGTGGGTGTCATGGGATTTGTCAACCGATGAGGATTACTCCTTATCCAGGTGAGATCGGGTCTCCTGTGATGCTTCAGAGTGCATCCAGAGATGGAAAAGAGCTACTCTATGGATTGAGTTTAATGAGACACAGTAAGAAGGAGGAAGAGGAGGAGGAGGAGGTTACTGTATCTCCTTGCAGCTTGCAAACACATTTGCTTCACGTTCAAGATTCTCAGTTATTCTCTTAATAATAAGAAATTCCATAGACTACATGCACATGCATATGGAGGCTGTGAATTGTACATCATGATCAACCAGGTTATAAAGATTATGTACATAATGCCTTAGTTTTGACATAGTGAAGGTTGAAACAGTCTTTCAAAGGACAAAGGTAGACACACCTCATACATCCAGAATTCCAAACTCCTTAGGGTTGTAGCTTACACAAGTCCTTGAAAATCACGAGTTATTAGGGCTGGAAATATGGCTCAATCAGTAGAGAACTTGCCACATAAACAAAAAGCATGAGTAAAACACCAAACATCACCTAAAAAAAACTGGACTCCATAGCACATGCTTGCAACCCCAGCACTGGAGGAGAAGTAGAGACTGGTAGAACCCTGAGGCATGCCACATGACTAGTCTAGAGGAGTCAGTGAATTCTGGGTTCAGTAAAATACCACCTCAAATAATAATGATGATGTTGATAATAATAATAATTTAGGAAAGCTGATGTCAACTTCTGGCCTCCACATGTTCACACACTTGCATATAAACATATATGTACATATACACAAAACAATAATAAAACTAGCATGATCAAAACTGTGTAGTAGTGGCAAAGGCAAAAATAGAATCCTGTGGAGTAGAATAGAAACTTTTGCTTTTGACAAGAGTGTCAACATCATTATACAAGGTAAAATGACACTCATTCCAATAAATGCAGGAAAAACTGGAGATCGTGTGTGAAAGAAAGATGGTTTACCTTGTGTCACAACAATCTACTGAAAATGAATTAAAGACATTAATTTAAAACTAATTTTTTAGGCTCTTAGAACAAAACAGAGGGAGAAAGTTGCATAATGCTGGGCTTGTCAATTTGTGTTATTGACTTTTGTGTCAACTCGACACAAGCTAAAGCCATTTGGGAAGAGGGACTCTCAACTGAGAAAATGTCTTCGTAAGATTTGCCTATTGGGAAGTCTGTAGTGAATTTCTTAAATAATCATTGCTATGGTTGGGCCCAGCTCACTGGGAATAGCCATCCCTGCACAGATGGCCCTGCATGGTGTAAGAAAGGAGACTGAGCAAACCATGAGGAGCAAGCAATAAGCTGCATTCCATGGTCTCTGCATCAGTTCTGCCTCCAGCTTCCTGCCTTGAGTCCCTACTCTAATTTCCTTGGGTGATGGGCTGTGGTACGGAAGTCTAAGCTGAAATAAACAAACATTTTTTCCTTCCCAAGTTGCTTTTGGTCAGTGTTTAGCACAACAACAGAAATCCCAACTAAGACACAGTGGTTGGTTGGATATAGCACCAAGAAACACAAGTAGTGGAAACAAGAACAGACAAATGGGAAAACATAGAGCTAAATGCCATGCAGCAAAGGGAACAATCAACAAGTGAGAGCGCTACCTACAGCTTGAGAGAATAATTGGTAAGGCGTGTGTCTGATAAGGAGCTATCTCTGAATACATAGAGAGCTTCTGCAAGTCAACAAAGTACAAAAAATGAGAAAGTACAAAAACTTGAGAAGACATGTCTTACTAATGACCAGTAAGTACAGAAAATAGAATGCTCAACATAAATAATTAATGAAATGCAAATCTAAGCCACAATGAAACCACTGAAAATTTAAGATGGTGCAGATGGTGACTATAAAAAATAAAAATTAGTTGCAACTGTCTTAGTTGCGGTTACTATTGCCGTGATAAAACACCATGACCAAAGAAACTTGAGGAGGAAAGGGTTTATTTGGCCTTGACTTCCAAATTCCTATTCTTCATCAAAATAAGTCAGGACAGGAACTCAAGTAGGGTAGGAAGCTGGAGGCAGGAGCTGAATCAGAGACAATGGAGGAATGCTGTTTGCTGGCTTGTTCCTTATGGTTCACTCAGTCTGCTTTTTTATAGAACCCAGGACCACCATCCCAGGGATGCCACCACCCTCCCACATCAATCACTAAGAAAATATTTTACAGCTGGAGGTTAGGGAGGCATTTTCTCAATTGAGGTTCCCTCTTTTCAGATGACTCCAGCTTGTGTCAATTTGACATAAAACTAGCCAGCACGGCAAGGATATAAAAACTCAGGAACTCTTGTATACTGTTTGCGAGTATAAAAGAAAGTTGTGCCGTCACTGTGGAAAACAATGTGCTCACTTTTCAACAAGCGAAAAATAAGACTACCATATGTGACAGCTAAGATTGGCTGTCATTGGGACAGAAACTCTGAGCAGGTCTCCAAGAAACTTGCTGTGGAGTGGACTGAATGGAAACGTTGGTGGCACTATCCCAACAGCTGGGGTCCTGAATTGAGTGAAAAGGAGAGAGTGAGCTGAGCATCCGCATTAGGCCATCTCTGCTTCTTCGTTGAGGACATGGGACCTGCCTCCTTGTACTCCTGCATCCATGCTTCTCTGCAATGATGGACTGTATCCTTGAAATACAAGTGAGAAAAGTAAACAATACGCCATAGGACCCGGCAAATTCTGTTCTACATGCACACCCAAAAGGATGGGGAGGGCTCCGCTCCTAATGGCTATTAAATGTCTGGTGAGAAGAGGAGAGGCAGTTTTGTTGAGTGATGTGGCCCCTTGTAGACCGCCATGCTCTGGTAGATGGATATACACATTACCTATGAGCAACAGTGGAGACGGTGGCTTAAAAAATTAAAAATGAAGAAAATGTGAAATTGGTAAAGAGACACTGGGGAAGGGGGCCAGGGGGAGTTGGAAAGTGGGGGTGGGGATGGATGTTATTGAAATACATTGCATACATGTATGAATTAAATAAGAATAAATAAATATATGTGCATAGGTAAAATATAATCTTGAAATGATCTGAAAAACTCAACAAAGATCTCTTTGTTTACTTCTTTGTTCCATAGTTTTGAGAAGAAATGGTAAAACAGTTTCCAACACGCCTTGTTGGTTGCTCTGGCCCCACCTACTGAAGATTCTCAGGGGCTGACTCAAGGAACCACTGAGATGCCTCCTCTGGCACCGGGAGGACTTGGTGGTGGCCTCTGGGCCAACTACTGGCCACCCACGCTTTGCATAACCATTATTACCACAGTGGTGTGACTATAATCCATGGAAATACTTAGGATGGATTTACTGAAAATGTCTTAGGCATTCTGTCATTGCTATGGAGGTTTCTCTAAGGAATCAGGAGGGAGGCCCTGATTGGACAAGAGAACAACACTGAGCTCACAGTTACCCTTTTCTGGTGGTCATGATGGGCAAGTTTTCAAAAACAGACATGAATACAAAATCACCCATGTGTCCCTCATTTGTAAACCTTATGAGTTTGAAAACCGGAGATGGTTCTGTAGTGTCTTGTTTTCATCTCAGAGATCTCTCGGAACATATACCCTGAGGAAAAGAAACCCAGACACCTGGTGCAAAGATTCATAGACCGACAGCCCTTGGTCACTAGGAGACTAATCCTATATCAGACACAGAAAGAAAGTTGGGGGGTCTTATGTGCTGCTATCAGGATAAACTTAAACCTCTGAGGTTTTTGTTCAGTTTTTTTGGAAGCTAAATATTTGTAAACTGGCTTTTGGTCATCACATGTTGATTGTAAATAAAGTATGCATGCTTGTGTGGACAGATCTATGACCGTGGCCCTTACATGGAGAATTCCAAGTCACCAAGAATCTTGTCACAGCTCAGAAAATCAAAGGCTGCTGTGACAAGCTTTCAAAACATACCCAATAAAAGTTAACAACTGAACTATTGCTGTGGGAAGTCTTTCTGTATATATGTTGCTTTATAAATGTTTGTTTACACTTAAAGGGGGATGTGCTATAGAGATGAATACTTTGCATTGGTATGAATCTCGGTTTATCAATACAAATTTAAGTTCAGTTTTGTTATATGTATAGTTCTGCTCTTGATTAAGGTATTATGTTTATGTAGCTCATTTAAAAAATGTAATGTATAATTAAGAAATATAAGTTAATAGATGTCATCTATAATAGTCAATCTTATAGTCATGTTAGTTAGGGTTTTTTGATGTACAGAGATATATTTCAATTGGATAGGTATTCTCCAAACCTTTAAAACACTAACAGAATATGGCATTTAAAATGTTTTAAGAACTTAGACTTTTCATGACTATGAGACACATCTGCTCCTGGCAGCACCAATCTACTTCAAGATGATAATGGGCATCAAAGAGTCTCCTTATGGTGTTTGTTAGTCATTTGGGCAAGAAACTGCTCTTGCCTGGACTGCCTGATGGTATGTTGTATAAACTGAACATTCAGGACCTATAGAAAAATGACTGCTGAAGTTGCCTAAAGAAGGTGAGACAGTCCTTCAGGGTTTTTGCTTCATGAAAGAATCTGCCAGACATTCTGCATAACACAGATAGTGACTGACAAACTGCCAATAGAGGCAAAACAGTCTTTTAAATTTCCTGATTCATGGAAAATCTGCCAGATACTATGGGCTTATAGGCTGAATATTGGATGCCCCAATGCTACAGAAGAATTTTGGGTGACTGTCCAGGAAACAAGATGTCTCTGTCAATTCTAGAGGTTTGGAAATTGCTTACAATGTACTTTCTGTTAACTTAGGTAATATTATATCTTTCTGGGGTCTATGATGGAGTTGAAGAATAGATAGTTATAATTATAGTTTTCCTTAGTTATGATAAAAGATAAAGTAGGTATCAATATTATAACTATAATTCTTGCTTGATAACTGTTTTGTTATATGTAATGTTACTATGTTAAAGTTAAAACCTTCCTTTTTATTTAGACAGAAAAGGGGAAATGGTGTGAGATGTCCTTCTGTATATGTGTTGCTTTTATTGGTTAATGAATAAAAAATCTGCTTTGGCCTGCAGCAGGGAAGAATAGAGCTAGGTGGGGAAAACTAAACTGAATGCTGTGAGAAAGAAGGCAGAGTCAGAGAGATGCCACATAGCCACTGGAGGAGACAGATGCTGGAACCTTGCCAGTAGGCCATGACCTCATGGTGATGCACAGATTAATAGAAATGAGTTAATCTAAGATGTAAGAACTAGATAGAAATATTTACAAGCTAATAAGATAAGCAATTTAATTAATATAGTTTCTATGTGACTATTTCAGATCTGGGTGGCCAGAAAGAATGAGTGGCCTCCACCAACAAACTGTCAATTATGTTTGCCGGAAAAAGCAAAGTCAGTTTTCTCCAATACAGTGTCACAGAGTATATGAACCACTCCAGAACAGGCCTCGTGTTCAGTAGTTGTTGACCAACATATAATGGACTCCCCAGCTTTTTTGTAAATGCTTCTATTTAGTAACAGTTTGGTGAGTTTGCCTGTTTTGGAGTGTGGTTTTAATTTGTTTTCTTGATTTGAGGAGGTTTGTTGTATTGGGTCTTGTTTTTTTTTTCTTTTTTTTTTAAGAAAGAACTTAAAGTGAGTTAGTGGGAAAGGGAGATTCTAGAAGGGCTTGGAGAAAGGGAAGAATATAATCAAGATATGTTTAAATTTAAAAATCATTTTAAATGATAAAAATACTTTTAAAAATTATCCAAATGACTTGAAACATTTATCTCAAGGCTAAGGGGAATTAATTGGCAACAACTACCAGGAGAATTAAAAATAGGCAATATTTTTTGCCTGAGGAGAAAAAGCTTCAATTATATACTAATATCCAAAGATGTCCATCACAATAATATTTAAAACAACTTAGTCATCTGTCAAAATAAAATAAAGCTAAAATATCAGACAACAATACACCTCGGTAAAAAATTTCAAGAAAATATTTACGAAGAAAGAAAAATGCTCATTTTGTAATAGGAAATGAACAAACAATGAAACAGAAAAATAATATTGATATTTGGATTAAAAAAAAAACAGAGGAGAGTCAAAGGAACAAAACACAGAGAAAGATCAGAAAGAGAGAATGGCACCCATGGAAGCTTCTAAAGAAACACACTAGAGTATTGATAGCAGTTGTTGCAGGAAATACTATCTTTAGCTTTCTCTCCTGTTGTCAAATAGTTTCCATCTTCATGGCTGGAAAAATGGCTTAACAGTTAAGAGTACTAACACTCTTGCAGAGAGCCCAGGTTCAGTTCCCAACACCTACATCAGGCAACTTACAACCACCTATAAATCCAGTTCAGAGAGATCCATTGCCCTCTTCTGGTTTCCTTCAGCACCTATGATTCAGTTCACCCTTGTAAACAATGGCGATTGGGCCCTCTATGAAATTTCAAAATTGACCATGACATTGTTCACATCCACGCCATAAAAAGGGGCGGGGGGTTCCTCAGTTGGTTGCAAACTGATGTATCAATAACAAGCTGTAAAGATGGCTTAAGGCTTTACTCTAATCCCCTAACCAAGCAAATCTGGAAAGTAAAACAGATAGCAATCCAACACTTCCATCAGCAAGAGATGGGAAAAAATACCTGGCTTGCTACACGTTTGTAAACCATGGAGAAGAAGACATAACGGTTCTAATAAAAACTGGGCACTATAATGTCCAAAACTAAACAATAAATTATAGAGTATAAGTATTGCATCTTCAAGACACATATCGAGTAGCAATTTTTAATATTGATTTTAAATTACATTGAAATCCAGGAGATTTTTATAATAAGGGGAAATGTCTTAAATCAGGACATTTAAACAAGAGAAAAGTAAATTGCATTCCCACATCGACTTTGAGGCGTGAGCACCATTTCCCAGTGGAATTCAAACTTCTAAAAACAGCAACCAAGAGCATCACATAAGACATAATTTTGAGAAAAAGAATTATATTCAAATTCTGCTTTTCCTATTTAGAAAGTTGGCTACTGCTACAAGAATGAAGGCCCAGCCGCTTAACCTTTAGGGGCCTTCTTTGAACATTTTATGAAGAGACAGTTTCCATCGCGCTTTTCTCAAAGCCGTTTTCTGTGAGCTTAGAATTGATGTGCATGAATAAGAGCTTTACAGATGCAATAATGTGTGCAAGCTGCATTTTTCTAAATCTGCTAAGCCCATCAAATGAAAGACTAGCATAGCATTTCAGCTCCCTTATTCTGACAAAGAGAGCAAGCCACTAATTTGCTCTTAAATCCTTGTGCTTGGAACTGCTTATGTTACAGACTTTGCCTTTACAAAGACGTTTCCTTCTGGAACAGCAGCCAGGAAACTTTCATGCAAATTGGATAGGCCACATCCAGGTGACCTGAGTCTCAGGACACAAAAAAACTCAGCTAAGTCTTAAGTCACAACCCACAGCCTGCATTGCATCTTACGGGGAGTGCTACTGTAGCTTGGGATAAATCATCAGTTGGAGAAATATAAACACTGGCTACACAAACACATTCGATATAAAAGTCTCTTAATGGATCCTTAACGAGTTGCATGTGGGTTGTGAGCGCCCTGCAGCCTAAGCTGCCTCAACATATTTGCTTTGAAAGCAAGGAAGAAAAAAAAATCAACACATATCAGTTCCCTTCATCTGATGACCTATTAGCAAAATGCAATTGAAAAACTAACTTTTGAGTTAAAACACTATTTCCAAAGGGGAAGGAAGATGCGTTAGGAAATGAACAAACTATGAAAATGCAACTCCATACATGAGGGCAGAAGAGAACCATGGAATGTTTGTTTTGAAAAGTGATGATTTATGAAGTAAAAGCTCAGAATCTTCTACTTACTACACACAGCATCACAACGACTGACTTTTTCTTTCTTTGAAGTTACTATTGTAAAGTTCTAAGATTTTATCCTCGAATTTTGTATTTATTGGCACATGCACACACACACACACACACACACACACCGTGCATTTTACATGGGATGGAACAGAAAATGGTTTAGAATGGTACAATGAGAGGCTAGAAGACAATGGGCAGTGTAACCTGTAATCGCCCACACCCATCTTCCCTGAACTCTCTCCCCCACCTCCTGACATATGATGAACAGTGGTACAAGAAAGGTCATGGTAGTTGTGATTCAAGTTGCATCCAGCAGTGACCAGAAAGTGCACTTTTCTGTCCCTTCAAGAGACGTTAGGTACAGGTACATGCCAACGCAATATGCTGATTCCTTTAGTCGGTGAAGACCCTTGCTCAGGATTCATTTGCTCTTTAGACACCAAGATTCTGACCACAGAGAAATGCAACTAAGAGCCGATTTCATCAAAACAAGACCAAATTGTTCACACTATGGCTTTCAAGAGTGACAACAGAAGCGACTATGGAAATAGATATCTTTCCCGCCTGCCCAGGCCATGAACTATAGGCATCGTGCCAGGCCAAGTTCATGACGAGCACTATAAATGGTCTTGCTGTTTGCTGACTTGAGTTTGCTATGGGGAAAGACTGCAGAAACATGTGTGAAGAAGAATGAGGGACAACAAGAGGAAGGCTAAAGGCTTCTTAGAACAAAGCGCCCACACTAAGAAGATGATCCGATCTTTCCACCCATCACCCTACTGTCCCCTTTTCTTTGTCTTGATTAGTTTCTCTCTTACTCATTATGGGCTTCAGAAGAGGATGAAAATGTTATCTCCACTGAGCAAGAATTACAGGAAAGGGTCCATCTTGGGGAAAACTACTTAAGGCTTTGCTGACACATTGTCTACAACCATCCCAGAACATGCCAAGACTCATCCAATCTAAGGAGCTGAATCATGTTATCACCTAAGCGGGGCTCTGAAAAATTTATCAGCTGACAGAATGTAAGTATTGGCAACAATGCCTAGGATAAGGGTCTGATGTGAGGGATTGGGCATCTACTCACTTATTAGAAAGTAATTTTCAGCTATATCACCTTTTTCTGTTTCATATTATACACTACACTGTGATTCTATTCCCCTCCCTTTCTTTCCCTCTGAACCTCTTCTTCTCATCATCTTCTCCAGTAGGTACAACATTAAAACTTCAGGAACTTGGCATAGTAGGTATCTGGGACACCTCCGCCCCATCTGTATTAACCAACAGGCCTGCTGAAAATGTGTGAATTCAGTTCCCACAGATTCTGAGAGAACCAGAGGAGAAAGTTTCTAGTTATATTTTGATTCCTTCTCTGTTTTTCTAGATACAAGGTAACTGCTTCATTGGCTTCTAGGATAGTTGATGTAACTCTTTGAGGAGCTGAGGCAGGAGTTAAGGGATTGTCCTTACTTTTACAGTCACCTGAGCTAGAGAGAAAAGCCGTTTAACCTGCAGAAGCAAGCAGCATCCCCAGTCAACCTGGGTGTTTCTGCAGCCTCCCCTTAGCCACCGAGTGTGACATGGGAGCATCATCTGTAACATGAATAATAAAAACACAGAGACAGATATTGGGGTTCAAGCTGAAGATCAGAAAAGCAAAGCAGTCAGCCACTGGCTCTTACTTCTACCCCATACTAAAATAGTGATCCTGTCTCCATGAACTCAGGCTGAGACTAAGACCTGTCTCCTCCCCTTTTGTAATCCTCTCTAGTGCTGGAATAAAAGTGCGCACCACCACTGCCTGGCCTCAGTGGGTAATTAGTGTGGCTGCTGGTATCACTAATTAAGAAAATGCCCTACAGGTTTGTCTACAGTAGCTTATTGAGGTGTTTTCTTAACTGAGAGTCCCTCATCTCAGATAACTTTAGCTTGTGTCTCATTGATGTAAAACTAGCCAAAACAAACGCTAACTCTCAGATAACAATCTTTCATATTTTACACCTCTAAGACCAAGGATCCTCTTAAATGTTACAACCTCAATGATCAGTCACTTTCTCAGCCAATACACTCAACAACACACACACACATATACACTGGTCTAGCCATCTCAAGACTAATGATGAACACAAGAGACCTTGATCCAAGGCACCCACCAAAAACCTTCTTTCAAGTACTTTACATTTAAGGGACATCTTTAAGCTATCAGTTTAATTTTTAGGATAATAATAAACATTTATTAGGCCTTAATATTAAATACTAATAATCTACGTCTACTTATAAGGTACACTGAGGACAACCGGAAGTGGAGAAATGTGGAAAGTCTCAATATGTGACACCCATTCCTCTAGATAACAGCACAGTCTACAGCTGAGATGGAACTGTCCATTATTCCCTTTGTTTTCATTAAATAGGATTCCCACAAATGCTAAAATACATGACGTTTTTTGAATAGTGATGAAAATGAGGAAAAAAGACATCTTTAAAATTATCAACTACGTAGACAATTGCAAATGTCTTGGTGATAGGGTGGGTAGAAATGTAAATTAGTGTAGCCTTTATAGCAGACCTGGAAGCAAAGGTGCTGCTTGATCCAGCAGCCCCAACTAACAGGTATGTAATCAGTAAACAGAAAAACTTAACACTAAAATGACACTTTCTCACACATATTTATTGAAGTGCTGGTTTTAGTCAGTAAAATATGGAGCCAACCTGGATTCTCTGTAGCAGATAAGTGGTTTTAAGATGTAACATAGTCACATGGTGAAACTGTCAAATTCTGTCATTTACAGCAACATGGATGCAACTTGAGAACATACTGTTGAGTGAAATGTGTCAGATACCAAAAGATACACAGAGCAAGTTTCCACTTGTTTGTGGAGACCTCTAAGTGAGAATGGAATAGTGGTCATGGCTGGGGGGGGGGAGACGAGAATGGGAGGGGCAGGGCATGCAGGAAAGGTGGGGCTTTCAGAGTGTTGAGGAGAAGAGGAGGCTTTATTTGCATTACTTATACGTAGTGATAATTAGAATAATAACTTTCAAAGACCCCAGTGGTGCATGTGGTCAATCCCGACACGCTTTTCAGTGGATCAGAACCATGAGTGCATCATCTGTTCTTCCTATGGCGCCAGCCAAAGCGTTCACGCCATGCTCTGCCTCTGTCATGTCAGTAATGACAATGCTTGCAGCCCTGCTCAGCGTGATGCTACAGCTCACAATGAAGCTGTTGTCAGAGATAATGCTAGTAAGGTTCTTTAATTTGCTGCAATTCAAGGGGCAACAAATTTTTACAAAGTCTAGGTTCCTTAATTTGTTGCAATCCGAGGTGCTCTTTTACAAAGTCTTCTATACAAGACTCACTTAGAAGAGTAACAGGGCACTACATGGAAAAACTGAGGAATTCCAATTTATTAATTCAAAATTTGCCAGCAAACATTATCTGTGTGCATTATAGGCTCCAGACACATCCAAAGCTTACTGCATTAACTTTGTGCCTTTACTCGGTAACCACTGTGAGGTTGTGTGTTGCTTAGCAACTGACCTGAATTGTTATAAGCCGAACAAGGAGGACCCATCCCTTGGGACTCAGAGATAAAAGTGACTATTCTGAAATGAAAAATAGGAAGAATAACAAATTCTTCAAATGATGCTCTTTTCCTGTAAATGCTCATAGGAAAGAAAGAAAAATGGGCATCAGATCAAAGGGAAGATCGCACAGTGTAGAGTTGTCCTGCAGAATTAGTGACTTAGGTAAACACAAGGAAAACAGGAATCTCTGCATGCAATCATTCCTTTCCCGGCTCGGCTTTGCTTTTGTGTGATGCTCTTCAAGCAACTTCTGTCTCCCTATCTCCCTCTGTGAAGCCGTCAACACTGCCCACACCAAGCTACACTGCACTCTGCTGCTGCTGATGTAACAGGAAACAGCTGAGAACAATGAAAAGATTTGTGCAGGTCAACAAAGCAGGAAACACTGCAAATGTCTTCCCTCTGTCCATAGAAAGCTTCCTCCTCTTTGCTGAAGCTCAATCAATGGGAGGAACAGAAAAACGAGTTTCCATCCTGTCAGATGGAAAACCATTCCCATGAGGCATGGCAGTTCCTCGGACAGGAGAGCGGATATACAGAAGGGTAGCCTATATGGCCCTGTATTATCGATACTCAGGCACTTCGTGAATGGCCAGGACACCAGCTCTAACTGATTGGCTAGGATGACGAGTAGGAGCCTGAGCTCTGTGACTCCCAGTCCTATTTCCAACATTTGACTTTTCCTGACCCCACCCAATTCTTTCTATGTGATAGCTACTCCTCAGTTTCCAGAGACATTGTGTCTAAAACAACCCCCGTGGATACCAAAGTCCAGAAGTGATTTAGTCTCTTCTATAAAATGGTGGCAATTTCATATAATCTACACAATCTTCCTGTGTAATTTAAATAGTCTCTAGATTATCACAAGTGACAAAACATAAGTGCTGGGCAAATAGTTGTTACACTGTATGCTATTATATTGCTTAGGAAATAAAAATTGTCTGCACATGCTTAGTACAACTATAATGGGTTTAATGACATGGTACACATTAGAAATCACAACATGCTATTCACATGTTTTTGACCTGCAGTTAATGAAACCATGAATACAGAGCCCACAGACATGACCCTAACTAACTACAATGACCCAAGAAAATGTTGAATGTGTTTATAACACAATTTTGTAAATAAGAGGCCACATGGCTTTCTCTCTGTGGGTTAGGTAGAAAGAGGGAGGCTTGTCAGTTCATTCTCGTCAAGACAATGAGCATTGTTCCCTGGGTTCTGTGAGCAGTCTTAGGATCCAGGAAGCATTCAAGGCAAACACCAATGCCTACATGGCTTTCTGGCCTTTGGATTCTAGCTGCATGAGGAAATCACTGCATGATGACATCACTACATGATGACATCACCGCATGATGGCATTGCTGCAAGGTGACATCAATGTTGTTTCTGCTTCCCTGAGAAGCAGTGGGGTTAAAATGAATGGTAAAACCCTTTCTACAGCTAAGGGCCTTGCTATGCTTGTAAAGGAGAGTGTTGCTTCCAGTTGTTGAAGGAAAAAAAAGCTTAGTGTAAACAAAAAAGACCTGGGTCTCTATGGGGAAGTGTACGTGCATACAGCAAAGTGTATCTGTCTATGCAATACACATGGCAGCCAGATATCAAAGTTGGGTATTCTCCACCTTTGTTCTGAGACAAGGTTTGTCATTAAACACAGAATGTGTAAACTCAGCAGCTGGACTGGCCAACCAGTAAGGTTTTGTCTCCGCTTCTCTAGCTCTAGGATTATCTTGCCCCAAGATCTGCAGCTCGAAATACATATCACCTTGAATGACATTGACACACACGCTGGGTATGGAACTTGGTTCCTCATGCTTGCACAGAAAGTACTTTACCGGCTGAACCATCTCCGCAGTCCCCAAATCTGGGTCTTACTGCCTTTATTGATTTCTCAAAGCTGGAAAATATCTATCTTCTAACTCACAGGCAGATTTAACAGCAATGAGATAGAATGATTGGCACTAAAAATATGCTCAATAAACATTCTTTAGACTCAGTTGACCTGGAGGCTTGTCTAGTCCCACGTGCCCACCAACCCCAATTCCATTATTTCTTCTCAACTTCCCCTGGCATACCTGCTCAAGAACACTGTAAACTACTTTTCTTTTTTAAATTTTTGGTTTAAAAAATTTATACAATCTATTTTTACCATGTTCTTCCCACCATTCCTCCATAGCTTCCCCACCTCCATACCCACCCAACTCTGTCTCTGCCTTTTTGTATCTCTCTTCCCCCTTTAAAAACAACCCAGAAAACTGAAAATAAAAACAAACAAGCAAAAGATCAACCAGACAGGAAATGCCAAAACAAAACAAAATGAGACAAAAAAATCCATGCTTCCCCCAACTTCGAGCTTGCAATGCAGACTTGGAAAGGGCATCTCCCAACCCACACCAGAGGCAAGACTATGAGCAGATTGATTGGAAACAGACCACACTCGGGAGAGGGCCCCTGAAGTGCCTGCTAACTGCTTTTGGGCACTGGTTTGGCTTCACCAGCACTGAACCAACCCTCTTAGACGTTTACGATGATCTATAGCCTCACTTTGAAGACCATCCAAAGAGAGCTACAGAGTCATCAAGTTTTCTTTCCACTCGATTCCTCTGGAATTCGCTGTCTTGGGAGGACTCTGGGCTGAAATGACTGTGCTTTGCTCTAACACAGACACCCTGGAATCGTATATTTTCCTTTAGATTGTGAATGCCCAGTGTTAACATTGATATCTATGGATATTAGAACACGCTTGATTATTATAAACAAAGAATATTTATCTTTGATTCTGAGTGTTAATCAAAGCGTAACAAACACCTGCAAACCGGCAGCTCTGTAGATACATTAAAAAAGAAGAACATGCATTACCGTGTGTTTACAATTTAGGCCATAAAGAAAATAGAATATAATAATATACTTTAAATTTGATAGTCAGTTTAATGACCCATGGTAACAGGCATAAATGTCAGGTGAAGTCAATGCGCTCATGCATGACAACGTGGATAGATGAGGAAAACAGCAACCTTAGTGCTGGACAGGCAGGAAAAGACTCACAAATTCCAAGGGACAATTGCTTCTACAAACTGGATGTTCTAGGCAAGGGATTATAACAAGGACAACCCACATTTCCATTTCCTCAGTCCACCTTCCAAGTTTTCATCCCAAACTCTGAATAACAAGCACAGACAGTATCACATCAACTAAACTCTCTGCCGGTGATACCTTCTTGGTCAGATTGAGCGCAGCTGGCAGCTAGCTCTTCCTTCCCAACTGAGCAGTGATCTGAAGCACTGCCCTCTTGTGGCGTTTGCGGGGAAATCAGGAGCACCAGGCATCTAGATACCACCACCCACTGGAAAAATTTGGAAATGCACGTTTTCAAAAGCGAAGAGTGTCAAA
Organism: Chionomys nivalis; assembly: GCF_950005125.1. Taxonomy (NCBI): domain Eukaryota; kingdom Metazoa; phylum Chordata; class Mammalia; order Rodentia; family Cricetidae; genus Chionomys; species Chionomys nivalis. The sequence continues at coordinate 10,272,650 of NC_080100.1, read as the reverse complement.
GGATAACCCTTGTCCAAGTGTACGCCATTTAAAATGAGAAAAGATGGTTTTCTTTTTAAAAAATAAAATTAAAATAAATCAATAAATAAAATGGTGTGCATGGAAGTGAAATTCATTTAAAATCAAATTCACTTTTTAAAATTGTAACATTTTCAGTGTGCTGAGCATAGGCAGGCTAACCACTACTCTCAAAAATGCAACTCAAGCCGGGCGGTGGTGGCGCACGCCTTTAATCCCAGCACTTGGGAGGCAGAGGCAGGCGGATCTCTGTGAGTTCAAGACCAGCCTGGTCTACAAGAGCTAGTTCCAGGACAGGCTCCAAAAACCACAGAGAAACCCTGTCTCGAAAAACAAAAAAAAAAAAAAAAAAAAAAAAAAAACAAAAAAAAAATGCAACTCAAGGGTAGATAAGACATGGAAAGAGTAGACACCTATCCTGAAACACAAATAAATGCCTGATGCTCTATGAGACGAGCTTTGCATTCGGCATTTCAGAGAAGCACAGGGACTGGAAAATGACTTGGTCCATAGAAGGCTTGCTTTCCAAGCATAAGGTCCTGTACTCAGCCCCCATGTAAAAGCCAGTGTGGTTGTGCATGTCTGGGACCCCAAGCACAGTGGAGCCCTTCACCTCACTGGCTCTGGCTAAGTAAGAAACTATATCTCAAGAAACAAGGTGGAAAGAAACCAAAGAAATTACTCAGTATCACCCTTTAGCCTCCATACATATGAACCTACACAAAAACAGAGGTGTGGGGGGGGGGGATTAAAGAGATACGTACCATCGTAGAGACATGTTCCTTCAAACTTTTATTTGGATTTTTTTTCCTTTTATGGTCAGATTAACCAAATGTTAATATTTTCCTGTGTTTCTCTATAGACTCCAAGCTATTTTCCCCTGTGAACAACTTCACAGCAAGTTGTGACTGTAAAACCCCACTGTTTATTTTCCTGAGAATACAAACATTCTTCTCCATAACCACAAAATCAGCACCACTAAAGAGAATTAACACAAAGTCAATGCCATCATGCAGTACAAGCTGAGCATCCCTCAGCTGAAAATGAAGAATACCTCAGAGTTCAAAACAAGTTAATCTCCAACATCACAATGCAAACAGAAAATTCCATATTATACAACTCCATTCCATGAAAGACATTTTTATTGTTGCATAATATTGCCTTCCACAGCACATGTATGAAGCATAAGTAAATATTGTGTTTAGACCAGAGTCCTATTCCCAAGATGTTTTATTAAATACACACGGATATTTCAAAATCATTTTAGAGGTCCAGAATCTCCAAGTATTCAAACTGCATGGAGTCTATATTTCTGTTATTTTCACAAGATCTTATTTTTTTTATGATCCAGAATCTAACCAAGTTGCACCCACAGGACAAGACTTGTTCGCTATGACATTAGTTTTCCATGGCATTTGTGATGGGATAAAAACTCAGGCAAGTGTTCAGCCATACTCCACATCCTGAATTTGTTCACACATTTAGACGGCTGGAGACAATGCACCTCCTCCAGTCTCTGCTATACTGTCTTTCATCTCCATTAGATGAAAAGCTGTCCTCTCAGTTTTAAGATAAGCACTGGCGTCCTGCAGTGGATGTCTCTTTAAATGACTTACCTTTATAAAACCCAGGGGGAGAGACACAGTCATCCTGGTATCTGTGGGAAGGACTGGACAGATGAAGAGTTCTGCCCCTGGTTGGCTGTTCTGGGCCATGGCTTACCATCCTGAGCCTTTTCCGCACAAGCATTTGTTGCTTCAATTCCAATCCTCGGTGCTCAGTTTTTTTGTTTTTTTTTTTGTTTGTTTGTTTGTTTTGTTTTGTTTTGTTTTACTCCAATTTATCTTTAAAGAGAAGAAACAGAAGATGGTCAGAACATGACACTACTCTGAAGCCCATCAAATAGCAACAGAGCCCACCTTGTGTGTCTCTTCTTCCCACACTGTCTCCTGAAGTCAGAATGTGTGAATTTTCATACACGCATATGTGCTTTACAGAAAATAGGAAGCTGGTAGGTTACTTCAGCTATTGATTACTACAGTCTGGAATGCAAAACAAAGCAATATCTAAAGTCAAGGCTCGAATTCAGTTCCATTCCCAACATCCTAGTCTTCTTTTCAATATGATCAAAATGTGTTTCTGAGTCATGGGAGAAAGATCACCCTGGTTGGTCAGAGGAAGTGACACCTACTTGTCCAGCGGTGTGAGCCAGGCCAAGAATTAGTCTTTTTTGGCTGTGGGACTCAGCCAGTTCCTTTGTGGAGTTTGGCTATTGGATTGCTATAGCCTGACCAGGGTCATTTCCTCTTTTCTACGGAGCTAAGTTTTACAGCGACATTAAACTATTCCCATATCAAGAGAATTAGTAGAGGACATATGGACAAGTCAGAAAACAACATAAGATGGTGAGTTCCAATTCTCAAGTCCTATATATTGAAGTTTCCCTTTTCTAAGTAATACTTGGAAAGTTTATTTCTTTTCCCATCTGTGAATGAGAATGATACATATCTTTTCAAAACCTTATTCAAATTAATTATACAGATAATTATACACACACACACACACTGATTTCAATGTCTTATCATCCATTGCAAAGGTAAATCATACAACTAAGTATTTTGTTGGTCAGTAGGATGCTATTTGGAAGACAACTGAATTAGATTTGACCCTTTAAGAATCTGAAGCTAGTAGTGAAGAAATTCTTCCCAGAGGATAAAAAATAAAAATAAAAAAAAAACTGTGGTTTCTTTTTTTTATTATTTATTTATTTATTAAAGATTTCTGCCTCCTCCCTGCCACGGCCTCCCATTTCCCTCCCCCTCCCCCAATCAACTCCCCCTTCTTCAGCAGCCCGAAGAGCAGTCAGGGTTCCCTGCCTTGTGGGAAGTCCAAGGATCTCCCACCTCCTTCCAGGTCTAGTAAGGTGAGCATCCAAACTGCCTAGGCTCCCACAAAGCCAGTACGTGCAGTAGGATCAAAACCCAGTGCCATTGTTCTTGACTTCTCAGCAGTCCTCATTGTCCACTATGTTCAGCGAGTCTGGTTTTATCCCATGCTTTTTTTAGACCCAGTCCAGCTGGCCTTGGTGAGTTCCTGATAGAACATCCCCATTGTCTTAGTGTGTGGGTGCACCCCTCGCGGTCCTGAGTTCCTTGTTCGTGCTCTCTCTCCTTCTGACTTCTTGAATTTTGCATGCAAATGGACAGAAATAGAAAACACTATCCTGAGTGAGGTAAGCCAGACCCAAAAAGAGGAACATGGGATGTACTCACTCGTATTGGGTTTCTAGCCATAAATAAAGGACATTGAGCCTATAATTTGTGATCCTAGAGAAGCTAAATAAGAAGGTGAACCCAAAGAAAAACATATAGTTATCCTCCTGGATATTAACCTTCATCAGGCGATGAAAGGAGACAGAGACAGAGACCCACACTGGAGCACCGGACTGAAATCCCAACTGTGGTTTCTTGATAAAAACATTAAGGCTTATATCAAAAGGCTTGCAGACACATTGTCCATGAGCATTTGGTGTGGCCTCTGGCAAGGAAAGGGAGATCTTAGCAAACTGAACTCCTCCTCACAGGATAAGGAACTATTTATTTGGACGGCAGCTACAGGATTTCCTGACTGTATTTTGTCGAATATTTGGCCTCAGCTAACAGAACCACTGTGGTCTATGGGTCGGTCAAATGACACACATACACAGTTGTGTGTGTATGTGTGTCCATGCATGCGTGCACATATGTATATTTTTATGTATGTGTATTCTCTCTCTCTTGCGTTCCCTTTCCCTTCCCCTTATCTGTTCCTCTGTCTCCTCCACTCCCTTCCTCCCTCACTTCTTTTCTTTCCCTCTCTCCCATCTTCCACCGCAATCCTTACAGAAGTGAATTTGACCTAATCATCTATCCTGGGCGCCTAACTTCACACCTGAGGATGAAGGCAAATGTTGGGGTGGTTTTATCAGACCCCACAACCCTTGTAAAACATCACTTCAGCCCAGCATTCTCCTATCCTGAGGTCATTGCATTCCCTCAGCCAGTCAGAGCAAGTCATCACTGTCATCTGGTGGGGCAGAACACAAACAACTTCCTTTTTCTGCTCTCAGATCACCCTGTTTCTTGAGGTATAGTTGTTGGAATTGGTTCTTTCAGAAGAATAGCCTGATGATGTTTAATTTCCATATCAGCATAGATGAATCTTGTCACCGGTTTCATCTCAATTTCAGTCTCTTCGAGAGCAAGGAGAATGAAGCTACTTAGGCAGAGCTCACACATATAACCCCACTGGCAGACACTGGGAAATATCTGATACGTTAAACCCTCTGATCCTCACCGCAAAGTGATGAGGTAGCAGTCTGTTCCTCACCTGGGCACCATGAAGAGAAGCCTTGAGAACATAAGCAATTTGCTCAACATCACACACTTGATTCCAGGTAGTGAAGTCTCCAACGTGCATCCACCTGCACACACCACTTCAGATAGTGTGCACAGGTACAGAATTCCACTTCTCCAGCTTTATGGGTTCAGGGTATAATACTTTTCCTACCAGGCCATAATAAGAAGTTACCATAAGTAAATGTCACATGCTGGTGTTTTAATATTATGAAATTCCTACTACTGACCACTGTCACTTTTATTTTAATTACTGGTTCTGAACAGTGACTGCAGTTGCTGTCTTCATCCCTTCCAGAACTGCCAGACAGACGCCTCTTTCATTCATTGGCTTTAACTTAGCCAGTAATGAACTGTGTGGAATTTTTCATGGCTTATTTCCTGGATAGATGTTTCCTAACATATCATTATTCCCTGGAGAGATGTTTCCTAACATACTAAAACATTCAATTATTACTGAGGAAAATTCAATGTCCTCACTTTTGACCTTCTTGAAGAGAAGAGCCATCAGGCTGTTTTTCATCCTCTTCAGAAATAACCAACTTTGGTACATGATGGACGTAACAAGGGAACAGGAAAATGCAGATCATGCTGGCTTTTCATTTTACAAAAGGTGAGTGAAAGTGTTGGGATTACATATGATAGCTCACAGATGTCCTTGTAGAGAAGCCACAGAGTTGAAATGAATTGTGTTTATGCCAGTGGTAGCAGAAGCAAATAAAGAAAATTGGATATTTATTTTAAATACTCCGCATTTCACTCACAGTAATGCAGATAATGTGCTGCAGGCAATGGCTGCACATCACAATCTCAAAACAAAAATGTAGAAAACAATTTTTCTACACATCTGGTGGGATAGAAATTAATTCGTACTCATCGCAAATTCAGATCAGCAGCTTCAATAGATTGTATTCCAGAGAGACATCCAAGTTCGTGCCCAAGGGAGTGCTGTTCTCAGGACACAGAGTGACTTTGATGCTGAGTGTTAGATGACTCTGCTCCTCTGACCTCACACAAGTTGGACAAGGGACAATGATGTCATCCACTAGCAAGATTCTCATATGTCCATCCCGCAGGACTGTGGGCACAAGTTGGCCATGACTGGTTGATGGGATTGAGTCTCCTTTGGGAAATCTATCAGATGTTTTTAGTTTATTTTAACAAAAGCATGAAAACATAAAATCATACATATCATTGGGGTGTCATGTCAAGTTTCAATACATACATACACGGTATAATGTTCAAGCTCTGGTAAACACACCTATCTACTCAAACATTTATCTGTTTCTTGAGGAAATTTTCAATGTTATATATAACCTCTAATGTTATATAAAACCACCCACCAGACAATAATGTTATTCATATATATGTGAGTTATTCATATATATATATATATATATATATATATATATATATATTTTCACCTTCCCACACAAAAGCACACCAGAATGTCTTACTCCTATCTGTACTCCAATACCCATGATTAAGCTTTTCTTTTGTCTTCTTTCTCTTACTCTGCCCACAATTCTGGTTACCTCTGGTAACAATTCCTTCAATGTCTATGAGCCCAATATTTTAGATTATAGTTCCCTGGAAAAATGGGAATTCTGAACATGGAGACAGGGTTGATACCCAGGTGGTGGAAGCAGCAGCAGAAGCCAATGGACAGTGGCTAAGTTACCCAAACTGTCCAGCTCTACAGAACTAAAGAACACTGATGACAGTATAGTATTCCCCAGGGAAGAGAACATCGATTAGCTAAGCAATGCCAAATTTACATTTTCATACAAGTAACATTATTCATACTGAGAAGATTGTATTCATGTATTTAGAAATGTGTGTGTGAGAGAGAGCATGTGTACAAGTACATGTGTCCCTCTGTGTGTATGTGTGTGTGTGTATGAGTGTAAAACAACAGTTAAAGGAAAAAAGAGGCCATGACTTTGAAAGAGACCAAGGGGAGGAGGTACCAGGAAGCATTTGGAAGAAAAGGAAAAAATGATGCTATCATATTATGATCTCAAAAAATAAATATATTTTATTAAAATAACCAGCATCAAGAATATGTGATATTTTAAAGGTCCTTAGCAGTTGAGATTTTTGTTCTGGAAAATGAGGACACTTGGAGAATGGACAGACTAAAAAAGAGACACCTACATGTCCCAGTAAGAAGACTTTCAGCAGCACAAAGATAAAAATGTTAACAATATGGCGAAGACTAGCAAGTCTTCTTTGCAAAGATGGCATGCAAATAACTGTGTGTCTGCACTGGAATCTCTACATTTGTGTGTGTGTGTGTGTGTGTGTGTGTGTGTATTATATAAATGGGTATATATAATGAATTCATATGTTATAGGTTATATTAGCTAATATATTAATATTTGTTAATTTATAGTAGAATTTTTGTCAGTCACATGAAGTTATGTCATTTACAGGATAATGCTTGGAGATTATGTTAAGCAAAATAAGCCAGAAAAATGGGTTAAGGGAAGTAAGTAAAAGAAGGCAAAGGGAGGAAAAGAAAGACAAATAACATGCTTTCTTTCCTCATGTGTGGAATCTAGACATGTGTACATGTGTATATGGCACACACTCTGTGTATGTGTCATGAAAGCAGAGGGAGACTTATTTTGGGAGAAAAGGGAGACCAGTAAGAGGGGATAGGAGGCAGGAGCATGACTGTGAATGAAGGATCATGGCAACGAGTCTGAAAATACCAGGATGAGATTTATTATTTTGCATGGTAAGTAAATAAGATAATAAAAAGCCTTATCATGTGCAAAGCTTTTTAAACTGAACAGCAAATAGAGACCTTGGCTGGCTGGTTTTATAGCAACTTGACACAAGCTAGAGTCATCAGAGAGGAAGGAGCCTCAGCTGAGAAAATGCCTCCATAAGATTGGGCTGTAAGCAATCCTGTGGGGCATTTTCTTAATTAGTGATTGTTGGGGTGGCATCCCACTGGGTGTGGGGCCAGCCCTGGGCTGGTGGTGGTCCTGGGTTCTGTAAGAAAGCAGGCTAAGCAACCCATGGGGAGCAAGCCGGTAAGCAGCATTCCTCCATGGCCTTTGCATCAGCTCCTGCCTCTTGGTCCCTGCCTTGTTTTGAGCTCATCCTCTGACTTCCTTCAGTGGTGAACCATGACGAGGAAGGGTAAGCCAAATAGACCCTGTTCTCTCGACTTTCTTACTTTCTTTTGGCTGTGTTGTTCCATCACAGCAGTAGTAACCCTGACTAAGACAGACTCAAGAACCTCAACATTTTTAAATATAAATGAATACCAAGCTGTGGTGTTGTTATCATGGAAACTATTAAAATGGCTTTTCCAGTCTGGAAGAAGCTAGGGGATCTGACCATCGTGGAATCAGCCCAGCTGACACTCCTCTGTGTCTAACATTCCTCCACATCTCTTTGAGGCTAGCAACCGACCAGTTTAAAACGAGGTCACTGTGAAAATGTAGTAATTCGATTCAGCAGCCACTACTGCCCGAGAGCTTTCCCTTTCCAGTAGCCTTATAAGGAATGCTATTTCTGTATAACATCACTGCCAAGGGGACAATACTAAAGAGCACATTCTCCTCCTCCATTCCTGACCATGAGAAGAGTTAATTTTGTTTTTATCTTCTCTTTCTTGAAATAGAGTCTCACTCTTTGCCTAGGCTAACCTGGAAGTGGAAATAGAGCCTAGGTTAAAGTCACGAAACTATGGTAACCCTCCTGCCCAACCTCCCAAATGTTGGAGCTACCACACTCAGTTAATTTCTGGATCTTGAGCTGACAAGTATAAAGGAATATAAATAATTATATAAAGAGAAACAGAAAGAGAGAAGAATAGAAACTTAAAAGGACATGTAGATAGACGGACAGACAGATACATAAACAGATAATAGGGTACATTTACATCCACCTTCTTCTATATATCTTCCTACTATGTATGCTTGTTTGTATACATGTATGCATATATAAATATATACACACACATTATGCTATATATCAATTTTTTGGAACTTTAAACTTTTAGATGAAACTATATGAAAATTTTAAGCAAATACTTTAAAAATCACCTTTGGGAATCTTGATTCTAGACCAGCAGTTCTAACTTGTAACTCCCACAGCCTCTCCTCTATATCCTACAGCTCTTGGCTGGGCAGCCCTTCCTTAGTAAGCCCTTGATAACTTCTCATCGCCTCCCTGACTCTCAGGAAAAGGCTGACTGTTTTGCCTCATCCATTTACACGTCAGTTCTAGATAGTGCAGGAAATGGTGGCGCAGCAGGATGGCTGATTAGATAGGCTTCGGTCCAGAGATTACCAGCCAGGCTTTAGGAGAACAAGCTATGTGTGTGTCTAGCACAGGAGAGTGAGGCCTCGCTGGCAGTTTCCCTCCTAATCCTGAATGCTTGCCAGTGTGTTGCACAGTTCTTGTCCCAGCAAGGACAGATGCCAAGACTACTAAAATGCTCTCTTTGTTGCCTATCAAAGGCCACAACGGTTGGCTCTCTAAATGCAACACGGGGCAGCTGCGTTCAGAATAGCACTCAGAGAAGCAGTGTACATGAAAAACAGATCCTCTTCCCAAATTACTGTGCTAAACATAAGTGTTCCACTGTGAAGAATAATGTTTAAATACACGTAATATTCCTGACTTCAAGAAAACAGGAGTTGAAAGCAAGCAAGGCCAACAGCATCCATGTTTAATGCAACTTAATAAAACCATGGCCTGCTTTCCTATAGCCCTTGGAACCTCCTTTCCCTTAACAACCTGAGTCCCCTTTTTCTAAAGGGCTACAAGAGTATTAGACAGAAGCAACAGTCAAAATAAAAATCTGATGAATGATGGAGCTTTCGAATACCAAGTAGCTGACATAATAAGTATGCCATGCTCCTACCCTGTTTCCATGATAACGTATGCCGAACACGAAGCCACCCACCGCCACATCAGACTGACTCTCTCAAACGGTGAAGACCAAGTAAGCACAACCTCTACTCCCAATATCCAAATTTATTAATTCCAAAGTAATCACAGTTCTTGAAGAGCCCCACTCCTGAGTTGGTTTGCAACCATTGCTATAAGCCAGGGATTGCTGTAGGCTTCTAGTTGCTATGGAGATTGGCACCATTGGCCTGAGTTCCTTGGCATCCCAGGCTTGTCATTTTCTACACTGGCTTTTCCAGTACCTCCAGTTTTAATTTCTTAATGGATAAATTAGATTGAGAATCCCGCTTAAAAGTTTCTTGTGATGTTTCTTCCTCTTTTTTTTAACCTTGATACTGTGATGTATTTGGTGTAAGGTGGCCGAATGAGGGTGGTTAGTTCATCCAGTTCACTTTGTTTCTGTTGATGGCTAAGCTATCAACCAAGTTAGTGTGACGAGAGAGCTAAAGCATCGCCGTACTTTCTTCAATATCTTAGAATACTTTTCCAAAGACCCTTTGATTGACAGTGGCAAACAGTTGAATCAGTAACAATAGAAGCTAAGACAAAAAAAAAACTAAACTACAGGATTAGTGTCTTGCTTCCTGTCATGACCTTTTTCCAAGTAATTAATGACTATAACTCATTCATACAGACAACAGAGATCATCTTGAATTTTCATTGGCTTTGAAGCCTCATCTTATGCCTGCATTAATAAAAAGAAATCAGCTTCTACAAATTAGATGTCCCACCCCAGCCCAAGGTCATGAGATTTTCTCCATGTCTTTCCTAATTATATTCTTTCCCATAATCATAACAATCCTATTCAATAGAAAAGTGTATGTACTTTTAATATTTAAGTATGTAAATTTTCTACCTCCACAATCTAAAATGCAACATTATATCCCATTCTCTTGCCATCCTGTGATTCCACAGCCCAGTTCAAGTTCTTGCCTTGGAGAACTCAACTTAGATAAAGTTTACCTTTCGGAGACGGGGAACTTTGTATTCTGTGAAGCAGACACTGGAAGGACTGCCCAGAGACTCTCTTTCTTGCTGTACCATACCTTTTAGAAAATTCCAGTGTAACTTGAAGTGAGTTACTTTAGAAGGAATCCCTGTTGGCATCTTGTAAAGTTCAATGGAAAGGCAAGACTGACCATGGCATAATTCAACTAGAGATTTCTGTGTCCTCCTTAAGCCTCAGATACCACTAAACAAGAATAACCTAACTCCTCTTATTCCCGGAGAACAGCAAAAGGACAAGCTCAGATTTTACCCTAGGAAGTAGTGGCTATCCCTACACCTCCAGGAAGCCACCTATAGGAAGATGGTCCTAGATCAGAGGCTGTTAAGTTTGCAGTCTTCAGTTCATGCCTTTCTGAAGAGGCAATTGGAGTACTTCCCTTTGGATAAAGAGTGAATCTTTTAGACCTCAAGCTCCTATTCACTTTTATTCATTTTATAAGCACTAATTAGTGTTTTGCCTGCATGTATCTTTGTACTTGCAGTGCTTACAGAGGCCAGAAGAGAAAAGCGTATGGAAAGAGCATCAGATCCTCTGAAACTAGGATTATAGACACTTGTTAACTGTCATGTGGATGCTGTGATTCAAACCCAGGTCTTCTGGAAGAGCAGAATAAGAGTTCTTAGCCACTAAGACACCTATCACTTTAACTCTCTAAGTCCTCCTTAAAGAACTGAATGTGTACCATCTAAATTCATGCCTCTATACTCACAGATTAGTGAAGCTCCCAGATGTCATCAGAGATGTTTCTTTGTGCAGAGGATGGTGGTTTTAAAAGACATTCATAGTTGGTCAAAGTTCAGAGAATGAGTATCAACCACAAATGGAATATCCCCATCACCCTACTCTCTACCCCAGCCCAGGACTCAGGGACCACTGTGGAAGATGGGGAAGACAGACTGCAACCAGAGGCCAGAAAGGTTGGACCAAACCTGGTAGGTAACATGAGAGGACAGCTACACTCATGAACCCACAGCAGCTATGGTGACCTGGACAAGACCTGGACAAGGTCAAGACAGTCAATACCTCATTGTGGAGGGGCCAGGGAACCCAGTGCTTCTACTCCAGCTGTGTAGTTATTGACAGATAATAGCTTCAGTAAAAAGGAGACCCAGTTGTTTTTTTTAACTATTATTAATTAAGCATTGTGTATTTGCCAGGCACCATGCAAAGTGCCAAGAAGATAAGGACGAATGTAAGATACACATAGGTCATTGTTTTAAGGATATTGTAAACAGCAAGATAATAAACATTGGTTATAAAAACATGCACAAAATAATCACAGTGGCCACAAAAACCACAGTGAGCAAATAGGATTCCAGGACTGATGATACCACAGATTCTACTTCAAGCAGGGTAATCTGGAGAGATCTCATGGGATTCATGCCGTGAATGTATAGGTGAGGCTGACACCATGGAGAGCAATCATCGTCAAGACCTTTAGCTACCAAGAACTTGCTGACAGAACTTTCCATCCCTCCCAGTCCCACAACTGTTCAGTTGAAAAAAAAAAACCCACACAAAGGCTTATTATTTATTATAAACTGTTTGGACTATTGCTCAGGCTTATTACTAACTAGCTCTTACAAATTTAAATTAACCCATAATTCTTATCTATGTTTAGCTACATGGCTTGGAACCTTTTTTCAGTAAGGCATTCTCATCTTACTTCTTCTGAGTCTGGTTGGCAACAGCATCTCTGCCTTTTTCTCTTCCCAGAATTCTCCTATTCTGGTCACCCCACCTATAGTTCCTGCATGGCTACTGGCCAATCAGCATTTTATTAAAACAATATGAGTAACAAATCTTTACAGCGTATAACAACATTATTCTACAGCAAGAACTTCTGAGTTAGAAGCATTGAGCATGGGAAGAGGATAATATGTGAATGTAGAAGACTCTACATGATCACATAAGCCACATACTATGATTCGGATTTCATGCAAGTACCTCAAACCACTCAAAGATACATGCTTACATTTTTTTATAGTTTAGCCAATGAGTGGGAGACTGATAAGATGTTTTTAAAAAGAAGGCAAGGCATCTGCTAAGGAGTATCAAGAAGAGATGATAATACAGATAATGATGATGAAGAAGAGGTACATTAGGTATACAGTCGAAAGTGATTGTGCATAGCTCCTGTAGGATATAAAGGAAGAATAAATTATGAATGACAGACTTAGGCTACAACATGGGAAAGGAGGTGGAGCCAATCTCCAAAATTAATAAATGGCAGAAGGAGAGGTTTAAGGGAAGTTGAAGCGAAGAGTCCAGTCTCAAATGTTATAACTATGATGCTTGAGGGAATTTTGAGTCCAAGTTTGAGGGAAACATGCAGGGACATGATTATAAGTTTGAGAAGAAATGTCCCAATAGGTGATGTTATAAAACAGGATACATCTGGGTTTCCTACATCATGGTAGTTATTGGGGGCACATCTTTTATAAGTACACAACAAAATCCAAAAATATGGTAAGAACCATCTCTTGTCATAGCACAAAGTTTTGGGGGGCAGTACCTATTTATCATTTATTGTGGGGATCAAGAAGTAGTAACTGTTGAAGGATTCCCCTCTGTATGCTGTGAGTATGTTTTATTACCATTGGTTAATAAAGAAGCTGCTTTGGCCTATGGCAGAGCAGAATATAGGTAGGCAGGAAAATTAAACTGAATGCAGGAAGAAAGAAGGCAGAGTCAAAGAGACACCATGTGAAGGAGAAAGATGCCAGAATCTTACCAGTAAGCCACAACCTCATGGTGGTACACAGATTAATAGAAATGGGTTAACTAAAGATGAAAAGGCTAGCTAGAAATATGCCTCAGCTGTCAGTCCAACAATGTTGTAATTAATATTGTTTCAGTGTGATTATTCAGGTTTTGGGAGCCAGGAAATGAAAGTGAAGTCTGTCTACAAGGAACTTAGCGAAATTAGTCAAGATACTTTTTAATATCTTTTAAAACAGTGTTACTATGAATCCCAATTGTTTCAAGATGGAAAGGAGACAAGTGGCACCAGCTTAGGTACAGGTGACCAAGATGAATCTCACCTGCTCCATCCATTTAGTTTACAAACCCAGGCACCCCTATGGTAGTGCCTCACAGTGGTTCTCAACACTCCTAATGCTGTGACTCTGGAAAAAAAACTCCTCATGTTGTTATGACCTCAGCCATAAAATCATTTTGTTGCTACTTCCTGTGATTTTACTACTGTGAAGAACTCTAATGTAAATATCTGATATGCAGGATGTCTAATATGCAGCCTCTAAAGGGGTCACAAGCCACGGGTTGGGAAACTGCTAATTTACATTGTGCAGAGGACATAACCCTCTGAACTCCTCTCCAAACTCCAGACTAAAGCTGGAATCTTTTTCTTACTGCATCCACATTTAAACTACACCCCAAACTGTAAGACTTTTATTTGAGAATATACTGGCAGTGTATGAAAAGAAAGTGCATAATTGGAGAGACCTTTTTCTTGGAAGAGTGGCAGAAAATGCAATACTTAAATCATGAGATAATATACAGGAAAGGGAAAACCCATTTTTCAAAACATCTATGTGACTTACAACCAAATAGAAATCTAATACAAATTCAGTTTCCAGTTTGAGTTATAAAATAAATCCCTGAAAGTGGTTTCTCCAGTGTAACAGCTTCTAGCCATGATGTCTCTTTCTTTTCCCATACATGCTTTCTAAAACTGGCTTTCTCTCTGTTTTTCTCCAAACCACCTCTTCAGAAACAGGAAACAAAGTTATCCAGAGTTTTTGTTGTTAGGGCGGTTTTAAAAAAAAAAATCTTTATTTAATTAAATTTCAAATCAATCTACCAGTTTGTCTAGACAGTCCTGGGGATTGGTTTGAGATAGTTGCTTTTATAATTATATTGTAACTGTGTTTGGGTTACTAAAAATGTAGTGTTTGATTATGTAAACACTTTTATAATGAAAGATTTTTTTCATAGTGTACTTCTAACCCTGTTCTAATGATTCCATGGGGCATGCATCTCAACAAAATTCTATATCGATTTTTATTCTAAAGAGTGTTTAAGTTGCACATTGTCTGGGGGCTGTCATTTTTTTTTCTTTTATGTGCTAAGAAGTTAAGTGCTGGGGGTAAAACTACATTTCAGGGATCAGTGAGGAACATGCAATAGAAACATCTAGAACTAATGCTTGTATAATGCCTCTGGTCTTCCTCTAAGAGGTAGCTCTGTGTTACAAGCACATGGTGACGTTGCATCCTTAGGAAAGAGCTACCTGAAATCAACCAGAATAAGAGAGCTAGTGAGACATTTTTAAATATGGAGACATTTTGGGGTTTAAAAGATCAAATAAAACACTTGAAAGAGAAAATATGAACTATTGAAATGTCAAAGCTTCAACAGTGTTGATATTACTCAAAATTAGACATACTATGGATATTTATTAAGGCTTCTCGAGTTCTCCAAAAGATTGATAACACATGTCTGAATAGGTTCCATGCTAAATTTTCATGACCATTCTATCTGGCAGGAATCACAAACTGAATGTCCACAGGCCAAATCCAAACCTCAAATGCATTTTGTTTGACACACGCTATGCTAAAACATGGTTGAGAGAATACTTCAAAAAAAAATTTATTCCTGCAGATATTTACCACATACCCTCATGCCCGCCCAGCACAGTATCAAACACATGAAGTGCTCCAGAGGAAAAGGCACACAAGGCCTGCTCTCAGGAGACCCACAGTCAAGACTAGAACACAGGCAATTAACAGAAAATGTTACGGTACAGTAAAGTTGCTACACAGCTAGGGTTTATCAGCTGCCTTCTACACACTAGGAATTCTCCATGTGCCTTCCCACACTGGGACGGCAAAGCCCTGTTAGCATCATCTCCATGTTCCAGATGAGCATTCTGAAGCACTGGAAGTTTCCCTCATCTTTCCCAGTCTCGTAAAATATACACTTTTAAATTCAGTGTTTTGATTTATCTATTCTGAATTGTATTCTCCAACCACAACATCAGAAATATTGCTACTGCATCAGCAATTGTAATCTATACAGGAGGCTAAGCTGTGTTTCTCATACGTTTTTCTCAGTTTATCCCATGAATAATGCATCCGTGGCATAGCAAATGAGAAGACTTTGAACCTACTTAGAACTCAATTAGCATCTTAAATCTGTTGCTTTGTAGTTTTACAGTTGTAATGGGCAGAATTTTGACCTCCATGACTGCACACAGCAGTATAACATCCATAACAACGCCATGCTATTCAGCAAAATGACTTCATAGGCATAATTACTAAGGCAGTTCACCTCAAGGTACAGACTATCCTGGTGGGATTATGCTAGTAAGATCCCTTAAAAACAAAGAGTTTTCTCTGATGGGGGATGAAGAGATGCTCCAGAAGAAAGGACAGAAAAAATAAAAGTATAACTAGATGGATGGATGGTGGATGGATGGATAGATAGATAGATAGATAGATAGATAGATAGATAGATAAACAGGTGAGCAGGTGGGTGGATGGATGGATGGATGGATGGATGGACAGATGGATGAATGGTTAGATTCCTAACATATGCTAGACAGTATCCTAGGACATCAGAAAATGGGGGGTGGTATTGTTGTCAGTTAACTATTAGCAAGGAAATACTATTATAATGCAAACTCAAATGCAGATAACATGATCACAAATTAGACTCTGGCTGTGCTTCTCTGCTAAATTTCCAAAATTTGTTTGGGCACAGCCATAGTCTCTCTGCAACCATGGGGCTTCAGTAGTAACCCCCTCACCTCAAACCCATGTTATTATTATATTTGGGTTTCAGAAAACTCCTTTATATGGCTGGATTCTACTCTAACTACATTGATGGGTGTGTCTCTAACCTGATGTGTAATAGCATGGCTTGCATTGTTGGAGATCATCATTACGTACTTGTGGCTGCCAGCCATCAAAATCATGCTTTGCCTAGGATGTAGCAGGAAACAGCTTCTCCTCCTTTGGGAGAAGGAAAAGCATGAGTCCAGTGTCAGTTTCGACTTCTTAGGAAAAGAGGGAAGTGAACAACAAGGGAACTGAAGGACGAAGGGAGGGAAGGAGAGAGGGAAGGAGGGAGGGAAGGAGGGAGGGAGGCAGGCAGGCAGGCAGGTAGAGAAGACAGGCAGGCAGGCGTGTGGGGAGGGTGGGTGTGATATATCCTGGCAATTGAAACGCCACACATTTGTTAGAACGCATTATCTTCCATCGCAGAAAATAGTCTTTGCTCCAAGTTACATGCTGTTTTAAATAAAACAATAGATAATTGTGTGAAAATTATTATTCATAAAATGAATTTTTGGCACAGAAATGTAATCTCCAGGCAGCTTTTATTCAAAACATGCATCTGTTTGGAAGGTGCCTGTTTGGTAAGGTCAGCTTGTGTATAAAAGTCTGTTTTCTTATTTTAGTGCACCGTTAGCAAGGAGACTTTAGGGGAAATTCTACAGTAAACTCATGAATAAGGCATCTGTGGTAGAAATAAGTTAAAAATGCTCCGAACCAAGTTTAACCTCGGTTAGCATCTTAAGTTTGCTCCCTCAGCATACAGAATTTGAACTATAGTGTTCTTCTATCAGCCTTCCAACCCTTCTTTCCCCTATCTATCTTCTCGTTTCTGTTTACAAGTATTTTTCTTGGTTTTCTCCGTAGAAAGGATGAGCTTAGACTGGGGAGATGAGTCAGTGGTGACACACTTAGCACGGAAGCGTGGGGGACCCACGTTCAAGTCCTCAGAACCCCTTTTAAAATGAGACCCAGTACCCTGCGTCTGTTACCCCAGCCCGCCTATAGCAAACTAGGGGGCGGAGCCAGAGCTCCCAGATGGGCTTCATACACTGCAGTGAACAACAAAGGAGCCACGTCTCGGCCAAGGTGGAAGGTGAGGAAAGAGGCTGTCTTCTCATCTCCACACGTGGGCCATGTCATGTGCACACCCCCCACATATTAAAAATGTTAAATCTATGACTTCTTCCCCTTTCCTAAAGCAAGGAGCTGCCTCCCACAGCTGTGTAGAATGCCGGCAGACGTGAAAACACTGCTTGAGTTTCTTGCCCCACTTCTGAGTACAGTGCAGGGAGGTGGTCGAGAGCCAGCATTTGGCACACCGCCGGAGGTTTTCCTAGACTAGAGTCTCTGGCACAGCTAGTCGGATCCAAAGCCCTGGTATTAGAACTGTCTGCCTTTCTTCTGAGAAGCACCAGAAAGCGCTGAACCTGCGTGGGGTGTGAGCCCAGGCTGACTCCTTGGGGCCATGAGACCTAACGTTCTTACGCGTGTCTAACAGAAACGTGCGTCAGCAGTCGGCGGGGCCCACGGGGGCTTCGTGTGTGATAACTTGTCTCTGACAGGAGTGAATGTGCTTTCCTTACTCAGGGCCAGAAAAATCATTGTGAAAGTGATGAAAGCTCACGGCCAGAATCAGAAAGTGAGATAAACACGAGACGCTTTTTAAGTAATAAGATTCGAGGTTCATTCTATGATTCTGGAAAAAAAAATATTTTAACTAAAATATTTTTAACGAACCTTAACACTCTTCATTATTTATCTAAATCCCTCCAAAATTACCCACTAACCCTGAAAATTGACACAACTGAACAGGGGAGACTAAAGAAGGAAAGACGGCTCACTGCTCAAGAGTGTACTGCTCTCAAGAACATTCTGTTCTTCCGAGAACTCAAGTTGAAGCCCCAACACCCACAATGGGCGCTCACAATGTCTGTAACTCCAGCTCCAGAGATCCAACGCCCTCTTCTGGACTTCACTGGAACCACACACACACATTACACAGTCACACATATAAACATACGCAAAAATTAAAATAAGTTTTAAAAGAATTAAAAAAAAAAGAATACGGGGAAAGCAGAGGCAGATGGATCTTAGGAGTTCAAGGCCAGCCTAGTTTACAAAGTGAGTTCCAGGACAGCCAAGACTGTTATACAGAGAAACCAGAGTGGGTCCAGCTTGAAAAGACGTGGATGGTACATAAACTCTATAATACTATAGCTATGGACAAGAGGGTATGTGAATAAACCCAGAAGTCAGTCAGAAGGGTCCACATTCTACCCTACAGTTTCCCAACTTCGGCACAGGCTACTTTATCTGCCTTAGATGTGCCTCAGTTTTGTCACCCGTAAGGCGGAGACAGCAATAGTGGAGGGCTATGCAAATGAGCTGTTGCTGTATGACAAGGTGTTCCAACTCAAACAAAAAAAAATGGTATCTCACACCACCCTTCATGTGCGTGTGTGTGTGTGGCCACACATATGTGTATGGGATCACTTGCAGATGTCTACGTGTGTATATGGAGATCAACAACCTCATGTGTCTTCCCTCAGGTGCTGTCTGCCTTATATGAAGCAAAGTTTCTCATGAGAACGGAATTCTCTCAGTAGGCTAAGTTAGCAGGCAGGGAGTCCCAGGGAGCCACCATCTCTGCTTCCACACAACTAGAATTACAAGTGTGTACTCCATGCCCAGCTTGTATAAATGTCAGCTCTGGGACTCAAACTTGGGTCCCCGTGCTTGCAAGGCAAGCACTTTGGTGCCTAAGACAGGTCCCCAGGCCAACTTACAGTATTTCTCAGAATCTGAGAACCCAGAGTGCCTCAGCTGGGTGGCTCCAGCTCATGGGCCTTTGTGAGCTTGTATTCAGACTGTCAAGAAGGGTTATAGCCAGAATCTTCTTGCCTGGTGCTAGGAAATCTGCGTCCAAGGTCACTTAGTTGTTGACAAGCTTGTGATGAAGAACTGGAAACCTCAGTCCCTCACCACGTGAGCCTTTCTATGGATGCCCAAGTAGCCCCAAGATGTAACAAAGGAGAGGAGCCGGAGGAAGATGAGAGTCAGGGAGGGGAGACAATGGGGGTTGATAGCTCTTTCGTAACCTGGGATCCAGAGTCAGGCGTAATCATTTGACTTTATTCATCTGAAACAAGTCATTAAATCCAGTGTCCACTCCAAAGGAATGGAGTTAAGTGCTACTGAATAGTTATCTCAAAGTTTGGAAAGGCTTTTTGAGGTTTTGTGGTGATGGTAATGGTAGCTTAGTGATGGGTTTTCTCTTCGTTTGGCTTAAGGATTTTTCTTGATGTTTTCTTCATGAGATAGTGTTTGGTTGCTGGTTTTATTTTGTTTGGTTTTGTTTTTAAGAAAGAGTCTCATGTAACTAGGTTGGTTGGCCTTGAAGTAACTATAGCTAAAGCTAGCCTCCAGCTCCTAATCCATCTCCTGCCTCCATCCCCTAAACATGGTGACTGCAAGTTTGCACCGCCACTTCTGGCTGCAAAGATATTTTTGAAGAACCTCATGGCTTGTCAAGATTATATGAGGAAGAAATGAGGAAAAGGAAAAGAGAGAAAGAAAGGAGTGATGGAGGGAAGGAGATAGGGAGGGAGAAAAGAGGGTGGGTGGGAGGGAGGGAAGCAGAGAGGAAAAGAAAGCACTAAGAACACAGAACAAGAGCCTGGTAGAAACTCAGACTTCTCTTTTTGTCTGTGTGTTGTGTGATTCCTGTATTCTAGACAGTGAGCTCTGTCAAGAGGCAGAGCCAGATAGAGAGTTCAGAACTCAGGGACCGGAGTCCACACTGAAGACAGAACTGTGACGGGGGAAGCAGAGGATGTTAAGAGAATGCAGAGTCAGGGATGCACCAGAGCTGCATCTTCAGTCCCTGGGGACCAGCTTCGTTCCTACGTTCATGGCTGTTGTTTACACATACAGGCTTCACTTTCTCTTTAGAGTCAACAGAGAGTTCGAATTGGGCATCAGCATGTAGGAGCGTGTTATTATCACTTCGTAATCCAAGCTTTACCACTTGAGTTCAGCAATATTAGTAGTTCAGCAGTCTAGGAGGCCCCAGATAAGGTTGCTTCTTAAGAATGTTTTCATTTCTTTGAGGCTATTTCACTTGGAAAAGAAAAAGAAACACAGAAGTTTTTTAAAGGAATTAGAAAGAATTCCTAGGTGGAGTTTTACTTGGTTGTGGGAACTCACACAATGCCAATTTTCAAACGTTTATCTTCTAGACATTTTTTTAAATCTCTTTTTGTAGACAGAATATTTTCTTTGGTTTGACATTAGCGATAGCTAAAACTTAATTACATACACACACATGAAATACCAGTCTCTTACTTGAAAGTCAAAATTATTTCTCTTAGATAAATCAGTGACATCCAACTCTGAAACTCACGATTCATAAACGAAGTTGAAGGCATTTGGGGGCCTGAGAGCCCTACCCTTATACAGAAGAGCAGTAAAGTGAACTAGGGAGCAAAGAATAATTGCATGCTCTCACGGTAAGAAGGCAAATTAAAACTAGGCACCTCAATTTTTCAGTGACACTGATGCATTCACAGAAGTTCATCCCAGTTTTCATTCCATAAAATTATGGATTTCATGCTAGTCAACAACCACTGATAAGAATAGCAAGAAAGTCACTGTACTCTTTGCTGGTGTTTCTGACTTTGGGCTGTTCCGGGGTTTATAGTGTTTATACCTCTGAAGAAAGCTTTCCTGGAACTGGGGCTGGGGCACAGTGGTAGAGCATGAGCCTAGCTTGTGTGAGCCCCAGTTTAATACTCATCAGCAAACAGGAAGGAGGGAGGGAAGAAGAAAAGAAGGGAGGGAGGTAAGGAGGGAGAGAGAAAGGAGGGATGAAGGGAAGAAGGAAAAGAGAGAAAGAGGAAAGAAAGGGAGGGATGGAGGAAAGAAGGAGAGAGGGGAAGGGAAAGAGAAAGAAACAAAGAAAAAGAAAGAGAGAAGGAAGGAAGGAAGGAAGGAAGGAAGGAAGGAAGGAAGGAAGGAAGGAAGGAAGGGTCTTATCTGATAAGCTAGAAATTTATTTAATGAGCCTCAGATCTGCCTAGAAATGATTTGTTTTAGACTTGACCCTCTTCACTTTGTCTCGTGCTGCAGAAGACCAGGAGTACGCCCTGTGGCCAGCTGCACCACACACACATCTGAAGACCTCAGAGGACTTTGCAGCCTTGTTCCTGTGCTCTTCGCCCTGTGGGCCTTTGCCAGGAGTGCCATGAATAACACATATTAATCTTGTTGAAAGGCTTTTGGCTTTGCATGTGTAATGCATACTTCAGGGAACACCGGCTTTCACCTCTGTGTGCCCTCTGCATTTCTTTGTGACGTCTTAAACAGAAAGTATTCTAACAAAGAAGGGCAATCTTCTTTCCATCAACTTCTTGACTCTCTCTATGGAAATTGTTCCCCAAATGCTCCCCATTCATGGATTTTCATTCTCCCGATAATCAGTCAACTGAACTCCAGCACAAGTTTTCATCCTCCTCTGCGCCCAAGCTTTGTAGAACCCATGTCTGTACCTAGGAGGCAGTTTAACATCCCACATAAGTAATTTATTGGTATCAAATACAAGAGTGAGCCCTGGTACAGGAATATTTAAATCAATCAAGAAAAGCTGTTGCAGTGTAACAGAAACAGCAATCCCTACCGCAGGGTCGACACAGCACAACGCCCAACTTAAAAAAGAGACAAATACCTTTCCCAGAGGGACTTGAAGTCAGTGTCAGCTCTGAGTTAAAAGTAAAATTCACTTCACAGGGGAGATTTAATTAAGCTCCCTGATATAAAACTTTTCAAATGTGCTGCGGGTCAAAATTAGAAAACAAATATAAAAGGTTTAATTAAACCTCCAATGACGAAATTCAATCTTCTATAAAAGACACCACAGAACTGAGAGTCTGAGGTTCTCTGCTTACAGCTGGATGAACAAACATGTGCTCGATATTTAATCTTTTGCGAAGGGATGGCAGTTTGCAGCTTGGAGCTGGTGAGGAAATTATTAAAAAATTAGGGAGTGTGTGAGTGTTTCAGGGCATCCACAGTCAGCTGGGAAATTTGACTGGAAGAGGCAGTGTGGAGGCAAATCAGTGAAGACAGCTTCTGGACCGGAAGCTATCGGACTTCAGCTACTGAGAGCAAGGAATGCACAAGGCCCTACTCCATTACTCAAGAGGATAAAGCGCTTGCCACTTTATTTTCTCATTGTGTTTAATGGAGGGGTAAAAGCCGGCAATGTGGTTGAACGAACAAGGTGATCATTAAAAAGTGCTTAGAGACGTCTTCAGTGGAAGGGAACGTCACTCTGAAAGCCGAGATTCTATCCTCTACTCATTGGATCTCAGAGTTGAAGCACAACTCCGAAGTCACCCGAGAACAATCATTCTTTTCGCGCTTACACCGCCCCTTCGGAAACTCTGCCAAATGCAATCTAATTCAAGCTCAAAAGTATGTAATGAAACTTGACCATAAGCCAAAAAGGGTAGCATGTACCTGTGATTCCAGTCCTAGAGAAACTGAGTCAGAACGATCGTGAGTTCAAAGTCAGACTGAGTAAACAATGAAACTGTCTTCAAAAAGAAAGGAAAAGAGGAAAAAGAAAAGACCCATCTAAAATAATTGATACATCAACAGTCTGCAGAGCCTAGTTGTCCCCAATCTTCGTGCCTTGATTTTAATAAAGTACCCCAGCTCTGGGGGTATTGGGACTCTTCCTTTAGCGATTTGTACAAAAGAAAATCATGTCTGTCCCAAATGTTACTTGGCATCCCTTGAAAGTTACACACACACACACACACACACACACAAACACACAAACACACACTAGCAGCAGCAGCAAGAAAGAACTTGTTTTTCATAAGGCCCTTCTACTTTGACAAAGCACACTTACTTATTCAACAAAATGAAGCTAATTCTTCACCCAACACTTAGTCAAGACCCTCTCCAGCTGCTCAGTTCTCACCACAGCCATGTCGTTACTTGAACTGCATCATAAACAACTTTGGCAGATGCTATGAAAGTCCTCCTTCTTCCTAAGGCCTTTGCTGCATATTTCCCGTGACCCACTGGACAGATTATGGCTTTGATGGCTAACGAGGACTGAACTTGACTTGACTATGAGACCCTCCAAAACAAGAGAACCAACAAAGTGTTTTCAGATGGTAACGGAATGGGGTTTGGGGCAGTCTGTAGATGGGACATACAATGTCATTTTGCCCTTTCTGTTTAAAAAATTCTAGCTATTATGAAGATGCTATCAAGTTTCCCTAATGGAATTGTCATGGTTTAGTTATTAGATGTCAGTAAATCTGCCTTCACCTTGGGATGACAATCTATAAAATTTCATAGTAAGAGAAAAATGGAACTTAGCCCATTCAGTTCCTAGATCTTAATTAGTATTTGCAAGCCTGTGAGCATATCAGCTTGCCTGGGGTTTCTTTATACAAACAGCAGGGGATTAATTCAAAAGTACAATCTGTTCTCTGCAAGATAGCCATGACAACGTTTTTAAAATGTACATCAGATATTGTTATTCCCCACCAAAGGCGGCTCACAACACTATAATTCTGAAAAGGTGGCCATACTGTCTGGTCCAGGGTCGTGTCTCGAGCCCCACTCCACCTGTTCTCCTTTCCTTGCGGCCCCAATTCTTTTCTGGACCCCTAATTACTCCTCAGACTACTGGGCACACTAAACTAGGGATCTTTCGTTTGTTGGTCTCTCTAAAGCATTCCCCTTAGACTTTCAGAGTCTGTCTCTCCCTTCAACAAGAGTTCAGATCCACTGTCGTAAATACTACCACCACTGATTTCACCTGAGAATATCTTAAAATTTTCTTTTTGCTGTTTTAAACTTTTAACTATTGGAATTTTTTATTGTTTACTAGATTATGACTATGTCCTTCACTTTTATATATCCAAAATTCCTTTCAAATTGTTCTTTAAACATGCTACAAGCAAAAAAAAAATTAATTAATTAAGTGCTTGCTTTGGTTACCCATAATAGCCATCCTGATAATATATTTGGCTCTTAGCCTCAGGAAATAAAAGTTTAAGAAGACCCCATCAATTCTTAGGTATTATCATGGTCACTAGCTAAAGGAGATAAAAGATGCTGCAATAAATACCCAAATGAAGATGTCATGGTGCTCCGTCAGAAGACATAGGCTTGTAGCAGCCAGTAAAAGTGGTCAAACACTCTACAGATCTAGGGACCACGGCCAGAGGGGCAGGGAAGAATAGAGCCACCAAACCAGCAGAGGTGTCAGCAGGCCCCTTCACACCGTTCTCTAAGGTGGGCAGAGTCCTCGTCACTTGAGCAGTGATCTTAGGAGCGTGTGGGGATTGGAAGTCCTGGATCTGTCCCTTGTCATCCTGCTCTTTTGCCCATTCTTGGTTAAACTGGCCACCTGCTTGGGAGACGCTGCCTTAAAACATGCTGAAGGTTATGGCAGGTACTTTCACTTTTGCTGTTCCCTGGGGGTTTAGGTTAACGGCTACTTGGTGCCAGACAGAAAGACAAAACAGTGGAATTCTCTGTGTAAACCAGAGATGCCAGAGAAATTGCATGGAGCATCAAAGAGGCAAGAAAATCAGCAGGAACTGATGGGAGCCACAGATCCTGGTGAATTTCACTTTCCAACATGAACCCCTTGTGTGCTGAAAATAAACAGTCTGTTGTGTAGGAAGCCTGGGTCAGTTTGATTCTTGAAGACATAGAACAGGCTGTTGCTGACTTTGGGCTGTAAACAAAAACTCTTTAGAATGCATATATAATGAACGGCATCACCTGAAGTAGATGAGGGTCATGAACTCTCATCCCACAGGAAGTAAATGCCAAGTCCCTCGACATGCAAGTCAGTTAGCAGCTGTTGCTCCTGGACTGAAGCGATAAAGAGAAACTCATGGGGGTTTAGAAGGCAACATCTAAGAGACTCAGACTCCAGAAATCAAAGCTGCTATCAGATGGTCCAGAAGAGAGTGGATAAGATCCCAAGACTGGCATCACCTCCAAAGGAATTAATTAGCCAAAGTGCTGGGAAAAACAAGAAACATGCCATGCCCAGAGATTTCATTTCCCAACATATTTCCAGGGTCACTTATACTATTAATTGGTTTCCATGGTGAGGAACAACCTCACAGTCCTCGCCAGCTTTGCGGGGATGGGGAGCACATGTGCAGGTGGGCATTTTAAAACCATACCACAGCCAGAAAATGGTATACATGCCTTAAATCCCAGCACTCAGCAGGTAGAGGCAGGCAGATCTCTGAGGTGGAGGCCAGCCTGGTATACAGAATGAGTTCCAGGACTGTCAGAGCTACACAGAGAAATCCTGCTTCAAAACAAGAGCTCCAGGCCACAACACAGAAAAAGCCACAGCTCACCACCAAGCCATGTGGCTGGCAGGGGCAGGTCTTAACCAAGTGTCACCCACCGCCTAGGGTGCCAGGCAGTCAGACACCACTGTGGTGAGTGGGTCCAGGGTGTGGAGGGGGAAGAGAGAGAGAAGTGGAGTGGTTCGTGGGCTAGGGAGAGAGGCAGATCTGAATGGATGAGGGAGGTGAAGAACAGGCTAATGTAAATGGCCCACTAACCACCTATGTTCAGGGTCATTTCCAGGCCTGGACAATCGGCAAGAGCCAATCTTGGTCTAAGGCCCTGAAGCAGATGAGGG
This sequence comes from Chionomys nivalis, assembly GCF_950005125.1. Taxonomy (NCBI): domain Eukaryota; kingdom Metazoa; phylum Chordata; class Mammalia; order Rodentia; family Cricetidae; genus Chionomys; species Chionomys nivalis. Next base: position 10,246,796 of record NC_080100.1, on the reverse strand, counting down.
GGCGTGAGATGGCGTCGGGGGCTCCCATCACCACAGAGGGCTGTGCTGCTGGAGTCAGGTGTCCGAGGTTGGCGTCTGAGGGCCAGGCTGCCCTGGGGGTCGTACCTACCTGAGTCGCCTGCACTTCCACCTGGGGCCACAGTGACATCCGGGTCTGGGCTACTGCTGAAGACCTTGCCTGGGTCTGTTGTCCCACCACACCTGGGGTCTATGTGGATGTCCCATGGCCCATGTTAGTCTCTGAGGGCTATGCCACAGCTAGGACCATTCCGAGCTGAGCGGCTGGCACTGTCACCTGGGGCCATGGTGTCACCCAGTTCAGAGCTGCTGCTGAGGGTCATGTGTGGGTCCGTGGCCCTACAGCAGTCGGGGTCTGAATTAATGTCCGTGGCTCCTGATGTCATTAAATTCCATGCCAATGCCAGAAGTCTGGGCAGCCACCTGGAGCCACATTGGTTTCCGAGGGCCACAGTGCTACAAGGGCCAAGCTGGACCGGACAGCCTATGCTGCCACCTGTGGGCATGGTGACATCTGAGTCCTGGTTATGGCCTAGGACCTTGTTTGGGTCCACGGTCCTGCCACAGCCAATGTCTGTGTTCATGTCTGGTGGCTGATGTTGCCACCAGAGGCCACACAGATGCCTGGGGTCTAGGTCACAATCTGTGGTCATGTGGGTGTCTGGGTGGCTGACCTGAGTGGCTTGCATCATCACTGAGGGTGATGTCATCCAGGGCAGGGCTGTAGCCTGAGGACCATTCTGGGTCTGCTGCTCCATAGCAACCAGAGTCTGAGTTGATGTTCATAGCCTCCATCACCACAGAGGCCCACGTGGATGCCTGTGAAACGGTCAGGGTGTTCGAGACTCATGCAACTACCAGGGCTACCAGGGCGGTAATAATCTGGATGGACTGTGCTACCAGCAGGGCCACGGTGATGCCTGAGCCCTGGCTCAGGGTCCGCTGTCCTTCTGTGGCTGGGGTCTGTGCTGATGTCCATGGCCTAAATCCCCACAGGGGTCATAGGAACAAACTATGTTGAAATCCGAGGGCTATGCTGAGCTGATCCCACCCCTCGGTGATCCTGCGATAGCAGGCTCCGCCCCTTGCTGGATCCTGCAGCAGGAGAGCCGCCCCTGTAATCAGGAAAGATGACCCCCACTTACAGGAGCCTGTACCTCACCTGGACAGCACACTAGACCGGAACCTGTTGTCAGGGACAGAGGTGAGCCAGAGCTGAGGGCATAAAATCAACAGAGCTGATGTCCTTCCATCTTCCATATGGCGGTTTAGCTGAGGAAAAGGTGCCCTCCCCCTCCAGCCTCTGACTACCAGCAGCAGGCAAGAGAGCTGCCCCCCCCCGGGGGCGTGGTCAACCAGCCTTGTCACTCACCAGCTGCAGCACCAGGTGCAGGAGAGTCGACCCTGCACCATGCCAGGGCGGCACACTAGGCTAGACCTGTGGTCAGGACACAGGTGAACCAGCCCTGAGGGGATTGGAACAGAAGAGCTGACCCTGCCTGTCCCCTCATAAGCCTGCGACAGCAATCTAGAGAGAGGGTCCTGCACCTTGCCTGGGCAAGACAGTCAGCTGGCCCTGGTGGTGTGAGTGTGGGTGAGCCGGACCCAAGGATCTGAGAGCAAGAGAACTGGCCCTGCTCCTTGCTGTAGGCTGCGTTATTATTGAATACATTCCTGACACAGCACACTCCGGATAATCAGTGTTGTTGACATTTCTCCTTTCCAGTCAGCAATCTGATGGTCACAGCTGGGTGTGAGTGGGTGGCTCTGCTTCAGGAGACTTCAGTCTGTTCCTCACACTTCTCATCTTCCTTGAACCGGTGCATAATCCAAGACATGGATTCAGGTCCCTGAAGCCTGGGCACAGAACTGACATCCTTTTATCTCCAGTCACATGCTACTGATTCAGGAAAATTATGCTGGAAAACCCAAAGCCAGGGGCAATGAAATACATCCCACCCAAGAAAAAGCAACTGAGTGAGACATAAAAAGAAAAAAAGAACGGAGCTTCATAATAAAATTGAACATGATTTTTTATTACTAAAATCCTGATGGATTAAAAACTGCACTCGAACACAAAAATCGGATATTTGTTTGTTTTTGTTTTTTTTTTACAGTTTCCAGAGGTGAGTCGTATTGAGAACAGAGCTCCTTGAATCAAAAGCCTTAACCAAAATGAAGTGTATATGGGGAAGCAACTTGGAAACCTGTGCTCTTGCAATCCAAGAAGAAACTGTAATGAGGGAGGACAGTAAAATGCACATCATATGAAAGAACAGAGAGAACTCTGGAAGCTAAAGAAGATTTAAGCAGATATGGGGACAGGTGGAAAAGGAAAGGAGGGGCAGGGGTAGATCAACCAGAACTAAGGGGATACTCATAAGGAAACCTGATGAAACCCTGATTGCTTGTAAACTAATTAAAAACAAAATTTTACATTTTAAAAGGTGTTTGAACAGAGGTAACCCACATTAGTGAACAGTGCTAAAACAATCCAAAGCACATGAATTGTTAAGTAAAAAATCTTAGAGTCAAACACAGGTAATCTCCCTACAAATTATTCTTCAAAGAAGTCTCAGAGGCCCCATGCACACACACACACACACGCACACACACACACACACACACACAAACACCTCCTTCTGCTCCTGAGATCCAACCTCCCCTCCCCCAGTTTCATCCCCATCTCTGTAGTTATAAATCGGCTATGGTCTCCCCTTCCTTTTTGTCCCCATCCCCAAGGAATCACAAAGACACTCAACTCAAACCTTTTCTCCCCCAACTCATTCCAGTATCCAAGCCTCTGATGTGGGAGTGATTTCTTTCTAATCTGTTGCTTTCATTGGTTAATTAATAAAGAAACTGCCTAGGCCCATTTGATAGGCCAACCCTTAGGTGGGTGGAGTAAACAGAACAGAATGCTGGGAGAAAGAAGCCGAGTCAGGGAGTCACCATGATTCTCCCACCTGACGCAAATGCAGGTTAAGATCTTTCCTGGTAAGCCACACCTTGTGGTACTACACAGATTATTAAAAATGGGTTAAAGCAAGATGTGAGAGTTAGCCAATAAGAGGCTGGAACCAATGGGCCAGGCAGTGTTTAAAAGAATACAGTTTCCGTGTAATTATTTCAGGGCATAAGCTAGCCATGCAGGAGCCGGGTGGGAACGCAGCCCGCAGCTCCTCACTACAAGCCTCCAACACCAGCAGGTTTTCCCTATCAACACATCAGCTGATCAAGCCAAGAAAATAGGCATCACACAGCTGCCACATTCCCCAAAAATCCAGAGAGGAAACAGAAACCAAACAAGAAAACATCCACCCAACAAAGACAAATCCAAAAATTAGCACCTTTAGTCATCCCAAAACCCAGGTGCCAAGACACCAGCAGAATTGTCGGGACCAGCAGACCTGCCAAATGGTACCTGAATAGGGAGTGAGAATTGAGAGAGAGAGAGAGAGAGAGAGAGAGAGAGAGAGAGAGAGAGAGAGAGGAAAGACAAAAGATAAAATGGGGAGGGCTGTCAATAAATACTGCAGCAGCCCCAAATTTATTTCTCATACCCCGTTTATACCCAAAGCAAAAAGGGGAGGTCAACAGACTTCCTTACCATGGCTCAAAGAACAAATAAGCATATTCACCTCCTTAATTCTCAAAACATCTAGTAACCACGCCTTTTGCCAAACATCCTGTTATTTGGCATCAAGGAGCAAGATATCTAGAGACTGTGCCTTTGGCCAAACATCCTGTTAATTGGCCTTGAGAAACAAGAACAGGCTTGAATCTCTGACCTTAAGTCAAGATGGAATAGAGACACTGTGGGGCTCACACAAAGAACACAATGAGTAACAGCCAGGGAAATAGGTCTCCACCAGAACTCCGCTATCCGACCACAGCAGGCCCTGAATATTCCAACACAGCTAAAGAATAGCTGCCTCTCAAAGCTAGCAAATGTAAGAAAATAGACTGTTCCCCAAGAGACCCCGGAAAGAACCTAGCTATGTGAACACTCTCATCATAGCTTATGAAACTTCAGAACTCTGACCTCTCAGCCTGTGAAATAACAAATCCATGCTGATTCCCTCTCTGAATGTATGGTCATTTGTTCCACCTACAGGAGGAAAGTGACATGCTTGATGGGGAACAACTCAGTGCTACGTGGTCCATGGATATCACCTGGAATTCTAGACTCAACGAAAGCAAGATGCCCAAAGCAATCGGTAGCAGCCCTTCTCCCTGGTGGTGGAACGCCACGTGGTAGAGGACAGTGAGTATATGACAGAATGTGTCAGGTCACGAGCTGGAGAGAGAGCAGTTACGTGCACTTCAGAATGGTCATTGAGGGCTGGCATGCAGTCTTGAGGCGTTTTCAGGAAACCCTTCAGTCACCCCACTGCAGAGCAATGCTAGCTACTACCGCTCACAGTTCCCTTTAATGGAGCTACTGTTGCATGGGCCTAACCCTCATGGTCATTCATTTAGATGGAAACTTGGCCTCAGGCAAGAAAAGAAAGAAAGACGGCAAACAAGAAGCTCGTCTCCCCTCTTTTCTCTTAACACTGTAGGGATACAGCTTAATAGGAGGAAAATCCAGTCTTTGTTTCAGGTCACAACACATATTACACAATGGTAAGGAAGGTAAAAAGGTTAATTTTTCCTCACTCCAGCACTAAATGCAAAATTAAATTCAGTAGGCGTTGTGGTGCACACCTGCAATTCCAGAACACGGGAGGCCGAGGCAGGATTTTAAGTTTGAGGCCAGCTTGGACTTCAGAGGAAAAAGCCTGCCTAAAAAGAGAAAACCAAAGGTTGAAATTGTCTTAAAAAGGGATTTTCTTTAATGTTTTGTTCATTCATTGTGTTACGTGTATGTTGTGTTGTGTGTGCTCAGATGTGTGTGTTCAGCCATTCCTGTGAGATCAGAGGTCAGCTGTCCAGAGGTGGCTCTCACCTTCCGCTCTGTGGAGGTTCTGCGGCTGTGCTTCACCGTCCACACAAGCTAACCAGCAGGCGTCTAGACAATTCCCCTGTCGCCACCTCTCATCTCCCCACAGGAGGGGTATAGATGTGTATTTCCACAGCTCACCTTCTACACAGGCTCCAAGGATCAAACATAGGTCACCAGGTTTGTGTGGCTAGAGTCTTTACCCACTTAGCCATCTTGTGCCCCCAAAACAGATTTTCTTTCTTCTTCCTAGCTACCTAACACTTCTTCTTGGCAATTATTGCCTTAAATGGTACCAATGTGTGCCACAGGCTGGACAATAGATGATAAGTGCCTGACCGCACTCCACAACCTCACTAGCACCCAGAAAGCTGCCAAAAAGTGTAGAAAAGTATTCCCAAACCCAACTGTTTTTTTTTCACTAGCCCAGAGTCTTAAGAATGAAAAATGTCTATCTTATGAATTTCAGCAGTTGGACCATGGATTGACATGAACATAGTCTTGTAAAAAAATATATGAAATATCCCATCCACAAGAGGAATAATTAAGAAAAAACTCTTCTTAGAGAGATACATAATGAGTTTCTCAACCATTGCTGTGTCAACAAAGACCTGAAAGCTAGGTTAGACTTAACAAACTCCAGGGTAAATGGGGAGTTTACATGGTTTGGGGTAATGGGCTCTACTGCGGCACTTTCACATGTGCGTGTGATTACACTTGGTGCTCATTTGCCCTCCCCTGCCACCCTCCCCACAGCTGTCTCCAACATCCCTTCTTCCTGCTTCCTGCCCATGGACCCCACTGCCCTCTCTTATTTCCCCTTCCTTCTCCCCTTAGACTTCTCATAGTTTATTCTCTACTTTAGCTCCCACGTATATGTGTGTATACATATGTATATATGTTTCAGCTTCATTGATTTACAGGGAAACACTCTTACGCTAAGTCCCTTGTCTCTGTGACCTTAAGCATACAAAGTACCACACTTCTGAAAATCTAGGGAGACTCTTCATCTTGATGCCTTACTCTACGGCGATGATTCATGCTGAAAGGCTTCATGGGGCTTATAAAATGCAGTCAGATTCATCTCAACTCAATGCATCTTCATTTTACAACTGTTTGCTTACAGCATGCTTATCACAAGCCCACATCATGAGCTCAGTTTTTGATTTAAGTGGAAAATAAAAAGCCTTCTGCAAATGAAAGGTAAATATGTTAGGGATGGGTTATCAGCCTTAAATCTTGTCAGGTGAAGGGAGGAGAGGAAAACTACCTCAGCTCTGGCTTTTTGCAAATGTTCACAACACACCCAGTTCCCTCACAGAGGGCTTTAGCTCCAGCCTGGTTGTCTTCAGAACTACTGAAGTTTTGCTCACCTGCTATTGGACTAGGCAGCCATTGGCCCTGAATCTCGGCCTTTCAGAAATCTTCAGCCTTGCTAATAGTGTGGCTGATAAGAAAACAAGACAAATTACAGTTTTCAACCAGTATCCAAGATAAATAAAATATAAGTAAACCCAAATGAATCTGAGGATTGTAATGGTGGGAGGTTCTGGCAAAACTAGATCCTGAGAATGACAGGGAACACAAAGTTGAGAGTTCCCTGGCCCCCTGCAAATAGAGCACTCACCCCACCTCCCAGCTCACACTGCAGGTCTTCAGTCCCGCAGAAGCAATGGTACAAATTGGTGGATTTTGTCACTGCTGAACTTATGAGGGTGTGATTATAGTTGGTCTCAAAATTAGATTTTATTTCTTCCTGGTCCAACCAAAATTATCACATGTAATTTCTTTTGTTTGTTTGGTTTTTTTTTTTCAAGACAAGGTTTCTCTGTACTTGGTGCCTACTGCATAGGGATGGTCCTGGAACTAGCTCTTGTAGACCAGGCTGGCCTCAAACTCAGAGATCCACCTGCCTCTGCCTCCCGAGTGCTAGGATTAAAGGCGTGCGCCACCACCGCCCACACATGTAATTTTTATTAAGCTTTTAAAGAGGCAAATACATGAAGGAAGAAAAAAAAAGCACAGATATATTTCCCATTATAACTAAAGACAATAACGTCCTAGATTTGCTTTCTGTTACTGAGATAAAACACTGACCAAAACCAACTTGGGGAAGAAAGAGATTGGTTTCATTTCACAGTCCATCATGGAAGAAAAACCAACGCAGGACCTTGAAAGGGGAGCCACAGTGGAGCACTGCAGGCTTACCTCTCTGGCTTGCTCAGCCACCTCTCTTATACAGCGAGGCCATACCGCATAGGGATGGTACCACCCATAGTAGGCTGTGCCCTCCTACATAAAATAGTAAATTACAAACCGCCCCAACACATGACAATGGGCCAGTCTGATGTAGGCAATTTCTCAAATGTTTGTGTCAAGTTATCAAAAACATAACTATGACAAGATCTTTATTTTTTCTGAAGGTTGTGCTGCAAAACAGAAGTAGAGAACTATGCAGAAAATAAGACCAAGACAAGACTGAAGATAGAGAAAACATTCCAGTAGCACGATCTACCGATGATGGCGATGACTGAGGTAGCACAAATGTGTTTCACCTAAGAGAATGGGAAGATTGGTACAGTGAAAGATTTTCTGTGATTTTTATTCCTCCATGCTGCCAAGATCACAACTGTGTAGTCAATTTCCTTGCAGGCATTATTTATATGTACGATATGACAGCTCAAAGAAGAGTTAATTATTGCACAGACTCAGAATGGAGTGTCTTTAAACAAGAGTTCGGTGACTAAAAATATCAGCTATTGGATGATGTCAAAAGTGACTCAGAACTGAAGAACAATGGCAATGGGTTCTTGATCCTATTGCACGTAATGGCTTGGTGGGAGCCCAGGTAGTTTGGATGCTCACCTTAATAGACCTGGATGGAGGTGGGTGGTCCTTGGACCTCCCACAGGGCAGAGAAACCTGCTTGCTCTTTGGGCTGAGGAGGAAGGAAGACTTGATTGGGGGAGGGGGAGGGAATGGGAGGTGGTGGCGGGGAAGAGGCAGAAATCTTTAATAATTAAATTAATTAATTAATAAAAAAATCAGCAAGAAAAATAAAAAAAAAGACAAAAAAAAAAAACAAAAACAAAAGTGACTCAGTTCGTTTAATATAAGATGCCCCCAGACTGTGAGATTCTTGGGCAACCAGATGGCCATCGGGGAGTTCTATGAAATTCTGCTTCTGTGGAAGCATAAAGGCTTTTGTTTAAGAGTGCTCACTACCCACTGCCCTGCCCTGTTCTCTGTCGTTCCATTCTTAACAAATGCTGGAAAGCGAAAAGCACAGAATACATTTTATGTAGTTACCAGATATATCAAGAAGTCCGTCAAAAGAGTGGGGAGAGCAGTTACAGTGAGAAATCTATTTCCTGACACAGAAAGGGAGAAAACTTCCTGAGTGAATAAGCCAGGACACCCTTCAGGGAGTTCTGCTGTAACCTTTCTATTTCCAAATCCAAAATAGACTGCACTCCTGGTTCATATCCTGAAACCTGGCATTCCTAACAATATTTCTCTGTTGCCTCTCCTATATTTTTCTAAATTTTCATAAATTCTTTAATCATACGAAGTTTTCCTTCCACATGGTAGATTTTTTTCATTTCATTTTTGTCTTTTGAGTCAATGGGAGGAAAAAACAACGTTGCTCTCTGTAATGCCAGATGCTGTTTTCTTTCTCATCTCGGTTTGAAACCTTAAACAGAATCTCTCTGGCTATATGTGTCTCTCTGGCTATATGTGTCTCTCTGGCTATATGTGTCTCTCTGGCTATATGTGTCTCTCTGGCTATATGTGTCTCTCTGGCTATATGTGTCTCTCTGGCTATATGTGTCTCTCTGGCTAAGGACAGTTAAGGAGCACAGGCAAGCCTTTGCCTCTCACATCAGAAGTTTCATTTACTCTGATTTACCCCTGTAAGTTTTCTGTCGGATTGCTCTCATTTTCCATGCCATTACTTTCTCAGCTTGACCCGTGTTCTTAAGAACCCTTCCTGCTGGCTTTTTGTGGTGCCATTCTCTGTCACGTTACTCTTACAGAGAACTTGAGTTCAGAACCTAGCACCCATGTTGGGTACCCACATTAGAAGGTTCATAATTGCCTGTAACACCAATGCCAGGGGCATCCTATGCCTCTGGTTCTCACAGGCCCTTGCACTCACATGTGGAAGCACACACATGTGCATGCACACATACAGATGCACATGTATAATTAAAAATATATTTTTTAAAATATGACTACTGTTCATAATTCTACCACATGTGAGTATAAACTAGAGTATGATACAGTCTTCAATTAAGTATATATTACATTTGTAAAAATATTCAGTAATTGTTATATGAGAAATGAAAGTTATTGAAAAGAGAGGAGAGTGTGAGACCATTCTTTGCTTTGGTTATAAAAATATGTCTCAAAAGGCAACAGATGAGGCATCCCTTGTGATATTGGAATGAATGTATTTAGTAAGAAATAATTATAGAAGTATATAAAAATTTAGTCATTTTAAATCATCAAAGCAGGAGAGGAAGCCTGGATTATAGTACACGCTGTGTTTCCAGCACTCTGCTCCTCTGTGTGGAAGGAAACGTGCTCAGCCTGCTTCTGATCCTCCCACCATGCCATGCTTCTCGCGTCATCGTGAACTGCAGCCCTGGTCACGGCATGACAGCAGCAGTAGGTGAAAGTCAAGGTTAGCCTGGGATACAGAGCAAACTTCTGTCTCAAAACATGATTTTAAAAATTCATGGTGATGTCTCATCTGAAATAAATAAACGGGTAATGGGACTCAGAGCACAGACTACAGCTCCAGGAGGGCGCTCTGGTTTTGTCTCCACTTTGAAAGAGACTATGCAGCTGAACTGGGCAGAATGAGAATAAAATGCTCTTCTCTGCACCCAAGAACTCCGTCAGAAAGAGGGAGAGGACTGGTGGACTCACAGAATAATAGTGAACTCGAACGATGGATGGGGGACTCACAGAATGGGTAGGGGACTCACAGAATGGATGAGAAACTCACAGAATTGATGGGGGGGACTCACAGAACAGATGGCGGACTCAGAGAAAGGATGGCGGACTCAGAGAACAGATGGTGGACTCACAGAAAGGATGGCGGACTCAGAGAACAGATGGCGGACTCAGAACAGATGGCGGACTCAGAGAAAGGATGGCGGACTCACAGAACAGATGGTGGACTCACAGAACAGATGGCGGACTCACAGAAAGGATGGCGGACTCAGAGAAAGGATGGTGGACTCAGAGAAAGGATGGCGGACTCACAGAACAGATGGCGGACTCACAGAACAGATGGTGGACTCAGAGAAAGGATGGCGGACTCACAGAACAGATGACGGACTCACAGAAAGGATGGCGGACTCACAGAAAGGATGGTGGACTCAGAGAAAGGATGGTGGACTCAGAACAGATGGCGGACTCACAGAACAGATGGACAGGAGGAGCTCTAGAGGCTCAGGAATATCCCTCTTATTTCCTTTGAGGTGGAAGTAGTGTTCTATATCAAAAGTTATTAAAATTAGATAATAAATTGGATTTGTATAGAGTCATATATGTGCCAATAAAGTATATGACTATATAAAATCACAGAAAAATCACAAATCTAAATTTCTTTTCCTAATTTTTATATTTTAGTGAAAAATCGCAAGGCTAATTTGTTGATATTACAATATATCAGATATTCTTTTTTCTTTCTTTTTTTTTTTTTTTTTGGTTTTTCAAGATAGGGTTTCTCTGTGTAGCCCCTGATCTCCCAAAACTCACTCTATAGATCAGGCTGGCTTCAAACTTGGAGATCCACCTATCTGTGCCTTTCTAATGCTGGGATTAAAGTCACGTGGCAACACTGCCTGGCCTCTGATATTCTTTTTAATTAACTTATTTTATGCATATAAGTTTTTTCCTGCATGTATGCCTGTGTATCACATGCATGCCTAGTGCCAGAAGAAGCCATAACAGGATGTTAGATCCCCTAGGGCAGGAGCTACAGATGGCAGTTAACCACCATGTAGATGCTGGGAATCGCTGTAGATACTGGACATCAGAACTCACCCTCTGGAAGAGCAGCCAGTGCTCTTAACTGCTGAGTTCCACCCACTTATTGGATATTAATAAGCACTGAAAATACTTCGAAGAAAAATACACAAAAAGTATAATAAAGTTATTATATTTTAATTTACTTCGTATCCAGACACAACTCTGACCTTTAGTAAAGTGGATTTATGCACTAAGCAAAAGTAATTTTGAGATTGCTTTCCCAGGAAAATACCCAGAACTTCTTGACACCTTAAGACTGCCTATTAGCCAGACAAGTTCTTAGATACTAGAGTATCTAGACCTACAGATACTTAGAGCAGTTCTGATCACTCTGGATTTCCAACAGCAATCTCATTATAGAGTCTCTCTTACAGCTGAGGGCTAGGTAAGGGTCACCTAATTTGCACATTGATTCCTTCCCAATGGGTAGGGGAAAGGAAACACCATTTTGTCTTAGAGAAACTTAGAAGAGTTTCCTTGGCCTACAGCCTAATTTTCTCATTCATTTGACCCAGATTTCCTCATTCCTTCACAGATGCTGGTTTCTCATAAAATCTTCATTCAAAACTCCATGTAAACAACTGTTCTGGGGAACCAAACCTGAGTCTACCTGAGAGCCTCTCTGCCATTGGCTCCTGGGTCTTATACCTGCAGGTGTATCTGGTAAACAGAAATATGAATACACTCAACTCATGGCTTTTATCCTCATTCCTTTAAGTTGTAAACACACACACACACAAAGTCTAAATATTGTGTAACCTATTCTCTAACTGTAACTAGAAACAGGACCTTCAAACAGAGATGAACAGTAGCAGCTTACTCGTGACCCTGAGTATCTGATACACAGCGATGTAATACAAATCCAACCAGAAGGCCTGGGGAATAGAGCTCCATTGGCAGGGTACTTGCTTAGTGTGCATGAAGCCCTGGGGTTGATCCCCAGCAGTACATAAAACAGTGCACTAGGGCACAAGTATAATCCTGGAGCTTGGCAGGTAAAGACAAGAGTTTTGGGGACATCCTCAGTTACATGGAGAGTTCAAGGCCAGCCTGGAGATCCTGCCTCAAGAGCAAAGCAAAACAGAACAAAGCAAATCCAGAGAGTAAACTGTCTTCCTCTCGATGGAAGTGATGGGACAGCTGAATGATCTCTTCACTCCCTGTGCTCTTCATCAAAGTATAAGGTAGCATAGAACCAAAGCTGGTCTATAAGTAATGTAAGAACATAAAACTATAACAGAAAAATCAATAGAAAGAAAATTAAGGCTAGATTTGGCAAAGTTGTTGAATGCCTCTCCCCTCTTTCCCCCCTTGATTTATAGTTTAACCCCCAGGCTCAGCATCTCAACCCAGGGCAAGAATTTAACAGAAACCTCTGAGCCCCTAGCTTGCTTGGGCATATCTAACTGTCCAGGCATGTTTACAAAATCACCAGCAATCTTAGGCTGTAGTTCCAGAAAGCTATTGGATTAAAGAGAAAACATTTTCATTGGTACTAAATTAAATATGATGCAAAGTCTCACATAACTAATATTTTCTGCTTTTGTCTCATCAGACGATGAATTATCAGGAAGAGGAAACAGACGTTTGGAGCAAACAGCAAAGCGAATGAGGCTGAGCGTGTGAAAGGAGCAGAGTGTGGACCCGGCTTGCTGACTGGTGAGTTCCCCCTGTACAATTATTGCTGACAATGAGAAGACACCCATCAAGCAGGCACTGTGCTGCAGAGTCTACAACATGAGCCAAAGAAGCAGCTGCTGTCCCCTGTGTACCCAGCGGAAAAGCAATTCCAAAACCAGGAAACAGAAGTCAGAGTTCCCCAGGTGTCTGTTTTTCCCCCAAATGAAGCCTCATTACTCTGAATAATTATGATCAGGTAGCTCTATCTCTCTTGCCTTTAAGGCTGTGAACTGTCATCTTAAGTGAACAGGATGCCTTGACCTGACCACCAATAGCAGGTAAATTTATAGAACCACCAAGGACAACTTAAATCTTTTGAAGAATACCAAAACAAACAAACAAACAAACAAACAAAAATGTGATCAAGAAAGAGGGTTGAGAGCATAGACTACCTCCTCTCCTTTCCAAGTCTATAGAAATATCAGGGTAGGGTTTGGGGGTGAGGTCTGTGAGCTTCTATGTACAGGCATTCATGGGAGGTGTGGTGCTTTGAATTCTTTGATAGAATTAGAAGGATCAGGAGGTGTGGTCTTGTTGGAGAAAGTGCATCACTGGGTAGGCACTGAGGTTTTCAAAAGACCATGCTTAGCCCAGCCTACCTACGAATCAGGGCATAGCTCTCTCGGCTACTGAGCCAATGCTCCCTGCCATAATGATAATGAACTAAACCTCAGAAACTGTATACAAGCCTCCAGTTAGATGCTTTCTTCCCTAAGAATTGCCTTGGTCATAGTATCTCATCAGTACTACGATAGGGGGAATCTGTGAGTTCCTGTGCACAGACATACACGGGTGTGTATAAGAGAATAATTACTCAGGGCCTTAGTCCATTTTCTGCTTTTACAACAGAATGCCTGAGGCTTGGTTAATAGTATCTAAAAGAAGTTTATTTTGTCTCACAATTCTGAAAACTGTGACGTCTAAGTTGGGGTGGCCAAATCTGGTGAGAACCTCACACTACTGCAACTAGGGGCAAAGAGTAGAAGGACAAGTTATGCATAGCACATCTAAGGGACAAAGCAAGAGGGAGGGGTGTCTCACGTTACGAGATCCCACACTCAAGACTGCTAATGTGCTCCTGTGCGAACTAACCCAGCACTAATGGAAGGCGTTGAATCTAATAGCTAATCACCTATTAAACAACTCATGATGGACATTGGATTTCAACAGGAGTTTGGGGGACAAATAGTAACAACCAGCATTTAAAAATAAACAGGTAACAGTATCAGTGAACTAGAAATCTGATTCCCGAAAGATGGAAGATGAACAACGTTGGTTTGGCAGAGGAGAGAGACTCCCAAACTCAGCTCAGGTGGGAGGATGAGGAAAAGCAGAATCAGAGCGGGAACCCTAATCCTAAACGTTTCCTTCCGGGGAGGTGATGGAGCCGCCAGTGTTGTAGAAACACATGTGGAGCAATCTGAGCACATAGTCAGGCTCACCCCGCCTTCACCACCCCCTCACTCCACTCCTGTACCTCAGTCAGCAGAAGGCATTTCCTCTGCTCTGTAGAAGCTAGTCTAACTCTCAGATTGGAGGAGGGGGTGGGAGCCCACAGGAGCTCCTGATAAATAAATAAAATAAAATAAAATAAATGCTCAAAAGACAAAGGTCCCAGAGTTCTGCCGGGAAGCGCATCCTACCCTTTCTCTACAACACTGGGGGCAGTCTGTAGCCAGACAAACTTCCAGCATGAGAGGGAAGGTGGACATGAAATTTTATTCCTAGTTACAGAACTATTAGCTGCTGTAGGAAGTCTTACAGCCAGTAATTACCCGCCCACTGGGGCGTGGCCTCTCGTACTATTTATGCCGATGTAGAGCATGCGCCCGCTCTCTTTTCTGACTGCAGGATTCAGTTTCTGATCTCTGTTCCAGCAGAGGATTCTGATTTGTGAGTCTACTCCTAAATAAATAACCATCTGTTTCTCAATTCTGGGCTAGTGTGGGATTTCTTTTAAGCGTTCTTCTTCAATTAGCAATTAATAGCTACTGGGACAGGGAGATGCAGTTTTCTTTAAGGGTGTGACTCCTGGTCTTCATCCGCCAGGAAAGACCATGCATCTAAAAGTATATGGACAGCAAAAACTATACTTGATGGTTAGAGAAATGTGGACATAAAGTTGGGTGGGTCCATAAAGGAGGAGTAGAGGGTGGGGTGAATATGATCAAAATGCATTGTACTAAATCCTCAAAGAACTAATGAAATGAGAATTTAAAAAAGGAGCTCTCTAAAACTGTTTTCTTCATTGTTTCTTAATAGAAGATTATTTTTCTTTTAGAGAAAGGTGAGTTCACTGACTACACTGTGAGAACACGGGGGTAAGAGCAATTGAGGAAGGCACACCTGCCTTGAAAATAAGCTTTTTAATACAAAAGGATTTCTTCTTTCACTTTTGAGATTATGATCCAATGACACCATCTCCCCTTCCCTTTCCTCCCTCCCAACCCTCCTGTGTACTCCCACGCATTCTCCTTCAAATTCATGGACTCCTTATTCGGTAATTGGTGTTCATCCTTAAAGTCTCGCCAACATGAGTAGCCAAACACGAGCTGACCAAGGATAACAACGGGCTATGTTCTTAAAAGATAAAATATTAAATAGATGTAGACTATTATATAACACTAACTTTAGACAAACTGATCACAACCATTAATCCCAGTACTGATGGCAAAACTCAGCCAGCCACTGCTGTCACTAGATAAGAAGGGCAGTGAAGGGAAGAAAGAGGAAAGAAAATCTCTCAGAGATAGCACCATTAACATTTGGGGGCTGGCTCTTTGGGATGGGGTCTGTCCTGTGAATTGTGGGTGTTGAACAGCATTCCACCTCTACTTACTAAGAGCTACCAAGGTCCTCTCCTCCCATTTAGGATGACTGAAGTGACCTCCAGACACTGCCAGGGTTCTCAGGGGCGAACTTGAGCTCCACCATCTGAGAGCCACTGTGACAGAGGCAGCAGCACACATGGCAAAGCACGGAAGCTAAAGTCTCTTTAAAGCAGACGCGCTGTGGTGGTTTGAAGGAGAATAATCCCCATAGGTTCACATATTGGAACCCTTGGTCCCAAGTTGGTGGAACTGTTTGGGAAGGATGAGAAGGTGTAGCCTTATTGGAGAAGGTGTGTCACTGGAGGTGGGATTTGAGGTTTCAAAGTCCATGCCTTTCTCCCTCCCCCCAGCCCCGCCTCCTGATTGTGGATCAGCTAATGCTCCAGCCCCACGTCTGGCTGTCTGCTGTCTGCTTCCCACCAAGATGATTAAGGACTCACCCTCTGAAACTGTAAACAAGATCCCAAGTAAATGCTATCTTTTGTTTTGTTTGGGAGGGAAGGGGCTTCAATACAGGGTTTTTCTGTAGCTTTGGAACCTGTCCTGGAACTTGCTCCATGGATCAAGCTGGCCTTGAACTCACAGAGGTCCACCTGTCTCTGTCGTCCCCGTTCCCCCCCACCCAGTGCTGGGATTAAAGGCGTGCATCACCACCGCCCAGCCTAAATGCTATCTTTTATAAGTTGCCTAGATTGTAGTGTCTTTTCACAGCAATAGAACAGTAACAAAGACACATGCCTTCTGTTTCAGACCTTCTATGGCTTTGAAAAGAAAATTCGTCCTGTGAGCAATAAAATGCAGCCAGTACTCACTACAGCAAGAGAAGCTGTAACCGAAACTAAGCAAAGGTTTAAGTCTCTTGCTCTTCTTGGATCTGACTCTAATTCCATTTCCTGAAGGACACCACTTGGAAGGCTTGCTATAGATTAGGTCTCTCACACACTGGTATCACAGCAGCTAAACCCCAAGTCATCTGCGAGCTGAGAGCCATTTTGTTTCCTTTCTCTGCAGTGGTCAGATGTGCTGATACTGTGTGAGTCTTTGGTCACATCTGAAATCATTCGCTGCAGAGACAAGAGCTGCCTCAAGACATGTACACCTGAGCATCAAGATTTAACCTCATTTCAGAAGGGGCCAGTGACATCTTTGGAGTAGACCCAATTTGAGATGAGTGGATTGAGAATATTCATATCCCCAAAGTTCCAAAGCAAAGCCAGCTGTGAGAACATCTGTCAAAGAGCCCCACTGCTCCCCTGAACTCCCTTCTGCTGCCAAATCAGCACAGCGTCCATGGTCCTAGAAGATTAGTCCCGAAGTGGACATCATGTCCCCAGCCCCTTTTCACTCTGCCCCAGCATCTATGTCTTATTTCAAATCTTTGAAGGAATCTCTCTTATGGGTGTGGAAGGGAGGGAGGAGATAAAATTTATAACAGAAAGTATGGGGTCTCCTGCCACTGCACAGACTCTACTCTGTTCCTTAACCTCTACCTCACTGTTCCTTTACTCATTAACGTATGTTATGCCTGGTATTCTAGAAATAAAAGCTAAAAAAAACACACATATATCTTCCAAGAAGATCATTCATTTGCTTTTATTAGAATTATTTATTCCTATTGGGAGGAGGGGGGTCACAGTTCCCACAGCTCTGATGTGGAAGTCAGAGGACAACTCTAAAGCTGACTCCCTTCTTATACCCTGTGGATGGGTCCCAGGGGTCGAATCCAGGTTGTCAGGCTTGGCAACAGGTGACTTTGCTAAGGAAAAGCCACTGATCTCATTTCATTAACTGCATCTGAAGGTTTGTTTTAGCAATGTCATGCTTTTCATAAAACTCAAACCCTGGTATTTTGTAATTACAGATTATTTTTAAATATCCGTATCAAATGTTGGGAAGTTGATCTTGAAATTCACTTTTCTGTTTTGCAAAAAGGGAACTAAGAGGCCTCAGTGGCTGGGCCAGCCTCCTTCTAACTAGCTCTCAGTTCCCTAGCTTTTGTTTAGACTGTTCTCATCCCTGGGCTTATAAAGACAGTCATTCTGTTGGTCCTAATGTTTTTGTCGTTCTCTTCCAAAGCACCATGGGAGTGTTTTGAACAGATTCATTTTCAAAACGAACAGTGTATTCTTAAAATAAGAATTCAAATGTTGTTCTTTGGCAGAGATAAGGAAGTTTCCTCTCTTTAGATTTTTTAAGGGAGTGTAAAGGACTCAAAAGATTAATATTCGAATGACTGTGCAGTTCCCTGCACTGGATAAACATGTGACCATTCGGCTACCCTGCATGGTTATATGAGGAAAGGTGAACTCTAGATGCAATGTTTTCATGAAGATATTATACAATTTATGCAAGGAAAATTGGTCTTTATTGGAAATTTGAGAACCCAGGAAGAAAGTAGGTTAAAACTATCCTGATTCCGATCATATTAATAGGTTCTGAGGTCTGTGTGCCTGGGGAGGGGTCGGCATGCGCATGCTTCTCATGCATCAAGACACTGAAGTGGTTAAAAGGCCACATGCACTCAGTTAGGAACTGAAAACCGGATCACATCCAAACTTCAGAGCAAACCTGCAGGGCAAGAGTATTGTCTATAGAATATCTTCTTAAGCCAGGAAAATGGTAGACAGGTAGCTCCTTCCTAACAATTTTCATTGCCTTCATCTTCAATGCACAGGCACAATAATTCCACCCTGAAGAGAAATCCCTTCATGATGGCATTGTCTGTAGACAAAGAAGAGAAAAGTTGCTTTTGGGTTTTTTTTTGGTTTTGGTTTTGGTTTTGTTTTTTTTTTTTTTCTTTTTTTTTGTTTTTTTTTTTTGGTTTTTTGAGACAGGGTTTCTCTGTGGTGCTTTTGGGTTTTTATCACTGACGTGTTCTCCAGAGGCTGAACTCAAACACGCTACAGGGTGGAGGCTGGAATGAGGAACTGCATGCAAAATGTTAGCCTTAAACATGGGGAAGTCACTATAACTCATCTCTAGTAAGAGGTCCCAATGTTGGCACAAACGGAAGTCATTTTTCTCTTGTGTTCAGGGTCCTGACTCAATGATAGACAAGAAAATACTCCCATAACAATGTCCTCTGTGCTTTGAGACTAAGTTAAGTTACAGAAGAATCTAAGGGAACAAATGCAGGATATTGTTTCACATGAGAGTGAAATCAGAAATAGACGTGATTGACTTAGCAACACACATACACAAAACCCTGCTTTAACAAGAAAACGGGTTACCCATGAGAAAGAGAAAGGAAATCTAGGCGGGTCCAGAATGTGTTTCATATCCTTCCTTGCCTCTGAGGATGAAGCAGGCCCTAACATTTGAAGACAAACAGCTGGTTTGGTCCTGGTTGAAATATCTTCTCAGCCTACCCCATCAAGAATCCCCCTTTTAAAAAGAGGATAACTGAGCCTTAAGTCTTTCCATCACTTCTGCAGTTTCTGGGGAGCCACCAGCACATGGAAAGTCGATCACTGTTACAAAAATTACCCAATCTCCCCCCCACCAAAAAAAAGTATAAGTCCCACAAATCAACAGCTCCAGGAGGAACACACATGGGCTGTGACCATTGGACACAGGAAAAGGAGATTGACTCATGGATTTCCCTCCCTCATCCCCACAGGCATGGTACCAGAGACTGACCCGGTTAGCCAGACAGAACTTTCCTAGTCACAAGGTGCAACACCTGGGTCTCATGGAGATGTAGATTAGTTCAGCCAGTGTTCTTATGCCCAAAGAACAATGGTATGAAAAAGAAATTTAAGATGGACCTAAAGGCGCTGGCCTATAATGCCAGCTCCTCGGGAGGCTAAAGCAAGAAGATTCCAAGTCCAAAGCCAGGTTGCAGTATGGATTTAGGACCAACCTAGAAACCATATTAAACCCTGTATCAAAGATGAAAAGTAAAAGCAGAACTTACAGTGTAGACAGAGCTAGAATGCTTGTCTGATGGGTACCATACCCTAATATAGTACAGTGTTCAGTACATATCAATTAAAATACAGGGGGGTTGAAGAGATGGTGCATCAATTAAGAGTTCTTACTCCTTTTTCTGAGTACCAGAGTTCTCTTTCCAGCAAGCATAGCAAGTGACTTAAAACTATTGGGACTTGTTTATACTGCATGCACTGGCTTTTTGGAACCCTGGTCTATTTGGATGCACACCTACCTAAGCCTGGATGGAGTGGGGAGGGCCTTGGACTTCCCACAAGGCAGGGTACCCTGCCCTCCCTTAGGACTGGAGGGGGAGGAGGAAAAGTGAGTGGAGGAATGGAAGAGAAATGGGAGGAGGGAAGGAAGTGGAAATTTTGAATGGTATTATTTATAAAGCAAAAAAAATAAATTTAAAAAAACTACCTTTACGGAGAAACCCTGTCTCGAAAAATCAAAAAAAAAAAAAAAAAAAAAAAAAAAAAAAAACTACCTTTAACTCCAGCTCCAGTGGTTCTGACAAGACCATGCTGGCAGTCTAATAAAAAGTCAACCACTATCTACCTGTCCCCGCCCCTCACACACACACACACACGCTCACATGCACACACACACTTACAGATGAACATCTTACACACGCCTGTGATGCTGTCAGCCATCACTAGAGGTTAACACGGCTCCTACTCCATATCTGCCTTTGTTCAGGCCTTTTTCCTGGTCTCCTCCAATTTATCAACTATTTTGGTAAACAAGAGAAAACCACCAATAATGTTTCCAACTTCGAGGAAGTCAAAAAATCTGCTTATAAAACTATGGCAAAGACCCAAAATAAAGCTAATTGGACTTTGTACTGACCCTTCACCACCTTTCCCAGAATGAAACAAAATCAGACTTGAACACCAGAGGGCAACATCGATCCTCAAATATACATTCAGGAGCCAGAAAAGGAACTCATCAAATTCATTTACACATGCATATATAGATATGTGTGTGTGTTTTCCTAAATATATAACTATAACCTTCCTAGTCTGTATAACATTATCTATGTGTATATAATCTCAGGTCTGACCACTTTGTATTGGATAATAATGGGGGTGGAGGTAAGTAGCGGGAAATGGGGGCTATTTCCTGAGAAAGACCATAGCTCCCCCTCTCAGCAAACTCAGTGGCCACAGTTCTTTGTCTAGGGTTCAGACCCCACAAGTTTTCCTCCTTCTGTGTTAGCACATCCGTTGGTGTTTTGGTTGTTCGAGTCTTGCTTAGGTAACCATATGGATGAGACTTTAGGCAGTGTAGCCTCTGTAACATCTCTAGGAGACGTAATTTCACGGCAAATTCTTTTGGCTCTTACAAAATTTCTGCCTCCTCTTCCACAATGAACCCTGAGCGTTAGGTGCAGGAATTGTATTGTAGGTTAATCAAACATTTTTAAATTTACTACTGAAACTGAGTAGTAAATATATATATATATATATATATATATATATATATATATATTTCATACCATATATAAAAATCAACTTGGGACTTAAATTAAAAAGCTAAAACTATTTTTAAAAATTCTTTGACACCTTTTCTTCCTTTAAGATTTTTTTTTTTTTTTTTTTTTGGAAAAGCGCTCTATCCTCTGTGTTCTGCCTACAGGTCAAAGTATCCCAAAAGTCAGGTGCATCGCCTGTCTGTCGCTTAAGCTTTCCAGCTGGGCAAATACTGCTACCAGACACCACCAAGACAGAGATCTGTCAGACACTCTCCATTGCTAGCTCCTCTCACTTTATGTTAAATCTGTGTTTCCTTCTCTCCCATTCTCAACAGACTTGACTTCAAAAACATCAGGAACTTGATTTATCTTATCAACTATTCTGTTCCGCCAAATCTGGCAACATCACCGTCATGATCTAGGAGTTCAGTAAACACCTGTAGATAAACCTCCCTGGACACCTTCTAAACACTCCCTTCTCCTCCACTTTCCAACAACTGTCTACCTCAGATTCCGTTTCTAAGTATCTCTGTAACTCATTTTCTCCCTTCGTGCACAATGATCTCTGCTTGACCAAACTTTGGTCAGGCAGCAGCATGTGTCCTTGCAAATTCTAGTGTCAGGAAAAACTTTACAAGATAAGTTGAACAATAACCTGGGCCCCTCAATCATGTTTCTTGTCCTCTGCAGGTCTTCCAAGTGACGTCCGATCAGCCCAGCCCATCTCTGTCATGAGCCCTATCAATTTTGCAAGGGTTCCCCTGGCTGCTCATTGTTACCTCTTAGCAACTTTCTTTCCTCCGACCCTCACCCTTCTTGTCTCTAAATTCTCTTTGCCCATGCTGTATTCAGGATTGAGTGGAATCTCTCTACCCCACAGCAAAACCCTACTGCTGTGCTGCCCGAACTCCTCTCAGTGGGCTTGAAGAAAGTCTTCCTTGCTGCTCTTCACCAAGTTCCACTGATATCTTTAAAAAATACGATTTGTATCATTTACCAAAGCCTTCCGCATCCTTTGCATTCATAATTGGATAGCCTATTAAATAGAAGCTTCTTCCCAGCTCCTCTCTACCTTCCTATATACATTAATATCCCTCTCTCAGTATCACTGTTTTAATTTCTCAGGCATTGTCCTGGGCAATAGCAACGACTCAGCAGTTAAGAGCATTTACTGCTCTTGCAGAGAACCTCTGTTTAGTTTCCCAGGCATATTCCAGCTCCCAGCTACCTGTAACTCCAGTTCCAGGCAATCCAGTGCCCCCTTCTGACCTCTATGGACTTTGCATGAGCTTGGTACACATAAATTTATGAAGGCATACACATAAATATTTTAAAATATTTTTAAAAGCATTCTCCTTATCAAAGTCCAGCCTTCTTGGCCAACCTGAATCCCACCTCTCCTCCATAAGCCCCTCATTCCCCAACTAAACCAAATGCTCCTTGCTCCCTGGGCAGATCGTGTCCTACCTGTGCCTATCTCAGCTTCCATCTACTCCCGCCTATCTGAGGCTGCTTAACCCTCTCGTGCTCATTTCTCAGTCATGAGAAAACAGCTCTCGGACAGTCACATCCCACTACCGCAGAATTCTGCTCCATTTTCTTCCCTATGGCTTGGGCATGGTTCTGACTGCTTCTTCATGTCTTGAGAGCTCTGGTTGGTTTTAAATGACCTTAAAATACATCTTCTGAACTATGCCTCATGAAGACATCTTTCATTTTGACCCTGTATTTTTCCCTTCATGTGTCTGTACTTCCTTTAGTTTCTCTGCTTCTCACGATGTTTCTGTTTCGTTGGTTTGTTCTGTTTTTTGGTTTTGTTTGTTTGTTTGTTGTTTGGATTGTTTTGTTTTGAGACAGGGTTCTGCCAAGTGGTCAAGGTAGGACTAGAAGGCACAGTCCTTCCTCCTCATCCTTTCAAGGGCTTCCATTATGCGTGCCCAGTACCACACACAGCTGGACTTTGGTTTCTATGACTTCCTTGATGTAGATTTTACTGAATGTAGACATTAGAATTTTGTGGTGAGTGGGTTAGGAAGATCCAGGAAATGAATGGATTTCCAGACAGCTTACGAAGGCCTGAGGTTTTCCAGCTGCTAGGCTAGGGCATGTGAATTCAGGGAGGTCTTGCCCAGACCTGCTCTGAGCAACAGATGGTGCTGAAAAGTAATGGACTCTTTCTGGCAGATGTTCCATGGCTACCTCATGGCCATCAGCCCTATACCCTTGCTTTTATTTTAGATGAATGGGACTGGGAAAGAAGAGAGGAAAAGCAATGAATGGCAACCTAGCATCCTCTCCTGCTCCCTCCCCTTGCTCACTTCCCTCCCCTCTTCTGTGTCAAACAGAAAGAACTAATGAATCTCTATCATCATGGAAAACACAAAAGTCAGTTTTTTATTTATTTGTTTGTTTGGTTGTCTGTTGTTGTTTGGTTGATTGCTTGGTTTTGAGTTTTTTGTTAGGGGGCAGAGGTGTTGGGTTTTTCTGAGACAGGATTTCTCTATGTAAGAGCCCTGGCTATCCTGGAGCTGGGTTTGTAGACCAAGTTGGCCTCAAACTCTCAGAGATCCACCAGCCTCTGCCCCCTGAATACTGAGATTAGAAGCATATGCCACCACGTCCAGTTTAAGAGTATCATGGGTCTTAAGAGAGTCTATTTTTAAGTATTCTAGAAAGGAAAGATACAGTCAAGAAATAACTTGGAACTCACTTGTGGTAGACATGTAAGGTCTATGTGTGTGTAAATATAATGCATATTTAAGGTACTATAAGTCAGAACATACTGTGACTCACTGCATCATTATACATAAAACACAGTGTGACATACTATATTTTTAACTATAGCATGGTGTGGCTTAGTATATTCATGTAAGCTATAATACAATGTGACTTGTTAGATATTAATGTTCTTGTCATGTGTCTATTGTTTTATATTTCAGTCCTCTGAAATAGAATGAAATATCTTATAGACACATGCAGAGCCTCATAGACAGCTTTGTTCACGAGAGACACCATACTGAAGTGGGTGTGCACTTGAGGTTGGGTAGTTGCCAAGCCTTCGATCAGATCTCAGTCGTGCTACTAATAAACCATGACACTTGGGATGAGTCTTTGTCCTTTGGGGCTCTGGACATCTAAAACATGACATGAAAACTGCTTTTTTAAGTTTTATAAAGTAAATATACATGGGGGCTGAAGAGAAGGATTATTCAGTCAGCCCAGTGCTTGCTCTGCAAGCACAAGGACCTGGGTTTGATCCCCAGAACCCATATAACAAAGCCAGGCACAATGGTACATTCTTGAAATCTCAAGTAGTAGGAAGATGGAGACAGGAAACCTGGGGATGATTGGCCAACTACACTGGATAATTTGGTATACTCCCAGGCCAGAGAGAGACCTTGTCTTTAAAAAAGTGAACAATACCTAAGGAATGGCACCCAATGTTGTCTTCTGTTCTCCACACAGAAGTGCACCTGCACAGCCTGATCATTCACACACATAAAAAGAAGACAAAAAAGAAAAAGATGAAGACGGAAAAGATGAAGAAGACAACAAAGAAGACGAAGACAATGATGATAACGATGAAGAAGAATACAAGGATGGGTGGAGAATGATCGAGTTTGACATTTCTTGGGTCTAAGGCTGCGTAAACAGAGGATGCAGTGAGAACCGGACAGACCTTGGGCACCACAGATCTTCTTGTTTTATTTGTTGAGTCGGGGTCTTCTTAGGTGAACATCACCAGGCCCAACTTCCACATGCTTTTGTAGGGAGAAGGCGTTGCTCCCATGGCTACACAACTTCTTCTGTTTCTGTGTAGTTTTGGAGAACAACGGTCTTAAATAAAGCCATTCTCCTCTCATAAAAGTTGATCTCAGTATTTTAAGAATTGGGATGACTTCAATGCCCCATTGTAATGTAAATAAGCCACATTTTGCTGCTAATTTGAGCTTTTCCAGGGAAAAATTATACCTTACACTTCCTGTGCTTGGAAATCTAGGTTGCTTTTGCTGCTTTTTAATTTTAACCGTAATTTCCTTTCTCAAGTCAACAACATGGCTTTGAAGGAGTCCACCCTTCCCTCCATCCCTCATCAAACTCCTTTTGATTATGGAGAGTCTAGCTCTTTGCCAGAATCCCCTTGCCCACCATGTGGTAGAGCAGGCAAGTTAGCCTGAACACTTCCCATGGCTCTGAAACTTCTAAACTGTGTCTTCCACAGAAAACCAAAGATGCTCTGGGCTTGGTGCCAAGACAGCTTTCCTCCTGGAAGCACACAGAACTACAATAGTGCCTGAGCATCATTGCTAAGAGATATTATATGTTTCTCTCCTCTTAGTGAGTAAGGACTGGTTTGCTACAGTAGTATATTTCTTTCAAAGGTAACGAAAGAGAAAGCCTTACAGAAGACATGTTTTTATTGCTGAAAATTTACTTTGGGTTCTTCATCTCTCCCCTTACCTGCCCACACCACTGCAAGCAGCTACAAGAATCTAGCAAAGCCCAAACACACCAGCTGAGTGGAACCACAGTGCTTCCTGGTGTGTGCCCCACTCTCAGCCTTTGGGTGATGGACAAGGGTTAGTCATGCACAAACAAAAGTGTCCATTAACTAACTTTATTTGCTTGGGTTCCCAGGATCACCACCTACACGGTGGCCTAGAATGCTAATGACACTTTGCTTTCTTCATGGCTGCAGCAGTCAGTCATTTATCAATCAAAACCGAGATGTGCACACTGGGAACGAACTTGAGCAAAGGAACATCCATGATGGTATAGAACTTCAAATCAGCTGAGACAAATGTACTCAGGGATGGGTAGGAAGCATGAATTTCTAACCCAGGTCACAGGGAAAGGGCTGGTAGAAAAGGGATCCTTGGAAGAGCAAGGCTATACAGGATACTGGAAATACATGGATCTAGAGGTCAAAAGATTTTCAAAGCTGGGTGTGGTGTCACATATCTGTAATCTCAGCACACAGGAGACAGGGACAAATGGATCACAAGTTCAAAGTTAGCTGGGGTACTTAGTAAGATACTATGTCTAAAATGTGTGTGCGTGTATTATATGCCTATACATACATACACACATTACATATATATGAGGGATCTGAGGGGATGGATGAGTCAGTAAAGTACATGTTGTGGAAGGATGAGGACCTGAGTTCAGACCCCAGGGTAGCATATGCTTGTAACCCCAGCACTGCAGGGACGGGGAAAGCAGATCCCAGGGAATGTTTCATGGACCATTCTATTTCGCCAACGCATTGAACTTCAGATTTTGTGAGAGACACTTCTCAAGAAATAAGGTGGAGATCTACACAGGAACATGTTCATCAACCTCTGGCTGCCACACACACACGCCTGCGCACACATACACACACTTACTTCACGTGCTTAGTAAAGTCCCCATATGGCCACGAAATTGCTTCTCAAGCCAACAGTCTCCACAAAGAGCCAAATTCCACTGAAAAATGAATTCCGGAGCTATGGTTTCATCTGGGGGGTTAGTTTTTGCTAATTTGTCTTCACTTCTTCACAGAGAACTCAAACAACTAGAAACCCTGTCCACACAGGTATGTCTTTACTCACAAGACCTTGGTAAAGAAAACATTCATTTCCTGCTCAGTTAAACAAGGTCCTTGTAGATGCTTGTTATCAACCGCCTGCCAAAGCCAGAATAGACGCAGGCTGTGATGGTTGGGCAGACTTTAAATAGGAGCATTGAATCCCAACGGGTGTGTCTTGATGCAATCACAGCTTTGGGGACAGGTATTGTGTGCCTTTCCAGGCTGAGTTGTTCAACTTAAAATACACACTGCATATCACTTAGGATGAAAAATAAAAAGCCTTTGTGAGCTGCCTATAAAATTCCCAGCACAGGCTAAGTCATATCCTCAATTATTTCATTTTTCCATTGAACCTAACTTCCCTAGAGCTTTAAAAAAAATAATTGAGACTTTAATTAAAGGCAAAACGTACTAGTCTTTTCAGGGTGGAGAAGCTGAGACATTCGCTCAAAGTGAATCATAGCTGCAGAAAGAATCAAACTCCATTTGCAAGTGCTGGTTTTAAAGTCAATGTGTTAGCTGTTACGTACTTGTTACGCTCCCTGTTAGGAAGATGCTTTCTGTGTATGCAGTACAGTACAACCCTGTGAAAGAAAGTGCTTAGCTTCTAAATGGATGTCAGGGCTGTCAGGTTGCGCTGCAATTCTGTAGCGCCCTCTACTAAAGAACCCTTTGCTTGCTATGTATTTTTCAATCTCTCTGACTATGTGCCTCGGCTACGCCCTCAAGGGAGCACGCTAAGGGTCTGAGCAAAGCCTGCCTCTGTTCCCCATAAAGCGTATTCTCTGATCGTACTGATAGAAGGTTGCCCTTGTGCAGGTGTGTGGGTTTATTAGCTTACTCTATCTGTTTACCACAGCAAACATTTACCGAGCAATCCACAGATGGGGACTGAGGATGTGATTCGATGGTTAACAGTACTCATTGCTCCTGCAGACCCAGAACCCACATAGGTGGCTTCCAACTGCTGGTCACTCAACTCCAGGATTTCTAACACGTCTTCTGGCCTTTACAGAACATGCTCCTGCACCTACTCACACACACACACACACACACACACACACACACACACACTCACTCATCAATAAAACTAAAGCCTCCTTTTAAAAAGGACAGAAATACATAGTTAAGTCTAGACAGTAAAATGGGAACGTGCCATTTGTGATAGGACAGCTCTTTGAGGACAATGTTCTTAGCAGATTTCTTTCTCCTCTGTCTCCTTCACCTCCCTCCCACTCACTAGACAGTCTAAGTTCTAATGAGTCCACCCAAATGGCATTGCTAAGGCTAAGACTTCCTTTAGATTCCCAGAACCCAGATCTGATGCCCCTCTGGCCATAGCCTTTGGTTGATTAATTGCAGGAGACCCACAGACTCTGCTGTGTTTGGCGAGAGAGAAAAAGAAGAGACAGAAAAAGATAACAAAGACCTGTGCCTTCCAGCCAATGTCTCTATATCCTCCCTCTCTCCTTTCCCATAAAAGCCTTTTGTACCCTGGAGGCCCCAGGGAAGGATTCTGTGACAAGAATCCCCTGCTTACACCTTCCTATCTTTACATTCATTGTGGAGACAACAGGGGACAAGAGCGGGTAATGATCTGATGGTGCCAAAGACAATTTCTGCACCTGCCAGATTCTGTCCTGCTATGAGCAGAAAGGCAGGGATGAAGATAGGGCTAGGGATGGGCACATTCCACACATTGTCCATAGGGAGAAGAACTCCAGGTGGGTAGAAAGCCATGAGTTCAGAGTTTAAGAATTTATTTGTCTAATCCCTGCAAGGAACTCTACTCGATAAAGATCCAAAATCATCTTCAAAGAATTAAAAAGAAATCTTATCTATGGCCGCTGTGAGTCAGAGCTATGCACACACATTCCACCCATGACTACCAGCTCCTCCTCCATGAGGAAACTATCCCTGTCTCCATCTTGGAGAATAAAATAAAGTTCTCAGAAGACGCTGTGATTTTTCCCAAGGACACAAAACTGAAAACTGACTGGGTTACGACTTGAATTAAGGGTCCGTTTGGCTTATGGAACACCCATTATCCATCAATATTCACCATGCCTTCCCTTTCTGCCGGGACTCTCTCCACCAGCAGTAACCCCAGCATATCCTCATGACAGTAACCAGAAGGGCCGGCACAGTTAGGGTGAGGAAGCTAAGGAAGGCTCGTGTCTTCCTAGTAGCAAAAGGGTGATCCAGACAAGTGGCATACACTCTCAGTCCCCCCATTTCCTTCCCAACAATACAGCAGTTTCTCCCTTCCATCCTCTGAGAGGGTGAAATGCAATGACTCTGGACCACATTCTGCGCAAGCTGTCAGTGCCCATGCACATCGACACGTGCTGGCACAAATTATCGTGGCTATTGTCATCACAGTTGGTCACGGTGCCTCTACCTTTTTACTCCAGCTCTGGGGAGCCATTCGCTTGCAGAGCGGAACCTGGTGACAAATTTTAACGGAGAACTACAACTAAGACAACATGGAGAAGTGTCCTACCACAGTACGGTGGTGACAAGCAGCTTTGCCCATTTCCACTAGATGGTGCTAATTTATTGCAACCCACCCACAACACTTTCCACATATGTTACCCAATAAAGAAATGTGCATAAAGGCTGGTGGGCGCCGGGGTATTATTTTCTAAAGGTTGCCCCTTATTCCACTTCTGGCACAGGGCGGGACCGTAATCTGAATCAGACCATGCAGCACCCCTAAAGGAAGACAGGGGGCTGAATGCTCCTCGCTTTATTTTAGATAGAAAGCTGGAGCTATTGTTGACTTTTGAGATTAAAAGAAGGGGGGTCACACAATCAACGCAAGAAATTTCTTCTTTATGGCAAACGCAGAGCATCCAATTGTTGCAATACATGAAACTAACTTGACGCCAGGGGAGATTAGAGACAGTCTGAGATGGTTTATGGTGGGTCGTTTTCTCCATTAAGAAAAATCACACCATCGGCTATCACTAAAGAGCCATGACTGAACAGTAACTGTGCTCGATTTTCCTCTGCCTGATTTAGAAAGTAAATTCCTGCCTTTTCTTCTCTTTCCAGTAACAGCCGTCCCCTATTCCACCCACAGATGGAAACCCAGACACAGGGTTTCTCCCCCCACCCCTGAAAAGACCCTTCCAGGATTCCTGGTGATTGCCACATTGTCTGGGCTTTATCAGAAATGCTTGCAGACCTGCTGGGGAACCACGGGTGAAACAGCTCTGTGTATTCTCTCTCCGTGA
The DNA here is from genome assembly GCF_950005125.1 of Chionomys nivalis. Lineage (NCBI taxonomy): Eukaryota > Metazoa > Chordata > Mammalia > Rodentia > Cricetidae > Chionomys > Chionomys nivalis. The sequence goes on along the minus strand of NC_080100.1, from coordinate 10,217,062 downwards.
GGACTCTGCCTCCCCAAACCGCATGCCTCTTTCTCCAAATGGAAAATCTTCTCTTCATATCCTTCATCAGATTTCATAGGGGCAGCTCAGATACCTCTCGCAAATGCTAAGGGAGAGACGGAACTGTTTGCCAAAAGGAAATATCTTGTTTTCTGTCTCCATAGCCAAGAATGATTTCAAAAGGAGCCTGTTTAGACTTTTTGTTTTAAGTTCTATTCAAGCATGGCAAATAGCCCTCGAGAGCTCTATTTTTGGAGATTAAGTACAGGAGATTGGCTTGCCCAGGCAACCTTGGCATGGTGCAGGCACTGCCCATATCTCATCTTCCAGCTCTTCTTACACGCATTTTATCCTGTCTGTCTCCACACCAAGGTTACTTGCAGACAGGCAGGCAATTGCTATGACCCCTCAAGAACACTCGAGTCCAATATACTCAAGACTGAAAGTCAGGGGACCGATAAGATGGCTCAACTGGTAAAGGCACTTGTCACCAAGTCCAGAGACCTGGGTTTGATCCCTGGGGCCTACAAAATAGGAGAAAACTGAATTATATACGCTGCACGCATGCTGTGGCATGCATATGCCCTGCCTCCCACAACACACACAAAATAAGTTAGTGAATGAATAGATAATTATTTACATAAAAGAAGCAAGCTAGGAGTGAAGTTGAGACTCAAACCCGAGTCTGCAGGTTTTCCCCTTTGTATGATGCTTTCTGGGTTTTGTCACAGTTTGCACACTTCATATTCACCAACAGCTACCTTCGCGCTGTGTCCAGCAACTCGTAAAATCAGGGGAAATGGTTAGACTTTCATTCTGTAGAAAACAAGAAGACTGATGCACTTGCTTTATTCATATGCTTTGAACTGTGAATAAAACTCAATTTTTAAACTCTCCTTTTATGTAGGGGAAATTTTACAAAGACATTAGTACTGGGAAATCAACCACTTTTTCAAATTCATTTTAAATGGAAAAAGTATGTCACTGTGGGGCAGACTCATTTCCTATTCTCCATCCATGGTGGGTTAAGGATATAATTTTGGATGACAGTAAAGACACTGGGGTGTTTTGCTGTTTTCCTTTGCTAAATGACATGATTTAAGAACAAGCAAAATTGTGTTTCTGTGGGTTCACCTCCATATTTATTCTCAACCTGATTCTCATTTTCCAGTGTCTCATAGTCTGGAGAGGAAGTGCGGTCTAGTGGTCAGAAAAACAATTTAGGAGACCAGAGTTGTGGCTTCTATTCCTGTCTCACTCCCTGAGTCATTGTAAAAATGCTAGAGAGTCATTTAATCATGATGAGACTCAGTTTACCCAAATTTCACTACCTAAAGATGGGGCTAGAAAATAAACAGATCCTCTGACGATGTAAAGTTAAATACGAGGCTGGCTCTGAAAAGAAACAGCATGGCGCGATTACAAAGCTACTTGAATGCATCACGAGGACGTCACAGAAAACGTGGATCCTCTCAATCACGCTTCAGATTAGAGATACCATCAGAGGTGCTTCCAAGAAGGGTTAGTTCTGCTGCGGATGGGTGCCAGCTGTGATAGCATCTGAAAAATTATTCATGGTGGCCAGGAAATCTCAGAAATGGGAGTCTAGAGAAGAATGCCAACAATTAGGGATGGGGGTGGGGGCTTTCTTCTACTCTCCAGGGAAATGTAACTGAGCAGAAGTACCCAAGGTTTACTTGGGGTTCATACTCTGAGGTGCAATGGGACCTTGCCAGGTGGCTATTGGGTTGGTTGGGGTACAAATGTGAAATCCACTTGAATCCTTCTCCCTCCTCAAGGAGAAAGAGAGTGTGCATCAATGCTGTTGGATCAAAGAGGCTGTTCTGCAAAGCCACTCCAGTTATTGCTGCATACAGAGTTGTTTCTCTTCCATTGCATGGCCTCCTGGCTGGTTTGTTGGCTAGCATTCCATGCCAAGTCACCCAGGAGAAAAGAACAGAGAATTCAATGTTTGGCTCTGGAGTCAGTGTTATTGTGTTAGGAGTTGAGGTCTTTCCAAGACAGAGCCTGGTGAACTGGCAGCACACTCCATTTCTGACACGAAAATTAGTAATAGCTATTACTACCATACACTACCAACTATTTACTAAGAATACTAAGAATTTTCAGATACAATGCTATACATAACTTCATTTACCTCTCTCTCAAATGTGATGAAGTGAGGATTATTATCTTCATTCTATAAACAAGAACTCTTAGATTGAGAAATAAGATCACAGAGTGAGAAATGAAACCTAAAGCTGAGTCCTGAGGTCGTGATCTTGACATCAGGACAGGAAAATCAACAACTTGCTCAGATTCATCTTAAATGAACCAAAGTACGTCAATTCGGGGCAGCCTTGTCTCCCATTCTGTATCTGTTGGGGATGTAGGTTATAATTTTGGACAACAACAAAGACAATTGGGCATTTTGCTGTTGTTCTTTGCCAAGTTACAATAGGTCAGATGGGAGCTTCCTCTAGCAGCTGTTAGGGCTGAAGAGGACCTGACACTCATAAGCCTTCTATTCTGAGAAGCAGACAGGGCAGTGTCTATGGCCTGCTGGGACTGTGCTAAGTCCCCTGCTGGCCGAGCTGGTCTTAGGCTTAGAAAGCAGGTGAAAACTACATTGGAGCACTGGACTGAGCTTCCAAGGTCCAAATGAGGAGCAGAAGGAGGGAGAACATGAGCAAGGAGGTCGGGATCATGAGGGGTGCACCCACCCACTGAGACGGTGGGGCTGATCTAATGGGAGCTCACCAAGGCCAGCTGGATTGGGATTGATGGAGCATGTGATCAAACCGGTCTCTCTGAATGTGGCTGACGGTGGAGGCTGACTAAGAAGCCAAGGACAATGGCACTGGGTTTTGATTCTACTGCATGGACTGGCAAGAGTCTGCTGACATAGGGAAGGGTAAAAGAAGATAAAGAAAAGCTATTGTGAGACATTTTACGTTCCAGGCAAATGAAACCCAGTGTCCACAGACAGTAGAGAAAGAACCTACTGAGGATCAACCGTGGTCACCCATCCTTCATGAAACCATCTCAAAGCCAAAGCATTGGAACCAATGAGCCCAGGTACCACAAAGGAAAAGACACAGCCGAGTAGAAGGCATCATCCAGCCATATGAGAACTTTCATAGCCAGGCGCATATGAATGGAAAATCCCCAAGAGCCAAAAGGAAATGAGAGAACCATAAAGCACAGATGCTGTTATCTTTATTGTGAACACTTTGCCATTTAGACTTTGAGCATGAGGAATTGGGGGTATAGTTCAGTGGTAGGTGCTTTCTTCACGGGCACAAAGCCCTCTGACTGAAGAAAAACAGCATAGAATGTGGGAAGGAGGTCATAGATGAGACCCCAGCTACACACTGTGAAAAGAAACGGCGGCATGAGTTAGTTACTAATTACTCCAAGAACAACGGGCAAATCATTCCAGGGAAACTAGGATGGGGCTCGGTTTAAACTGCAGAGAAATGCACGATTTAAGGAAAGTAGAGAAACCTGGGTGGCGGCAACGCGGGTACATGTATATATGCGCATGCATGTAAACATGTACACACAACAGGGAGAATGAAGGGGACACTGTAAGGAAGCATGCTAAAGAAATTAGTTAAAGTGATTCTGACCCTGATCATTAAACTGGCACACAGGCAAGGAATAGAGAGAAAGTGTTGAACTGCTCAGAAAATACTGGAAATTTCCATCTGCGAGTCATGTCATCAGATAGCTGCCTAGATTTAACTTCCTTACTGACAATTTCATTTCTCAGAATGTGGAGGAAGTGGCAAAGAAACTGCTACAGTGAACACAGTTCTCTCTACTAATGGAGACCTTCTAGGGGTTGTCGTCTGTGTCTTTCTGCAGAGCCCTCGAGTTTCAAAAAAATAAAAAATAAAAGAAGCAGAATTGCTCAGACCAAGGTGGTTCCAGGGATAAAGAAAAAGCCATGAAGAGAAAAATCAGATGGTAGTTAGCACCTCTGCAAAGTCAAGGGCACAAGACGAAAAAGACATGGAGTCAGAAATGCTAAAGCCAAGACCATATAAAGCTGGAGCAAGGTCTGAAACAATGAAGGAAAGAAGGAGCCTGCATCTAGCTGAAGAGGGGCTCATGGACATGTCCCCTTCTCAGAGAACCTGTCTCACAGCACAGAGATAGGAGGAATCAGTGGTGGCCCGGTAGACTTGGTTTCTATCTTCCTTCTCGTCTTTATTTTTTTCCTGTCTGTCTTTTTCCTTCTCGCCTTTCTTTACTTCTTTCATCTTTCTCTTCTGTTGAGACAGGATCTCCTGTGGCCCTCTGTAGCTGAGACTTGAATGCCTAGTTCTTCTACCTCCACTTTCCAAGTGTTGAGACTGTAGGCAGGTGACATTATACCTAGCTTCTGTGATTTTTTTTTCCCTTAATAAAAGTATACACTGCTAACTGGGAAGGGTCATGATTTCTATAACCTTCTAGCTATCAAGCAGATATAAAGCTACAATTCTGAGGGAAAGAAAAAGACAAATTGAATATCTTCAAGACAACGGTGGAGATGATAAGGGATGCTTCAAATGAAGTTGTTTAAATTTGGAGAAGAAGTCTTGATAAAGAAGGTATTTCCTGGTTTCCAATATGTGAAGAACTCTGAGGAACTAGAGTAGTATTGTAGATGAAATTACCTGGCGCGAGGGAGAAAGAAACACGGAACATGCAACAAACCTGCTTATGAGTTTATTAGAGGGGGGCATGTACAGGCCTGAAAAGTCCGTGGAGAGAGGGGGGGGAGAGAGAGAGAGAGAGAGAGAGAGAGAGAGAGAGAGAGAGAGAGAGAGAGAGAGAGAGAGGAGAGAGAGAGAGAGAGAGAGAGAGAGAGAGAGAGAGAGAGAGCATCCAGCTTTTTAAAGCTGCCTAGCGCATGCGCACAGGGGGTTCATGTGACTACGTCATATGCATATGATGGGGCTCATGCATGTGTGCAAGGGCTTAGCTAAGTCATACGTGGATGATGCAACCACACTGCACGTGGGTCACACGGGACCCTTTAACATCCCCAGGGCCATTAGGCATTTCTGCCTGAGGGCTTGTCCGCACATACATGGCCCCAGAACCCAAAAGTGTCAGCCTTATTGTGGCTGAAATCATAACAGTAAGCATCAAAGAACAAAATCAAAAAGTCATTCTGACTTCATAGCTACTCACAGATCCTGAAGGTGAGTATCCTCCCCATCAAAATTGTATCAGGACATGGTGTAGCCCCTTCCTGGAGTTATGCGAACATGGCTGGAAGCATCATTTGGGGGAGAGGATCATCTCAAATCCTCTTCTGGAAGAAGGCAGGCCAAGAGTATGAAGTACACCTGAGTAACAAAAACAGGGTGGCTGAGATTGCAGCTTGCGAGATACTTTCCATCCCTCAGCTTCGAGCCTTTTACTTTATATGGCCCCGTCAAACCCGATGGGTCTCTCTGCCCAGCCTGGGCACCTTTCTTACATTGTGGGGGGTAGAAGGGCATAGTATTCAAGAACCTGACCCTGAGGTCCATATTCGTGTTGTGAATCTCGGCTTTCCCTCTTCCTAGCTTTGCGACTTATGGAAAGTATTCTTGCTTCTGAAATCAGTAGCACCCACCTCCCAAGAGAATTAGGTAAGGCCATGAATGTCCATGTCTATCACATCACAAGACTCAGTGAATCTTAACTCCTGGTGTGGATAAATCCACAGGTGTGGTTAGAAGGGTGTCTGTGACTGGCCCACCTCCCTTTCTGGGCTTTGTCAATGTGCCGAAAGTCAGTGTGGAGCACAATGTACACTCCAGTGCACGCCTTTGTGCCATCGTGGTTTTGATTCAGTTGGAAATGTAGCTCAGGGGTAGAGCATTTGCCTAATATAGAAAAGATCTTGGGTTCAATAAAGCTACTGGTTTTTATTCTTTGCAGAGAAGCGAGGTCTCATGTGACTTTCTGGCTTGTTGCTTGGTGTGGCAACAAGTCTATGATGACAGAAAACCTTTCTGCTCTCAGGGTCAATGGCCAAGCTCTCAGAATGCCAATCACAGGGGTCACTTTAACACCATCCTGTGATGAGGACGTAAAAGAAGAGGCCAGCTGTGAGTATTTCCTCAGCTTTGGGAAATTGCACGGGATTAACGAATGACTCCAGATCTATCCTATTAAACAGACTTTGTGAAGAAAAAAGGAAAAGAGTGTATTAACCTGAATCTTAGGCACTTTGCCCAGTTTTCTAAACCTTGGGTTTCTTTTAAAATCAATTCAAAAGCTGGTTGTTGTGCTCACTCTTGCACTCCCGACCCTTGAGAGGTGAAGGAAAAAGGACCAGGTGTTTAAGGTAATCCTTGGCTGTGGAGTTACTTCAAGGCCAGCTTGAGCTACATGAAACTGTTTCAAAATGAAAGAGAGTCTCTGAATCATTGAATGAAGACTATAAATAGAATTATATAATGTTCTGGTTTTTTTAAAACCATAACAACTTTAAAGGAACCTTAAGGAATGATGTCTTCTTAATTAAATATTTATTCACAAACTACCTAGAACTTTCTGCTTGTGTATCTATTTGGACTTGCTGCTGTTATTCAAAATCCATTGATTATAGCTGAAGTAATTGACTAAATCTATGTGCTATGGAGTTGGAAAAGTTATGGTACCTGTTCTGTTTTTTAGCATCCCCTTGACACAGACAGCTAGTGTCTGATTGGTCACCTAAGAAAAGACAAATTGAAACCAGTCCTCAGATGTCCCAGTGCTGTGACTGATTTTACATAAAATATAAATAGTCGAGGGAAACAAAAGACTCTGAAAGAAAATGTGACAGCCAGCGAGACCATTCCGGTTCAACCCCATCTCAAGTACAGAGCGGCAGCATCCAGGCAGAGTTACCTGCTGGGAAACATTGTGTAAACATCACAGGGTGAAGGGTGTGTATTTGCACAAATCTAAACTATATGGTACACATACATACACACACGGCATAGCTCATTTCTTCTCAATCCATGATAAACAACACATGAGGTTAGATCCAGTTCAAGAGAAAATAATACATGGGAAAAATAATAGACGCAGATGTTTGAGGCTGCTTGCTGCTGGCATAACACAGTGTACCCTTTTATAGTTAACTTTCTTGTAAATCTAAAGAATACATTCTACCAGTTAAAAATCATAGTAAATACATAAACCATTAACAGCCATTTGTAAAAGCATGCCCTGTGCCCTTGTGTAACTGTCAGTGCAATAGATTTGCTTACACCAGTGTCTCCAGAAATTTAAGTGATATGCTATGAATTAGAACTACGACATGTTTAAGTGGCAGGAATTTTCCAGCTCCTCTTAAGTTTTCTGCAGTCATCATTTTTATATATGCTTGTGATGGCTTGACATTGTCAATGTGACATTATTAAATATATCCAATATGGTATATTTAATGTATAGTGAGTATGGTGGTTTGAAAGAAAATGACCCCCCCCAAAAAAAAGTGATGGCACTATTAGGAGGTGTGACTCTATGGGAGTGGGTGTGGCCTTGTGTAAGGAAGTGTGTCACTATGGAAGCTGGCTTTGTGGTCTCTCATATATGCTCAAGCCACACCCAGTGCCTCAGACCACTTCCTATTACCTACAAGATAAGATATGTAGGACCCTCAGCTCCTTCTCCAGAACCATGTCACCGTGTCTGCCTGCACATGTCATGCTCCCCACCATGATGATAATGAACTAAGCCTCTGAAACTATAAGTTGCCACCTCAATTAAATGTTTTCCTTATAAGAGTTGCCATGTTCATAGTGTCTCTTCCCAGAAATGGAAATCCTAACTAAGACAGAGGGATTGTCTAGGTTAGGTTAGCCTATGGGTATGCCTATGAAGGATTCTTCATTAGTTTGGTTGAAGTGGAAAGACCCACCGAATGAGAATGGCTCCATTCCATAGGCAGGAAATCCTGAACGGTCTAAGAGTGCATAAATCAGGCTGAGTGCTGGCATTTCATCACGGCAATTAAAAATAAAAAGAAGACAATAACAAGGAGTCATTGTTCAGAATATAAGCATACACACAGAAACTTTGGTGGGTAGGAAAGCTTTCAGTTTCAAGCATTGTCTATAGAAGAAATAATAAATCCTTGTGTAGATGTATATGTAGTAAAAACATTTGAAATGTGCTGTGAAAGTATTTGGTCTTCCATCTTCTCTCAGTCTTTAAAGGTGTGAGCTCTGTTTCTCTTTTCAACAGATTCAATCTTGTGTAGACAGGGTGGCCTTGAGTATTGGGATTCAAGGTGTGTGTCACCATTCCCTGGTCTCTAGTGGCTTAGCTCTGCTCTCTGATCTTCAAGCAAGATTTATTTATTAAAACACAAGTAAAATATCACTACAACAACAAAGATTTGCAAGTATTTATGATTGTTTCTTTGGTTGTTTGGTTTTTCAAGACAGGGATTCTCTGGATAGTTTTAGCTGCCCTGGAGCTCACTCTGTAAACCAAACTAGCCTTAAACTCAGAGATCTGCCTGCTCTGCCTCCCAAGTACTGGGATTAAAGGTATGTGCCACCACTGCTGGACTGGAAATAGTTCATTTTAAAACACTTTCCCAACATATGTGGAATTCTATGTCTGATCTTGGCTTTGAAAAAGAAGCTACTCGTGCGATAGGATAAAGAGAAGTTCCCATACATGAACCAAGAAATTGACCTTAAGGATTACAAATATTTCTTCTCAACATTTAAACTCCAGTCCTATGAGAAATAAATTTCTGCTGTTGATAATCCTCCAGGTTTGTGGTATTTTATTTTAGCATTTGTGGTGGACTGAGACAATGTGGTCATTAGACACAAGCAAACTCACAATGACAGAAATACCATGTTTTCAGACACTGAGGTTATCAAAAACCAAAGGTTGAAAATAATTAAAACAGTAAAGATGGATTCTAGTCATAAAGGAAAGAAACTTCAGCATAAAAGAACAGCTCAGTTTCATGGGCACCAAGACAAAGAGGTAGCTCACAGTCATAGAGTGGGTAACAAGGCAGGGACTGGGAAATTACTAACAGGAGACATGAAGAGTAGAAAGGGATTCTCAACAGACACAGCATGATTCTGGCTAAGGTCAGACCACAGCAACCAGACATCACCTGGAGGATGGAATTTTATCAGGTACTCAGGGGGCTCAGATATTGAGGGTAAAGAGTTCCCTCAGAACTGACTTATCGGGATTCTAGCAACTGATGCAATCTTGACAAGGCTGAGGGCCAAGGCCAAGACTTGGAGTTGACAAAGCATACAACTAAAGTGACTCCAGGAAAGTCCCAGCCACAGAAGGGAGATAAGGACCTAGCATGCAGTCAGTGCAATGTTCTGTTTGAGAAAAACAGTTACTGATAGCTACATGGCACTGTGGGTGCATTCAGAACCAGTCACCTAAGCACATAAAGACTGTAGAAAGGGTACATGTATGTTATGTTTATATCTCCACAGTAAGAAAAAGCTCCACTGTAAAGAGTGTTGCAGACTACACATTGCATCATCAGCTTTTGGCCTAAGGGAGGTCTTTTCTCTGACTTGTCTGGCATGTGGATGGGCAGCAAGTACAAAAGCACTAAGGTCCTGGGACTGTTCCCACCCAGTGCCAACAGGGAAAACATGGAAGACGGTGTCCAGCTTCCTGGGACTTCACATGGGGTAACTGCAGATGTTCTGTATGTCTTCCCGCCATTTCTTCTGGAGAGCTGGCCTCTAGGTGTTTAGAGTGGTGACTGGTTTATACCATACCCTTCCGGTAGCTCCTGGCTTTCCTCTGTTATTTCCCTCCCACTTTTCTAGGATCACCACCCTTCTACTTAGACCCAGACTCCTGTCTCAAGGTCAGCCACGTGGAAACCCAAGCCAGGTCACATGCTCATCTCAAGACTGCATGTGTCAGTGTGTCTCCTCTGAGGTAACAGGAACAGCATCTGTAAGACACTCCACATTAAACAAATAAAGATGGCTTAGGGAAACATTCAGTGTCATGACACAAGAAAGTCCCACAGGCTCTATAGTCGAACCCCCATGACTCCTGTTTTGGTTGGAAAACCCACAACAAGAGACCCCGACAATAGGTGCTCCAACAATAGCTATGTGAAGCCACTGGGGTTTTTGAGGAGTAAGATAGCAATAGAAGTTGAATTTCCTGAAATAATGGAATGTTAGCTAATGTTAACCCAGGGAGGATGGCACTCTCCTACTTTCCAGTCATCTGGAAGAAAGAAGCATTAATCTAGATGTTCTAATCCAAATACATTGAGAAGCACAAGACCTAATAAGACAGACAAAGTTCTACCAGGGCTCTCCACCCCCACCAGTAACTGACCAACCTCAGAATAGAATGAATGAAGGTCCGGTAAGAGCAGGGCTGCGGGGCAGGGTGCTCAGACCTCAGCAGACTGCAGATGGCACACAGTAGCAGACAGAGCCCAAACCACAGGCAGGAAGCCACCTCTGTCTTCAGCCCTTTCTAAGATATTTATACTCCCCACTGTGGCCAGCAAATGTAACTGGTGTGACTTGGATGAAATTTTAATTACACAGGTTTTAATGATTTAAGTTGCTGTGGGTGGAGAGGGGAAGCCAATAAATAGACAGCAAAGGTTCACCCAAGTACAGCCATCTATTTCCCAGTGGACTCACAGGAAAACGAGCCCTCCCCCTCCCTCCGGAGGAAGGTCTCGAGGTTCATGGTTCAAAGTAGTATAGAGCCATATAATTCTAAGCTGCTGGCCATGGCACTGGCTTTGTCAATATTCAGCCTCACCACAGCAGGGCAACTGGTTCACAGGCCTGGAATTGATCGTCTTGCTATAAAAGGGTTATGGAGAACACTGTCATCTCTACCCCCTGCCCCCTTCCCATCCACTGTTTTTCCCACTCTTCCTTCTCTCTATTTGTGCTCTTTCCTTCAGAATTAGGCTTCCCCCCGTCTTCTCTATTCTCAGGAAGAACAGAGGAGAGCACACTGTTCTTCCCAGCATAAGCTCACTGCTAACCTACTCACACCAAGGAAAGAAGGACTGGCGTGGCCTTACGCGATACTTAAGGACCTTGATGAGACTTTTATCCAGCATTGACTGCCAATGCACGCTGGATCTGTGCAAGAGTAGCAATACCAACGAGCTCCAAAGGCCATAGCTTTAATTAGCACGTGACCTTACTTAGCAGACAAATACTACCCAACTACTGTGTAGGCATTACAAGATGTCTAAATGGGCAGGGCCTCAACAAAATACATATTTTCATTTAAAGCATTTTCTAAAAAACATAGTGACTGTGCTTGATGTCTTTAGGGCAACAGTGACTGATAAATATGACAGTGGTTTCATCCTGAAATCGCTGGTAATTTGGCAAAAGGCAAGATGTGGACAAAAGTACAGATGGTGACAAACGGCGCTGAGATGGAGATGAAGGGTAAGGAGGCTCTTTTCTGGGAATTCAGGAAAGCTTCAAACAGTATTTGATCTTGAACTTAGGAGAATGGACAGGACTTTCACAGAGAAAGCTAAAGGATTCCGGGTAAGGTGAGCAAAGGAAGAAATGTGCAAGGTAACAGAGTTCAGAGTCAGGAAGGGTTTCGTTTCTACTAGCCTAAGAATGCTAACAAAAAATAAGGCTGGGGGGGGGGGGACCTTTGTAGTTTAAGCAGTAGTGGAGGAAATGAACATTCGAGTGCCTGACCTAACAATCCCTGTCCTCAAAGACCAGCGCCCCACACCTAGAGAAGTTAAAGATCTTCCCCAGCGTCAGAGGGCAAGTCGGAGCCTGCTCTAGCTCCCAGCCCAGGTCCTGCGCTGCGTGTGGCTGTTTCTCAATCAGAGCCGACCCTCGGGACTAACAAATCTGGCAGCGGACTGGGAGTGGAGCCTGCAGGGGAAGGCTGTGGGCACGAGAGCAGTGAGGTGGCCTTTACAGGTTCCAGGAAATGAATATTAAGCACGTGGGCCAAGCTCTTGGCAGTGGAGGCACGAAGGAAGTCAGGAGCAGAGAGTAACCGTGGAGGGACATGCGCAGGACAAGACGACTGTTTGGCGTGGGAGGAGGAGCAGTAGGTCCCAAGGTGACAAGCCCAAGTGACCAGAACTGCCTTTAATGGGCAAAGGAAGTTGTCCACTCTTCCCTTAGCTCCTGGCAGTGCCCTTTTCCTTATCCCTGGGCAGGCATCCTGACTCCCACGTTCACAAGACACACAGCAGCAGTGTTCTCCAGCACATGACAACATTTACACTGTAAGCCTTCCCTTTTGACTCTCTCTCTCTCTCTCCTTTCTTCAATTTCCTGTCTCTGTCAACTCTTATTACTTACTGTTTGATTGTTCAGTGGACCCTGATAATGTAGCTCTTTTCCATATTTGCACTGCGTTTTCATTCCAGATTAGTGACATATGACACAAACCAGTTCAGACATGCTCAAGTGCAGAAGGGAACGTACCGGTTCACAAAATTGAAATGTTTGAAGCCATATGTGGCTATAATACACCAAGACTCAAGAACTTCAGGATTCTAAATTATCTCCCTGCTATGTTCTAGTTCTCGCTCCTCCCTCTCTCCCTCCCTCCTCCTCTTTCTGTGTGTATGTGTGTGTGTCTATGTGTCTGTGTGCATCTCTTCTCTCTCTCTCTCTCTCTCTCTCTCTCTCTCTCTCTCACACACACACACACACACACACTCGGAGATCCACAGTTTTCATGACTTTACTTCTCTGTAGACCCCAACAGTCAGATGATCTCCTGGCTCCATTTTACAGCGACATTTCAAATTCTAATGGTTGTAATAAAAATACTGGAATTGGACCAGTGAGCTCTCAGCAGGGACAGTGCCCGCTGTCAAGCCAGATGCCCTGAGTTTAATCCCCATGGTATACACAGCAGAAGGAGAGAACCGATTCCTGAAAGTTGGCTTTTGGCCTCCACATGCATACCATGGCATGCTTGTGCAAATCCTTGTGGCCTGGGATATATACACACATGCACACACACACACATTAAATATTTTTTAAAGTGTTGAGATTTTATTGAACACAATAGGATGATATTCAATAGGATGATAGCTAATCAGAGGGAAGGAATGCACTCACTGGCAAGTCTGGCTGGCAAGAGGCAAAGGTTAGAATGAAATATATAAACCTGAGAACATCAGAGTATCCCAGAAGGAACTCAAAATAAGACCACATAACTGTGGGTAATACAGAAGAGTGGATGCCATCAAGGGGAACTAGCATATGCCCATGTGTCCACATACTTAATATTTTATTCTGTTGGCCTGGTTTCCCTGAGCATACTTGCCTCCTTATTAGAAACCGTCTTCTAAACACAGTGCTTCTGTTACAGCCTATACGTTAATGATGACCAGTTTCATCAATTATCTAACGTTGTTTTCCTGCCCAAAAATACAATTTATTTTTTAAACCACCCATCACTTAAACATTGCATAAGGATTCTGCACAAATCAATCAGAATGGCTTGTGCTTCTCTAAGAACTTAAGTGTTCTTTATTGATTAAAAAACCCACTCAAATGAAATATTACAGAACTAGGAGAGAAATGACTTACTGCACATCCTTCCAATATCTGTCAAAGCTATCGTGTTTAATAGGCAATTTTAATCAAGACAAGTGTCTATTAAGTTATTTAAAGATCACAACATTAAATAGTAAGAATTTCCCTGGCCACCCATGAATTAATCCCCCCGCTGTTTCCCCAGATGATCTCAAGTGAGTTCTGAAATAATTCCAGAAGGGGTGTCTATTCTAGAGAATCCCCAAGGTTAGGATAGGGACGCAGGAAGGAAATGCTTTAGAAAAGGAGAACACTTTAAAAGTTAAATTGAGCATCCTCTTTGTTATTGGAGAATCTTACCAGGCTCAAACCAGATTCCAAAGCCCCCCTTTTGTTCCAGCAGTCAGTCTGTTTGCTGTCTTTACTGCATTTCCTCCAAGGGCACCGGAGGAAGAATAGTGGGTTGCTTCTGCCAACAGGTAGGGTTAAACGGAAAGATTTTTACTGTCAATAATAAAAATAAACACAGTTAAGAATTTTGTTTTTGTTGAAAATACACCACCAGATAGGCAGAGGTCAACCTGAGCATAATCATAAAACAGGGAGAAGTGACTGGCCTCGGTTCCTGGAACAAAGGAGCTCCTTGTGCTGGGGTGCTGTCGTAACACTAGGTAGGCACTGTGGAAAAACACGACACAACTCTCACCCCCGGACTGTGTTCATCGTTGTCATTGCTAAAACACACACAGATTGTCGATAAAGGCAGCAAGAGGGAAAATAAGAAAACAGGGCAAGGAGGACCTAATTTGGGAGGTGCAAGATAAAACCTGAAATAGTTTAGTGTCATGAGACCATCAAATACATGTCATAAAATCCACCAGCATCTACCATTCAGTACCCTGTGACAATGCTGTTTTCAGATGACTTGCATTCAAATTGACATTTCACATCCTGTTATAAGTAACTGCAAAACTCAAGATCTTAAAACAAAAATATTCACAACATATCCTGCCTGCAAGATGTGTTTGGACAATGATGACTCAGAACTTGTGGGAGTGGCCAACCAATGACTGGTCTAATTTGAGGCCCACACCTTGAGAGGGAGCCCATGAGCAACAATCGCTGCCTAACATCCAGGACCCAGAGGCTGGACAGCCCAGAGACCTAGGGCAGAATCAAACTGTGGGAAGCCAGTTGATGATTCCTAATGATATTCTGCTATACTCATAGTTAGATGCCTAGCCCAATCATCACCAGAGAGGCTTCCTCCAGCAGCTAATGGGAGGAGATGCAGAAACCCACAGCCAAACATTAGGCTGAGCTCAGGGAACCCCTCAGAAGGGGAGAAGGAAGGATTGTAGGTTATCACAAGAATTCCACTCACAGAATCAACTACGAGCTCACAGAGCAATCACAGAGCCTACATGGGTCTGTGCTGGGTCCGCTACACATATGTCATGGTCGTTTAACTTGGGGAAGGTTGTGTGGGACTCCTAACAGTGGGAATGGGGGTGTCTCTGACTCTTTTTGCCTCCTGTGGGGACCTATTTCATCCTACTGGTTGCCTCATCCAACCCTGATATGAGGGTTTGTGCCTAGTCTTATTGCATCTTCTTGTCTCATGTTTGGTTGCTGTCCCTGGGAGACCTGCTCCTTTCTAAAGGGAGATAGAGGAGCAGTGTTTCTGGGGGAGAGCGGAGAAGGGGAGGGGTGGGAGATGTAGAGGGAGGGGAAACTATGATCGGGACGTACTGTATGAGAGAAGAATAAATAAATAAAATAAAAACATACACAAGAGGTAAAGTTTTAAGAAAGGATGATGGGGGACTAGAGAGATGGCTCAGTGATTAAGAGTGCTTGCTACACCATCACTAGGATCAAAGCTGGGATCTCAGCACAGTTACCTAACAAGACATACATCCCACACATGACTATAGCCCTAGATTCAACAGGGGTAGCAGCAGGAGAACTGCCAGGGTTTAGCCAAGAAAATTCTAGCCCTGGGTTCGGAGAGAGATCCTGCCTCAAAGTCAGAGAGTCAGAGAACAGAGGACACCTTCCTTTGGCTTCTGCACTTATGCATAGGCACGCACTCAAATACACTCATATACACACAGACACACACTAAACCAGAACAGCTGGGCAGTGCTGACTCACGCCTTTAATCCCAGCATTCTGGAGGCAGAGGCAGGCAGATCTCTGAGTTCTAGGCCAGCCTGATGGACAGAGTGAGTTCTAGGACAGCCAGGGATACACCAAGAAACCTTGTCTTAAAAAACAAACAAAACAACAAAAAAGGAAAAAATTAGCATTGTAAACAGACAAGACACTTTCATAGTAAAAAGACAATTTTACTATAAAATACCTTCAAAGAACACACCAGGAAACAGTACTTAGGTTAGGATGTGTTATCTATATTGTATTGCTGGTTGTTCTCAGTGTCTCTCTGTGGAATCATAGGCTAACCTTTTAGTTTTTTTCCTGGTCTCTCTTAATGACAAATCTAAAACAGATTTAGCTTTAAAGGGATCGTAGACATTTTGCTCTTCCACAGCACCATGAATGTACGCAGCTGGGGGAAGAGCTAGAGTAGATTGAAGATGAACCCCAGGAGCTCTGTTGTGGTTTCCTCGTGATGGCAGTGCCTCTTTATGACTGTTCACAGAACTTAAAATGCACTGCTGCCACCCCAAAAATAACAGGGCAAAAATAGGCAAGTCCCATGCAGCTGATTGAGAAAAGCCAGAACTTCAAAGTCCTGATGTGTCTGATATATTACTAGGTCCTGTCTCCCCAGCATGGGCTGGAAAGTTCCTACACAAGTTGAGTTTACATTTGTAAACCTATAACTATTCTGCTATCATAGAACACACACACACACAAACTGGGTCAAGCCCTGAGTGTCACCAATATTCATTTCACAAAGGGAGAACTGAGATTTTAAAAATGATTATTCCAAGATTGCACACCCAGCCAGTTTCAGAGCAAAGAGGAGAAACTGAGTCTCTAGCCATGCCACATAATGTCCTTTTATTTCTGAGAAATAAGTAACCATGGAACTATTGAAATAAATATTTCCTTGCAACAACCTGATAATGTTAGAGAGTTAAAAAACAAAAAAACAAAAAAGATCTGTGGCTTGAGAACTTTGCTTCCTAAGATCATCAGAATATCTTGCAACAGAGTTTTGGTTTTTCATGTTTGGGATTTTGGGGGGTTTTTGTTGTTTTGTTTTGTTTTATTTTGTTTTTGTCCAGTTGATGAAATCACTGAAAGTCATTGCAAACTTATAAAAATGTTTATGTCCACAAAACATATCTGCTAAGAGTACTCAAGCCTCCATAATTTGTAGTTTCCCTCTAAAGCAATGATCATATCATAAAGTCACTTTATAGAGTATCAGAACTGATTGGTGAGTATAGCTTAGTGACTGCAGAATAGGCTAGCGTGTTCTTCCGTTGGCTACTCATTGTGACCTATGGCCCTCACCGTCCTTCATGTGACTTGCCTTTGCTCCAGATGCCATGTAACACCAAAAGTCAAGGTAGAATGAGAATCTGTGGTGTGGGAGGTCCTTCTGTCTATGTGTTGCTTTTATTGGTTAATACATAAAGAAACTGGCTTGGCCTGATGGGGTAGAACAGAACTAGGCATGGAAAACTAAACAAAATGCTGGGAGAAAGGAGGCAGAGGCAGAGAGACAGATGCCGAAACTTTACCCGGTAAGCCACAGCCACATGGCCATATACAGATTAATAGAAATGGGTCAAATTAATATGTAAGCGTTAGCCAATAAGAAACTAGAACTAATGGGCCACGCAGCGATTTAATCAATACAGCTTCTATGTGATTATTGTGGGGCTAAGCAGCCGGGAACCAACAAGCGGCTCTTTCCTCCCTACAAGTCTGTGCACTACACAATAGCCCCAGCAATGTAAAGCCAAATAACTCCGCCACCATTTTCTCGACTCATACTCCATACCTGCATTAGAACAGAAACTATGTCACAATAAAGAGTCAGCTATGGCTCCACAGTTAAGAGCAAACTGTTTCAGAGGGCACAGGAGGCTAGCTGCCCTACCACCCACATAGGGTAGCTCACAACTTCCTGTAATACCAGTTCCAGGGGCTGAACACACTCTTCTGGACTCAGTGGATACCTGAATTCATATGCACATACTAATACATAGATACATAGAGGTAACAAATGAAAAATAAGTGGGCTGATCAGATGCTCAGTGGTTAAGAACCTGTATGTGTTTACAGGGGACCTAAGCTTGATTCCCAGCACCCACATCAGGCCACTCACAATTTTCCATAACTGGATCTTCAAGGGATCCAATACCCTCTAACCACCTTAGGGGGTATGCATATACACACACAAACACATATGTAAATCATGATAAAGGTATCTTTTAAAAATAAATTAATCTTTAATAAAAGAATCTGTTACAACCCTTGCACTCAAGGGTTAATAAACTTCAAGTGCTAGTGAATAACTACAGATCTGGGAGAGCATAGAGAAGTGCCTCTCCCTTTACAGAGAAGACCAGACCAAGAGGAGTCAAGGCATCTTCAAAGAGATGAGCCAGCATTTATTGCTTTTAACAGACTACCCCAAACTCAGGAGCTTAAGACAATATTGATGTTTATTTTGCTCCTGAGTCTGTAATTCACTGAGAGCTCAAGAAGGATGATTTGTCTCTGCCCCTTTCATTGGCTTCACCACCTGCTGAAAAGCATGGCACTAGAGCCACTCACTCAGCTGGAGACTGGTGCCCAGTGCCTGCAAGAGAGAAATGTATCTCCACCACAGCTGCATGGCAATTGAAGTCACTGTTCCACAGAATTGTGAACTGTGAATCTCCACTCATTGAAAGAAATACGTGTTAAGCAGATTTTTACTTATGTCCCTTTATGGCAAGATATGAGACTCTAAAAACTATTAGCATATAATCTAGACATAGACTCATTAGTAATTTCCTGTTTGGAAAACAGGTGATAAAAATTAAAGAGTGAATACCCCAGTCTGGGGTAGAAAAATAGTCAGCCATAGCCAAAAGCATCAGCCCACAAAGATCATTGCGAATTGTTGACTAAGTGAGAGAACCCATCATTAAGTATTAGTAAGACATATAAAGACATTCCAAACATAAATGATATTAAATAAACCTCACATCTTGATGACATAAATGTGTACACTAGCAACTTTAAGCACTTACATCAGGCTTCCTGTGTCTTACCCAACACATTCCTTTCCCTTCAACAACCAAGTCATGACTGCTTCTCAATACACTTTGAATATCAGCCATGTTCATCTCTTAGGTCCTTATTCTGGTGGGAAGAAAAGCTTGTCAGGCAGAGGTAACAGCTAGAATTTCTTAGTAGAATTCACAGCACAGGGACGTTTATCTACTCACAAGAACATCTACAGTATGGAGTTGATTTACTTGATTTACAAAATGCGGGACCCAAAACACTGCCCAAGACAAAACAGCAGGCTTCATGGGAGAGTGGTGGACCAATAAAGGGCTCTGAACTTAAAATCTTATCAGTAAATGAAATGGACATGAGTTTAGTTTCTTAATGAAAACAGAATGAGGAACAGCAAGGTAGCTTGATGGGTAAAGATGCCTACCTTCAAGACTAACAATCTTGAGTTTGATCCTTAGAACCCATAAGGTGGAAGAAGAGAACCTACTCCCAAAAGTTATCCTCTGACATCCACACATATGCATGGTTCCTAGGTGTACACACTCACAAACATGATAGATAGATAGATAGATAGATAGATAGATAGATAGATAGATAGATAGATAGATAGATAGATAGATGGATGGATGGATGGATGGATGGATGGATGGATGGATGGATGGACAGATAGATAGATAATTTTTGAGGTTTATTTTAGCTTTATGTCTGTGGGTGTCTTCCTGCATGTCTATCTCTGCACCACATGTGTACAGTACACACAGAAGCCAAAAGAGTGAATTGTAGACCATTTTGAGCTGCTATGTTGGTGCTGAGAATTAAACCCAAGTCCATGCTCTGAACTGCTCAGCCAACTCTCCAGACCAAATAAGTATGTTTTTAGAGAAAACATAATGTCTTATTTTATTCTTTTCGTTTTTTTTGAGACAGGGTCTTTCTATGTAGCCCTGGCTGTCCTGGGACCTGCTATGTATATTAGGTTGTCCTTGAACCCATAGACATCTACCTGCCACTGCCTTCTGAATGCTGGGATTCAGATCACAATGATGTCTTCATAATCCACACATACACAAATGTCCTAGATGAGATTTACCCATCTGTATCCATATCTTTCCTACCCTAACAAGGATGCAGAACAAAACTACAAATATGTATAATCTGTAACTTTGAGTGAGGGGATTATTCACCAGTAAACATAGGAAGTACTGAGAGGACCTCAGCTCTGCTGAATAAGGATGCTCAGGGCAGAGGTGGAACTTGCTGGGTGTGGTGGTTTGGATAGAAATGGCCCCATAGACTCATATGTTTGAATGCTTGGCCCATAGGGAGTGGCACTATTGGAGGTGTGGCCTTGTTGAGTCAGTGTGGTCTTGTTGGAAGAAGTGTGTCACTGTGAGGATGGACCTTCAAGGTCTCATAAGCTCAAACTATGTCCAGTGTGACATTTAAGTCTCTCCTGCTGCCTGCAGATCAAGATATAGAACTTTCAGTTCCTTCTCCAATACCATATCTGCCTGCATGCTCCCTGCCATGACAATAATGGACTGAACTCTGAAACTGTAGGCCAGCCCCAATTAAATGTTTTCCTTTATAAGAGTTATCGTGGCCATGGTGTCTCTTCACAATAGAAACCCTGACTAAGCAGACATGGGTTAAGTCTTTAAGAACTTACGGACTAGCCCCACACTGAGTAGAACAAGCTTCCACTGCCGAATAATGCTTTCCTTTCTGAAAACTTCTAACCTTTCCCCTCCTGAAGGAGACTGCCATGGACTAAAGGTTTATATCCCTCTAAACCCATAGGCTAAAGCCCTAATGCCCAGTACAATGACATAAGAAAGCGAAACTTTGAGGAGACCGTTAAACCTGGAGTGTGGGGCCCTAGTGAATGGGATTAGAGCCCTTACAAAACAAAGCTTGAAAGGCCTCCTCTCTGTCATATAGAGGCAGGTCAAGATGCTATCTGTGGGCCGGACATGTGTCTCACGAAGAGTGCTTCCTCAGCACAGATGAGGTCCTGGATTTGATCTCTAGGACTGCAAAAAGGAAAGAGGAAAAGGAGGACGAGGAAGGGAAAGCGGAGGTGAGATGATTTGAAAAGCAAGCCAGTCTTTGCTGAAAAATGAATCAGCCTGTGCTATGATCTTGGGCTTACCAGCTTCTATACCTATGGGGAATAAATGTCATGGAAGCATTGGTGGTTCCAGCATGACTAAAGGACTAAAACCAGTGTCGTTCAAAAGCTCAAAGTAGAGGCTCAGCTCCTAAGAACTTTCCCTTAGCTCTGAGGCATTTTCCCCTCTCATTTACCTGTGTCTAGAAACCCAGTTGTTTAGAGCACAGACCAAATCAGCAGAAACAAGGGCAAGGTGTTGGAAGTCTCAAGTACAACCACCCAAGGGCAGAACAGTCCCAAGTTTAGAAACAGATTCACGGTGCCCTCCCTTCCTCCTGACTTACATGCAGATCTGGCCCTTAGGCGCTTCTTTTGATATCTTTCCCTGCAATGGCTCAACATTAAGGAAACAATCAATTAATCAATTAACTGCAAAGCCCCAGTGAACTATGCACATGGAAAAGATCACAAGGAATCCCAAGATTTTTCAAAAACCATTTCAAACATAAATGGAAAATTAAGTTGATTTTTTTGCCAACTTCAGACACAAAAACATAGAAGTAATTTCAACTCTAATCAGCTATTGCTTTCTTTTACACTTTCTTACCATGATTATATAAAGCTATAAAAGGGAAAAAGTGGAAGCTATCAAAATATTCAAAACGAAATTTAGCTCAGAAAATTATAAAGAATGCCATCGTAATAACTAACGACTGTCAAGAATGTATTCTGTACCTAGAACTACTCTGTGCGATTTGTATGCATGGCCTCAGTTTGTCTTCATAAATGCCTTCATTTCACATGTGGCTGACTCATGGTATTAAGATGCAAAGTAACTTCCCTGAGACCAGGGCTCCAAACAGCGATATTTTAACTATTATACCATGTGACACATGAACAGAATAGTCGCCTCCAAAGGGGTGTTCATAGTTCCTAGTAATGGCAGATACGCAAGCCATCTGTGTTGTGTTGAGGTATCAGTCTGGGTAGGGCAGACCAGGAAGAAAAGAATCAGGGGCAGAAGCAGCACTAGTTCCCTGAGAAGAAAGAGTTTCACCATGGGTAGAAGAGGTTACAGAAGAGGAACTCAAAAGAACCAACAAGCAAGGAAGGGCACAGCTGGAGAGACAGCGCTGTCCCAGAAGCCAAAGGGAATAGAGAGGGTGTGGTCCGGTGACCCAAAGGCTCAGGTAAGACAGAGCACAAAGCTCCCATGGGAATTGACATGTGGAAGACAAAAGTAGGGGGAACAATGTGCAAGTGGAGACAGGTCAGGCCGTGAGGGAACGAGTAAGTGAAGCCAGTGGATGCTTTCTTCTGATTGGTAGTTCTCACTCTGGGTCCCTGACCAGCAGCTGCACCTGGGGACTTGCTAGAACTGCAAAATAAAGTCCGGGGACAAGGCCCAGCAGTTTGTATTGCTAACCATTTGTAGGTGAGGTGCTACTGGAACGCCCTGAAAGCTGGAACATGGCACTAGAGGCATCACACCTGGAAAGGACAGCTGGAGGTGGGGGCAAGTTTCCACACGCTGCATGGCAGGGGACAGAAAGCATTTTAAGAGTCTACATGTAGAGAAAAGAGGAGATCCGCAGGGCTGACTCTCGGGAAGACGAGAGAGCAGGTGATGACCATTTGGAGACAGAAAGCCAGAGAAGCAGGCCACCCATACCATGACTGGGCCATCTAAGACCAGTTGCCAGCTCCTTCAATAATCTCTGTATTTCCTTTCGTTGCATGACTAACATCTGTAGGCTTTAGGAACATTTCAGAGGATCTGATATCTGAAATCTAGACAACCCCATGGCACTTCCCATTCATTGGGTCTCTTGGAACCCATGGAGTAACTCCTCTGTACCGTTCTGAGTATAGCACCTGTTTCCACACATGGGAACTGAGAACACATGGGCTCCAACATGCCCTAGAGAGGCTGAGAGCTGGATTCTTGGTCTGAGGAAATGAGAGGATGTTCAAGGCTTCCCCAGACAACGTAGGTAGCGGACACATGGCTTATGCAAAACCGAGGTTCCACCTTCTACGATGATTCAAAATGTCTAATACAGACTCGATTTTAATGAGGAAAAAAGACTTGTCTGGTAGGAAAAAAGGAGGCTGCTGCTCGTGTTTATTTTGTTTTTCCTCTGGTTGAGCTGGTTTGCAAAGACCTGGCACACCCAGGCAAGAGACAGTTACAAAACAAGTGTCTGTACCGAGACCTACAGGGAGACTCAAAGCCTTTTAACTTTCATTAACCCTGGTTTTGACTTTCTCTTAAAAACATGATGCTAAATCTTTGTGGTCGAAGCCCTCAGTTGACAGCCTCTAATAAAGAAGTCCAGACTCTGGAAACCCCAAAATAAACAGAAATACAGACCGAGTCACCCCCCTCCTTTAAAAGTTGCTTGTGAACACCCAATGGAGTAACATTAAGATGTCAGGAGAAGCCAGCTACTAATTCCTTCTCTGGGTTGTTTAGCATGTCGGCCAGAGCCGACCTGAGCACAAATGGATACCATCTCCTGGCATTACTCCTGATGATTAAGGTCTCCTCTACTGGACGCTGCTGTTTCCTACTGACTTCACTGGGGTATGAGCTCTGAATGAGCAAGTTCCTATGCTCAGAACTTTCCAGTTGTACCTGATAATGACTTCCTTCTTAACCTACCCCACATCTGAAAATGAAAAACATCAACTTTGAGAAATATCTACTTAAATAATAAATGGATAAATAAATCCAGGCATCTCTGCATCTACTTGTACCATGTGAGAGTACATAGGAGGAGGGCTACACGTACTGGCAGGCTCAGAGTACCTGCACTACACTTGAACTAATATACCTGAACTACACCTGCAGTATGCCTGCACTACACCCACACCACACCTGAAGCACACCTGCAGTACACCTGCAATATTCCTGCAGTACACCTGCAATATGCCTGCAGTACGCCTGCAGTACACCCACACCACACCTGCAGTACACCTGCACCACACCTGCAATATGCCTGCAGTACGCCTGCAGTACACCCACACCACACCTGCAGTACACCTGCACCACACCTGCAGTACTCCTGTACCACACCTGCAGTACACCTGCAACACACCTGCAGTACTCCTGCATCACATCCACACCATACCTGAACTACACCTGCTCTGCACCTGCACCACACCCACACCACAGCTGCCTGCAACACACCCGTAGTACATCTGCAATACACCTGCAGTATGCCTGCAGTACACCCACACCACACCTGCAGTACAACTGCACCACACCTGCACCACACCTGCACCACACCCATACTGTACCTGCACCATACCTGAAAACAGCAGTGTTCAGTGCATGAGAGTGTCTTTCATCATAAACATTCATGATGCTGCTACACACTGCTGACTTTATTTTCTAGAAGTAATTGGTGGTTTTCCCTAAATATTAAAGTGCGGGGCCAGAGAGGCAGGTCAGCATTCAAGGACACTTGTTGCTGTTGCTGAGGATCCAGATTCTGTTCTCAGCACCCACAGCTAACTCACAGCCGTCTGTGACTTCAGTTCTAGGGGAATCTGCCAACCTCTTATGAACTCTGTAGGCACCAGGCATGCACACAATGTATACACATTTCTGTGGGTACACCAGTCAAGGTTCTCTAGAGGGCAGAATTGATAGAATGAACACACATATATAGAAAGAGGATTTATTAGAGTAGCTTACAGGTTGTGATCCAGCTAGTCCAACCATGGCTGTCTGCCAACAGAAAGTCCAAGCCTTCAGTAGCTGTTCAGTCCACAAGACCAGATGTCTTAGCTGGTCTCTGGTTCATGCCAGAACTCAGAGAAGTAGGCTCTAATGCCAGTTAAACAATGGGTTAGTGGGTTAGCAGTGAGACCGGGGGCAAGCAGGCAAAGAGCAAAGCATCCTTCTTCCGTGTCCTTTATATAAGCCACCGCTGAAGGTGTGGCCCAAATTAAAGGTGGATCTTCCCACTTTAAATGATTTAACTAAGGAAACTCCCTCACAGGTCGGCCCAGGGACTTGGATTTTTAGTTAATTCCAGATGTAGTCAAGTTGACTACCACGAATAGCCATCACAGCAGGTAAAACATAACACAAATAAAACAAAAATTTTAAGTGTCATAAAGACATGATTACAATTTTAGATAGAGAAAAAAATAGGATAAGGAAGGGCCAGGCATGGTGGGACATGCCTTTAGTCCCAGCATTTGGGAGACAATATTATGCAGATTTTTGTGAGTCATCCTGGTCTACAGAGTGAGTTCCAGGTCAGTCAAGATTACATCATGAGACCATCTGTCTCTAAATAAAATGTGTGTGTGTGTGTGTGTGTGTGTGTCCGTGTGTCTGTGTGAATGGAATAATACAAGATTTGATAAGATAAAGTAGGATGGTTAGGAGAGAAGAGTAGACGATGATGTTGGAACCTTTCGTTTGGTCTAAAATTGGAGAAACCAGAATAGACTAGATAAGATTAGGGAGAACACAATTGATCAGGCTACTTTGTGTTTCTTTGCACTAGAGAGGCTGGGTTGAAGTAGAGAAGATATCACTGGTCTGTGGTGGGGCAGGGAGGGGTGAAGTGGAGTGGGGTAGGTTTAATGGACTGGACTGCACTAGGCTGAACTAGATTGGATGGGATTGGATTGGTCAAAAGGGACTGGGTAGGATAGAATAAAAAGTATTAAAAGCCATCAAGAGTTGGTTGGTAACGCTTTTCAGTCCAGCGGGTACGTACATACACAACTACAGCTGGGTTCTAAGCCACAGATGGAACTTTTATAGCCCGAAAGCTTGATATAGAAGTGAGACAGCGACACAGGTAACTAGGGGTTTCCAGTGTTTGCTCCTAAGTAGAGAACTGCTCCTGCTGGCTAACCTCCAGGCAGCGTTCACTGAGCAGGGTTTGGAGGGCACAGAGCTTGCCTACCCTCGCAGATTAGGCTCTTCTCTAGAACGCTGAATCCCTGGG
Organism: Chionomys nivalis; assembly: GCF_950005125.1. Lineage (NCBI taxonomy): Eukaryota > Metazoa > Chordata > Mammalia > Rodentia > Cricetidae > Chionomys > Chionomys nivalis. The sequence goes on along the minus strand of NC_080100.1, from coordinate 10,191,245 downwards.
TGATGCCTCTCTGGAATATGGAAGCCAGATGTTCTGAGGTTGAACACTGAAAGCAGAGAAATGGTGGGACTTCTTAAGATTTTACAGAAAGAATATGTCCCAGTCAGAGCACACCCGACTCAGTCCCCGTGGGCAAACATCACAGCAACCAGCCATAGCCCACCCAGGCATGAACCAAATAGCAGATTCCATTTCTCTACTCAAATGACGTTGTAAGACATGAAATATTACTTTCTAAGGAAACAGTTACAAAGCATTCACATTCAAGCACGCCCACTCGTGTTTTTCATCCTTAGTCAAGACACAAAGGTCTTGGCTTAAAGTTCTTCCATTCGGCTGCAGGCTTTCCCACCCCAGGCTGAACGGCTGCTGTGGTTGACCAGCAAGACACATTCATCACTCTGGAGTGGCGTTCCTTACAGTCCTGACTCAACTCACCAGATGTAACATGTGACTACCTGCTCACGGACTCTGAGTATGAACAGTATGGGGCTTTTTTTCAGGTTAGAGAACCTCAAAGTCACCTTGTTTTATTCTTGTAGTGATCTCTCAATGTAATTTCATCATGAGAATAAAGACCAAAATGCTTAAACTCCTAACCTGTATAGTGGTCAAGTTTTGGAGAAAAAAAAATATATTTTTTTCAAGGAGCAGCTTGCTCAGACCTACAGCACTGGTTTCTTCTGTTGTCGCTTGTTTTTGAAAGTGTTCTGTGTGACCTAAGCTGGCCTTGAACTCGCCAGCCTCACTGCTTTAGCCTCCCGTAGGTATGCACCACTGTGCCAGGCTAAGAACATGCATTTTCAGGATACAGCTGGCAGTATGCACCCACACAAGAGAAGAGAGGTTCAAAATAGGTATGGAAGAGAAGAATTTCTACAACCTCCTTCGACAAACCACATTCAGCAATTATTCTCTTCCACTTTGTATTTTTGATAGGTCAGTATTTAGTAGCCTAGATGTAGAATCTAAGCTTCAGTTCACATTGATTTCCTTTCTTATCCAATGTATATTACGTTCGCTCGTTGCACTTATATGTTCTAAGACAATATTCAGTTAGTACTACGAAATTACTAAAGAAGAGATGGGAGGAGAGATGAGGGAGAGAGAAAGACTCAGAGACTGGAAGAGGGGAGCAGGAATTACTGAACAAACTGAAGATGGTATGGAGTCACATTTACTATGACCCTACCTGCAAAAGTTATAAGGCAGTAATGAGAATTTCTATAGAACAAATATTGGTTGGCCAAGTGAACTCTGCTCAGTTTTATGGCCTCATTTTTCACATATTCTCTAAGAATGATTCATGTTTGCAGAACCATCATTTACTTTAGTATCTATCAAATTCTTCTTCAGAACCAAACCCAGGCCACACACTCCCACAGTTACCTCCTATACCTGCTCCCCAGGAGTAAAGGAAAAGAGGCCAGGCAGTGTTTGACTGGTTATTCATTCTGCGTATCTTCACTAAAAATATGAGGACATTCTACACTTGAGTCTAGTATCCTGAGATCAGATTGTTACTAAAATATTAAGGACTGGAGAAGTGGGGGACATCAGGGAATATGTCCTGAACTTTCTTTTGCTTCCCAAGGATCCCGGGACGAAGTGAAAGCAACTGTCAGGGCAAGCCAGGCCTTCCGGTCTAAATCCACTGAAGGGCACTGCTGGATGATTTTCTTCCATTCAAATGAAGGCATTTCCATGACCAGTGATGATGGTTCGTCTTTAGTGTCAACTTGGCAAGGCTCTGGTACCCTGTAATCAGCACCAACTCAAAGGTGTTTCCGAGTGGTTCGTTATCTACAGGCAGTGGCCTCTAGAGAGAAGAGAATATCCCCATCAGCTGGAACTGCTTCATCCAATCCACTGAAGGCCTTCGGAACAAAGCTGAAGCCTCACCAGGGGATAGAGAAATCAAACTGGCGTCTCCATTCTGGTCTGATGTATTTCTGAGGACTCTCTACTTGACCCTCCCCCCCCCCCGTTACAGGGAGGACATACAAAGTACCCCCCCCCAGTTGCTGTGTCTAACGAAACAATTTGTTGATCCTGATATTAGACTAAAGTCATCTGCACACATATAGTACCTCTTCTCAGACTAAATTTTTAGTTAGTTTCTAAGTCTCCAAACAACGGCATTTAATCCTTAGGACACAGAGAAGCACAGCTTTTGACTTCTCCCCTTATCCTTAGAGGCCATGTAGTTGGGATCTAGTAAGAATGTACTCTCTATTGTATAGTCAGTTGGTCCCAGTTTCTATTGAATTTAAAATATGCTTGAAATGGGCATTTGTGCCATGAGTTTCTCTTGTTAAGTAAATGGCTACTCTTTCAAGGCAAAAAGGAGTACATATGGATTATGGTCTGTGAAATGTCACCAAAACCAAAGCTGTCTAAAATAAGCCCACCTTTCAAAAGTGTAACAAAACATGAAAACAGGTTCACTCCATTCCCAAACTGCAGCTCTTCTGAGAGTTCTACCTGCCTCCATCTAAGACAGAAGTTTTCCTCTTAGACTTCGCTCACAAACTATCTCTGATGAGCCTAAACTATCCTTTCCTTACCACGAAAGATGGAGTTTTTCTTCCGGCTACATTCCTTTTTGACCAAAATAGGCCCTTATTGCTGGATGGTTTTATTTTATTCCATCATATTTTGTCCCATTTAATATAAGCTTGTCATGAAAAGAGACAGCAGTGACAGTTAAATGAGAAGTGGTACCAATTAATGTATTTATAGAATGCCATACACAAATAGACAACAGATGGAGAATATTTATACCAAGCTCCAGCAGTAAGGGATGCTTCAAAAGAGCTCACTCTTGAAGGCTAGAAAGAGACGACTCCAGAAAATAAAGGGGTATAAAATGTGGTCCTTATTCCTACCACCCAACTTCCCCCAGTCCAATCTTGGTGCCTTCGGTGGTGGCATTGGAGGGAAGAAGTCAATGGGAAATTTTATTGGCTAACACCATAGTTATCTGTCCATTGACTAACACTGTAGTTATCTGTTCACACATTTGTAAAGGCACCTGGTCCATGTGGGGAAAGAGGCCCTGAGAACCTGGGCCCTGCTGCAAAAAAAAGCATCAAGAGCCCCGACTCTAGACACAGCTGAGGTAAGGTCTTCATGTGGGGAAGAGTACTTTTCCCTTTTCTGCTTCTGTCTTCCTATCATAGCATGCCTCCCCTGTGCCTATAGATAAACCTAATGTCATTCACCAAAGCCACTGTCACTTGAGGATCTCACAGTCTTGAGACTTGCAAACTTTGAGCTATGGAGATCATTCCTCGGGAAAGAGTTTCTAGCTCGGTAGGATGTGGAGAAAGGACACAGGTATGTCATGGCTGGAGGCCCCTCCTAGAGTCCTAAACACTCGGTGGTCTCCACCACATTGCTTGCATCAGTCTAGAGCTACAGTGGTTGAGATGAAAACAGACTGCACCCTCTCACACTGTACGCTAACTCAGAAGACAGTCTGGAGTTGGCAGGACCTTCATCCTTCTGCTACTTCTTCCCACAGATAGACTCCTAACACATGTGAAGTTTGCTGCTTAGATGACCGAAGGCTTCCCACATGCCAATGAATATGTGCTGAAACTCATAACCATGGGACTTTTTGTTCTGCCTATGATGGAATAGTCTTAAAATATGACAAAGAAATATTAAAGACTAAGAAAGCCTTTAAAAACTCATTATAAGACTCTTTCTAAGATGTGAATACCTGTGTAGTAACTGACAAGCAGACACAAACATCAAAAGAAATGATTCCACTCAAGACTAGCTTGGCAAAGCAATGGGTTTATTGAGGTTAGGGAACCACACATGACTCAAAAGGTAGCAACATCATAGGAAATCCCAACACAGCAATGCAGCATTGACACCCAAAGACTGCATGACTGAAGCCCTTCCCTCAACTATTGGAGAGGTTCCTCTTCTCCACTGATTACCGCTTATGCAACCTGTGGTGGTTTGGATGAGAATGGTCCCCCTCATATATTGTAATGCTTGGTTTTTAGTTGCTGTGGCTATTTAAGAAGAACTCCCAATTCTACAACTATGAATAAAAGTTTTTTGATAAGCAAAAAAAAAAAAATTTAAATAATAAAAAAATCTTGGTCCTCCCGGGCACAGCTGGTCCGTAAGATCTCGTCCCCTTCACCAACCCACGGGGTGCACTCCCTGACCGGCCATGGATGATCCCCTGTCCCAATTGAAGGAAAATGTGAAGCAGCTAGAGAAACTGGCCAAGGCAGAAACAAACTCCAAGGCTTAGCAGGCCAAGGTGAAGAAGACCCTTACAGCAGAAAAATCTGGAGTGAGCCCGCGTGTATGCCGAAAACACCATCCACAAGAATGAAGGTGTAAACTGGCCTCCTGAGAGGTTGGATGCCAGTTCTGTGCCCAGGCCAACTCAGCCGGTGGGCAGTGGTAGCCAAAGAACAAACTCAGCCCTGGGAAGATGGAGGAGAGGACCCACCTTGTAAAGGCCCCAGCCAGTGTTGGTGGCACAAAAGTCCACAGGAACCTACTCAGGGCTGTCACACAACAGGATTTCCTGTCTGCAGAAGTCGAGAAGAGGCTCTCAGGATGAGATATTATGGACCAGCTGTGCCCAAGAGATGCTTACCCTTCCTCAGCAGCTGCCTTTGGAAGGGCTTGGAGCCACTTGGGCTGCGCGGTCCGTGTGATGGTGCCAGGCCTCCAGTGTTACAGCCTTTCAGGCCTTTTAAAGCATCTCACTCTTGAATGTGAGGGCCTGACTCTTCTGTCCTTTTAGATACAGGCCGCTGCCCTCTGCCTTCTCCAGGGAAAGTCAGGGTGGCTATCAAAGGAAATCGGGACAGTCACCTTTGGCTGCGGTCGGCTCTTTTACACCCTTTTGCAGTGGGAAGCTGGCAGGGAGCAGGCAATGAGACTGCCTAGGGCGGCCTGAAGGCTGTGTGTGCAGCCCGCTGTTGTATTTTCTGTCTCCTGAAGTTTACTCTTGTTCTTAAACTTCCTGGTGGTTTTGTTCTTCTGCCAAAGTGGAAAGTACACAGCAGATGACTGTATATCAAGTACACAGCAGATAAGGGGTATACCAAGGACACAGCAGATGACTGGTATACCAAGGACACAGCAGATGACTGGTATACCAAGGACACAGCAGATGAGGGGTATATCAAGTACACAGCAGATGACTGGTATACCAAGGACACAGCAGATGACTGGTATACCAAGGACACAGCAGATGACTGGTATACCAAGGACACAGCAGATGACTGGTATACCAAGTACACAGCAGATGAGGGGCATACCAAGGACACAGCAGATGAGGGGTATACCAAGGACACAGCAGATGACTGGTATATCAAGTACACAGCAGATGAGGGGTATACCAAGTACACAGCAGATGAGGGGTATACCAAGTACACAGCAGATGAGGGGCATACCAAGTACACAGCAGATGAGGGGTATACCAAGGACACAGCAGATGACTGGTATATCAAATACACAGCAGATGAGGGGTATACCAAGTACACAGCAGTTGGCAGATGAGGGGTATACCAAGTACACAGCAGTTGAGGGGTATACCAAGGACACAGCAGATGAGGGGTATACCAAGTACACAGCAGATGAGGGGCATACCAAGTACACAGCAGATGAGGGGTATACCAAGGACACAGCAGATGAGGGGTATACCAAGTACACAGCAGATGAGGGGCATACCAAGTACACAGCAGATGACTGGTATACCAAGTACACAGCAGATGAGGGGTATACCAAGTACACAGCAGATGAGGGGCATACCAAGTACACAGCAGATGAGGGGTATACCAAGGACACAGCAGATGAGGGGTATACCAAGTACACAGCAGATGAGGGGCATACCAAGTACACAGCAGATGACTGGTATACCAAGTACACAGCAGATGAGGGGTATACCAAGTACACAGCAGATGAGGGGCATACCAAGTACACAGCAGATGAGGGGTATACCAAGTACACAGCAGATGAGGGGCATACCAAGTACACAGCAGATGAGGGGTATACCAAGTACACAGCAGATGAGGGGTATACCAAGTACACAGCAGATGAGGGGTATACCAAGTACACAGCAGATGAGGGGCATACCAAGTACACAGCAGATGACTGGTATACCAAGTACACAGCAGATGAGGGGTATACCAAGGACACAGCAGATGAGGGGTATACCAAGTACACAGCAGATGAGGGGTATACCAAGTACACAGCAGATGAGGGGTATACCAAGTACACAGCAGATGAGGGGTATACCAAGTACACAGCAGATGAGGGGCATACCAAGTACACAGCAGATGACTGGTATACCAAGTACACAGCAGATGAGGGGTATACCAAGGACACAGCAGATGAGGGGTATACCAAGTACACAGCAGATGAGGGGTATACCAAGTACACAGCAGATGAGGGGTATACCAAGTACACAGCAGATGAGGGTATACCAAGTACACAGCAGATGAGGGGTATACCAAGTACACAGCAGATGAGGGGTATACCAAGGACACAGCAGATGAGGGGCATACCAAGTACACAGCAGATGAGGGGTATACCAAGTACACAGCAGATGAGGGGCATACCAAGTACACAGCAGATGAGGGGTATACCAAGTACACAGCAGATGAGGGTATACCAAGTACACAGCAGATGAGGGGTATACCAAGGACACAGCAGATGAGGGGCATACCAAGTACACAGCAGATGAGGGGTATACCAAGGACACAGCAGATGAGGGGTATACCAAGTACACAGCAGATGAGGGGTATACCAAGTACACAGCAGATGAGGGTATACCAAGTACACAGCAGATGAGGGGTATACCAAGTACACAGCAGATGAGGGGTATACCAAGTACACAGCAGATGAGGGTATACCAAGTACACAGCAGATGAGGGGTATACCAAGGACACAGCAGATGAGGGGCATACCAAGTACACAGCAGATGAGGGGTATACCAAGGACACAGCAGATGAGGGGTATACCAAGTACACAGCAGATGAGGGTATACCAAGTACACAGCAGATGAGGGGTATACCAAGGACACAGCAGATGACTGGTATATCAAATACACAGCAGATGAGGGGTATACCAAGTACACAGCAGATGAGGGGTATACCAAGGACACAGCAGATGACTGGTATATCAAATACACAGCAGATGAGGGGTATACCAAGTACACAGCAGATGAGGGGTATACCAAGGACACAGCAGTTGAGGGGTATACCAAGTACACAGCAGATGAGGGTATACCAAGCAAAGCAAAACAGGGTGGCAGCTAGAAAAAAATCAAACAGCTGCCATCAACAATGCAATGAGAAACTGAGGCAGGAAAAGAACACCAGTGTGGCAACAGGGGAAGCAAAGAAGTTGACAAGATGGTATTTGATGCTGTTTTTGTTTTTCTTCCGGTTTTGAGAATCCCGTTACCCTGTTCTCAGGACTTTCTTCTAAACATCGTTCTCAGATTTGGAACGCTTATGTCTGCCAGCAAAGCTGTGCCTGAGAGCAAGGCTAAATGGGCCGTCTAAAACAAAGGATATCCCTGGAGAAGCCCGATCTGCAGGGCAGCAAGAAAGAGCACGCTGAGAAGATATCCTTAGAAGCGAAGCATGGGCAGCAGGGTAGACGGTGCTCCATGTCCTGGAAACAAGAGACATGAACCACGGTGTAAGTAAAAAAATCTCAAGATGGAAGGCTTTCATACTGAACTGATGAGTTTGCCTCTTCCTGATGGTGGACTGCAGCTGATAATACTAACCAAAAGTGGGGGAAAGGCAATTTCAGATGTGGAAGGAGTGGAACTAAATTTGAAATCTAAAGTTGCTTCCCGGATGTGGTGGTGAGCAGGCCTGAGAAAGATACCCTGTCACACAGAATAACGCCTCCCAAGAAGCAGCTAGAAGGTCCCAGGCTGAGACTGAGTAGAGCCCAGCACTCCTTGCTGTGTAACATACACTCAGATACTGTTCTCAGAACTAAGGGCAAGTCAGCTGCCTAAAGCAAGTTGAAGATAAACTTCTGTTAAGTCTATGATTACAGTTAGAGGGCTCTCATTAGGTGCATGTCTCTAACGCCGGCACTGAGGAGGCAAAGGCGGGCAAGAGCCGTGTTCCAAGTCAGTCAGAGCTACAAACTGAAACACCTTCTCAAAAAACAAAAATATTAAAAATTCCTTATATTCTCATTGGAGAATTCTTAAAATTGTAATGGCATTAATTGTGGTTTTCTTGCATTGAGATGAGGCCTTGTGTTGCCCAGGCTGGTCTCAAACTCATACTTAAGCTGTCTCCATGACTCAGCCTCAACAGTGAGTGCCTTGGGCACCACAGTCTAGTGGTTTGCCAGCAGGAGAGCGTGGCCTAGCGTGCACAGAATCTGGCCACTGATTTCAACACTGCCAGAAGACAAATCACACAGCAAAAATCCCCGAATTTTGCATTCAGTATTTCTCTTAGGCAGAAAGATTTTCCTGGGGTTCAGTCACTTCTGTTAAGACCCCCATCCCCAACACGTAAGCATCTCAATAAGGTTTCCAACTAACGTCACTCAATGCCTACTCTTATTGCCGCCTCCCATCTGACATCAATATTTGCTGATTTGCTTTCTCGGCCTTCATGGCTATATGGATCCCAAAGGCTGGAAATGTGGCAGAGACATGGTAGTGACTCCAACCTGTTAAGACATGAGACTTAGCTTCATAACTTGACAAAACATCACACTGTTTCCCACCTAACATACTTCATCCTCTCCCCAAACCTTCATTTGCTGTTGTATTTAGAGGCCCCAGAAATGAATTGCACCCCTACTCTATGCTTCTTTCTGATCTGCCGTAAGTCACCATTTGATTTTCCTATCTATCAATAAGTCACTATGTTTACACCCAATTTTATGTTTAAAATAGAATTACAAACTTTGAGGAAGAAAAAAAGTACAATATGTTATTTTACTAACAATTATGTATACCACAATGATACCATGATCTGTTCTATCTGATCTTTGGATGAAAAGCCTTTAAACAGTCCAGGAAAGAAAAAAAGATCAACAACAACAACAAAAACAAAACCACTGGCAAGTTTATTCCATGTCTCAGTTTAAAATTAAAATTCATCCCTAATAATTTATGTCATAAAGATACTTGGTAAGTATTTCTTAGTTCCAGAGTTAAAGAAATTATATCTTTATTTCAAGTTAAAATCTTATGTTCACCTTCTCTGGCTTGCTTTCTGCGCTCCTCTGGTCTGGCGGGGAAGGAGGCATGGCAGCTTGGTGCACCCCCATTTGGACGCTCCTGGTTTGGCTTTTTCTCGTTGGCCTTTCGATTGGTCAGATTTGCTGTTCTGTTTCTATTCATCACTCAGAGCCCTATTCACTGACCCTAAGAAGAGACGATGTCAAAACAGTCCATAAAAGATTCTATACAAAATAATGCATCAAATTTCTAAAAGCATATTTTTGTATAACTTCATCTGGTAAGGGTTGCTTTTAATTGTGTACGGTTAATTTCCCAACACTCCAGCATAAGTTATTTCAAGCTCTAAACACTTTGAAAATTGTATTCACAATTTTCAAAAAACTGTATATGCCTTCCTTTGCGCAATTAAAAAAGAATTGGTATATTGATTACTTCAAGCAGAAATCAAAGAACTTTAGAAAGGACCATTTGATCTGCCTTTTTCTGCATTCAACAAGACTTAAGAATTCTTTAGGCATCTTTTGACTTATGCCTAGAATCCATCACTTGAGAGGCTGAGACAAGAGGAAAGCAGGTTCTTGGCCAGGTTTGGCTATAAGGCAAATGCCGGGCCTGACAAGAGCTGTCCTCGAGACCTGTAATACCAAAAGGTTCTTTTGCGGGTTGGGACTGTAGTTCGGTGGTGAAACATTTATTTCACTGTCTAGAGTAACTGAGGTCCTGAGTCCCATCCCCAACACTTTACAAATTAATAAAAACAAAACCATTCTTTTGGGAGGGATGTCTCTCATGTACAAAGCCCAAGATGATAGCCTCCCTCACTGGGGCAGCCAGGAGCTGAATAAACCCGCTCTTCCCTGAGTTTTACTCCCTAGCTCAGTGTTTTAGTAACATTCGAACAGTAACATCCCCGAGACTTATTATCTTGTTCTGTCCTCCTTCACACGCTCATTGGTCTTTGGTATGAGAAGTACTATACCTTGGTCATTTTTTGGATTTCATTGTCTTTATGAAGACATACCCCTCCATGTCCCTCACCTTTCTGTGAAATAGCTCATGCATTCAGTTAGGCTGTTAGGCTCAGCCTAAGTCCAGATAAGAAGTGGTCCTTCAACGGGCTCTTTTCCTTCCTCAAGTTTCATTTATTTATAACCTCCATGTTTTTTTTTGTAGAGTAGAACTTACATCTAAGGTTTTTATTAGACTCAAGTTCAATCTTTGAGGCAAGACTGTGTCTTAGATGATACCCCTATTCTCTTTTGAACCCATTCCTATCTGGCTTCCCCTGCCCCCATTTGTGAGCCAGAGTCCCACTATATAGCCCTGCTGGCCTTCAACATGCCTCAGCAACCTGAGTATTAATTGGGGTTAAAGGCATGAGCCACCACATCAGGCCCCGCAGTTATTTTTTTGTCATCTCTCCTTACATTCCTAACAGGCATCATAACTTCAACATGTCCAGCAACACATTGTATTTATGCATATATACACATACAAATAATATATGTATATATGTATGTAACAATAGTAAAAGCAAAAGAAACTATCAAATTGGGAAGGGGTAGGAGGGATTGGAGGGACGGTACCTAAGGGCTAGAGGGAGGGGAAAGTGTTGTAATTATATTTCCATTTAAAATGTAGTTTTAAAAAGGAAAATTAAAATTTAACATAAAAAAGCCACAATGAAATGATAGCACATACCTACTAAAACATCAGGAGAGGCTACCTAGCGATTAGATTTTTCAAAGACTAGTGGTGATATAAATTAGCACAATGCATTGAGAACGGTGTGGCCATATAATTAACACTAACCGCAGGCTTCCCCTGTGGTCATCACACTCTACTCCAGACTATATCCACAAAAGCAGGTGAGTCCATACACGGACTAAAAGGCATGCCCCAGAGTGCTGAGAGAAGCAAGTTTCCCCATAACGAAGAACTGAAAGCAAAAGACTAGACTCCGGGGGTCCATATGCAGTCCAGGGACAAATAGTGATTCACTGGTTAAGTAGAATTGCCACGTGAGCATGCGCGCCAACAAGCCAGCTCCCTGTAAAAGCATACACGAGCACATCGGCTGAGAGGCATTGTATGCTGACAAGTAAGTGCATGCCGATAGTTCATTTGAACAACATCCGGTTTACGCGACCAGCAGGGATGTAGTCGGGATACCGCTTTACTCGGGATGCGAGACTGGAGTCACTGAGCAGGTACCAACTAAAGCGAGGTTCCGAGTTCACAGCAGCGCTCTATGTCTTGGCTTCGGTGACCTTTATAACTTCATCTTGTGAAACTCCATCACCTGCTTTTCTCTACTTTGTCATGCTGTAATGAATGTTCTGCTAGCTAGTTATCTGTGCTGGAAATTAAATCTAAAGCCTTGTGCATGACGACCACACAGTTTAGTGCAGAGCCACATCCCAGCCTCAAAAAGTCGGTTTCTGCTTTTGCTTTTTGTTGCTGTTGTTTTGAGACAGGATCACATTATGTCGCCTAAACAAGCCTTAAGTTTACTGCCTCAGCCTCCTGAGTGCTCTGACTATTGGTCTACACCATCAATGCTTGCCATGCTTAATTTTAAGTGTCCCCAAAATGTCCGTTAGCTATTGTGTGAAAACTGAGTGTGTAAGGAAAAGCGTTCTTCACAGATATGTAAACGGGCACCATGGAGGTGTTGACGTTACCTGGCATTTGAATTAGGAATCTTGGGAACTAGTGGGCTCTACAAATGTTCCCACTACCTACAAAGACAAAACTCACTTCTCTGCATTTATGGAGACCATCACTTGCCTTATTTCTCATTCCACTCATTTTTTCTAAATGCCCTAAAGAAATCTGCAGAACACAATAGCCAGCTTGCTCTTGGTTCCTGGCTCACTGGCACTACTTTAAGACCTGAGCAAAGATAATTACACTGTTAAACCCAAGTCTCCCTCTCCTGATGGTGCCAGTGATGCCCGAAGCACCACACTGGCCCAGAATGGAAACGTGATTCCTGGCCATTTCTAAGGCTCATGGCAAAGGCTTCCTGTGGTGTGGGACTGAAAAGGTCAGGTTCTCAGGGCAAAGTTCCTTAGCAGGAAGGATTAAGTCTGCCTTATCCTGGCTGTTCTAATACAGCCTGTGATGATCCCACTGTAGATATGAGCGCTCATTAGTTAACGTAGGGGGAAGAGGGTCATGAAGACGTGGGTATTTATTGAGGATCTGAGACAATGCACTGAATTTAAACTCTGGCGAGTTCTCTTGCCGCTGTTTTGTTCTTGTTTCTCTCCCCTAGCTGGATCAGAGTCTCTGATCACTTAATACCTTTACCGCCCAAAGGGGACATTTGACTAGAAGGTCACCAAGCTGGAGATTTGTGTATGGTGAGTTGGTTTTAAATTTTCCTTTAGTACCTGGTAACAGGCTCTAAAGCAGATCGAAGGACAGTACCACCTTTGGTAGGACATGGCAATGATTTGCCACATTATGTAATCTTAACTAGTTGTGCTGAGGAGTTACCATTCTTCACATGCTCCCTGCCAGGGAACTTGTGTTTGGAGACCGACCCTCTTATTCCCTTGGTGCTACACTCAACCAGGCAACTGTGCTGCTTAAGCCTAGAACTTCTGGCTTTATTTTTCACACAGCATTGAACATAGCAGTGCATACTAACAAATAGTATTCTTTCATGGTGCCAAAAAACACCAGAAAAATTCTTTTCATCCAACTGGTCAGATGGTTGTTAAACAGGAAAGAAAATTATGTCTATTTTCTCAAATGTTTGGACAGGATGTGGTTTCCAATCAGAAGCGTTTTAAAATGTTCTGGGCAAAGTATGAAATCCGTGTTTAATTAACATGATACAAAAATGGAAATCTCCCAGCTTACTTCCTCCTACTATATGGGTACATTAAACACCTCCCAACATCAGTTGCCCTAAGCATGATTTGACCAATGACAACGGAAGTTCCTAGTCACTCAGAAGCAAGAATAGCTGTGTATTGTGCCCTCCCTGGCCTTGCTCCACACCGCATACTTCAAAAACCAATGTTATCAACTTCCTTGAACTTCTTGAAACAGCTTGAGGGCAAATGGCAGAGTCACTGTGATCTTTTGTGTGCCAAATGTTATTTCTAAGCACAGGATATATAATAGAAAGCTAAGACAGACACAACTGTTGACTTCATGGAAATTACCCTCCAGAAGTAGCTTTAAGAGAACAATGAGAAGTTCAAGTTGACTAAGTGAAGGCCCTTTGTACAGTTTTTTAGAAGACCTCATTAGTATTGTACATGAAGTTTTATTCTGATTTGGTTTTTGTTTTTTCTTCAAAGCAGGGTTTCTCTGTGTAACAGCTCTGGCTGTCCTGGAACTTGCTTTGTAGACTAGACTGACCTTGAACTCAGATGCACCTGCCTCTGCCTCCAGAGTGTTGGGATGGACAGGGAGTTTGAAGAGAGAAAGGCAGCTCTCAAGGTTTTATTTATTAGTATGAGCATTTAATTTTGCTTCTATATTTATATTAAATGTCTGCTGTCCAATGTTTAAAGGATATCGATTTTAAAAAAGCACATCATACAAAGGAAACATCTTCAGGCATGAAGAACAGATAACCTCCATTTGGCTGTGACTGAGAAATATCAAACTTTAATGTCTTTCCTGGAGAAAGGAAAAAGAGATGCAGATAGAAAATAATTCCATGTCACCTCCTTGGGTGAGGAAAACATGAGACACGGGGGTACGGGAAGAAACCTGTGGCAGTTAACAAATCTAAGGCTTTTAGAACAGAATTCAGATTAGAGGAAATGGGCTCACTTGAATCTTTTATTTGGTCTCATTCATAGACAAAGATTAGCTTCATTCAGGAAGCATCTTGCTATGTTTTGTTTTGCCCATACAGTATAGAGGTGACCAAAGGTGTCAGTTTGTTCCTGGGCTCATGAGTAGTTAACCCAAGTGGTCAGGAATTTAGGGCAAAGCTGAATGAGGCCCAGGTGAGTGAAGATGGAATGAGGGACTGGGTAAGGCAAACAGATGGAAGCCCTCAATACATAACTGTTGTTCATTCCCTTTTGTGGCAGGAAAACCCTCTGAAGAGAATGCCAAAGATGCTCTAATATTTGAAGTGCATAGCCTACTTTGAAGCTGGGGCCTATGTGATAAGAACTTGCTTAAATCCCATAATGTACTCAATAGAGTCCTCTAATAATAAAAATGGGGAGGGGTGGTATAACTGAAAACAGTCAGAAACAATACTGGCTTTGAATGGGACACCAAGCCTCTCATTGGAGACATGGGATCATCTGCAAGGCTACACACAAAGCCAACCATCATCACATCCAGGGGAAATGTTTACTGTAGTTAGTCTTATTGCTGAGACAGGATTTTACCATGTAGCCCAAGCTGATCACAAACTCCTAATCCTACTGCTTCAGCCCCCTAATGCTAAGATTACAGGGGCCCGTGTCATTTGCTTCGGATGAAACAACTGCCTAATAGCAAATCAAAAGAGTCCGTGTGAATCACAGAAAAATTTTTGCATATAGGTTGGCTAATCTTGACTGTAACCTTGACATACCTAGGATGAGGAAAACTCAGTGAGAAATTGCTTCCATCAGAGAGGCCTGTGGGTATCAGGGTCCCACAGTGGGGCAACATCTGTCATGGTTCAGCCTTTACAGGTTTGTGTGTTCCAGGGTAGGGGCGTGTGGATTAGAAATGTTAGGCAGGAAAAAACAGATACACAAAAGAAATAGAGATACAGAATAGAGTTGGGAGGGCAGCCCAGTGAATACTGAATCTGCCTGCATTTACTTTTCATAAGCTTTATATACACTAATCCAAGGAGGGTGGGGGAGAAGGCAAGACTTCTTTACCATGATACAAACAGTAATTACCTCTTCAATACCTGAAACATCAAGTAACTATAACCTGAGTTAAGTATTCTGTAGTTTAGGCAGGACGTGCAGTGACCACACCTTAGGCCAAGCATCCAGTAGGCAGTCACACCCTGGGCCAAACCTCCTGCCATAACCTTGAAGGAGCAATGGGCCTGAACTCTAACCTTTGGTCAAGGTGGAACAAATTACGTCCGTGGGCTCTGGCATGTGGGCACGCCTATAGTACATTTTCTTAATTACCAATTGATGTAGGAACGCCCAGCCCACTGCAGGTGGCACAATCCCAAGTCAGATGGGCCCGTAGAAGAAAGGTAGCTGACTTGAGCCTGGGGGCAAGCCATTAAACCGTTCCTCTACGTTTTCTGCTTGAAGCACCTGTCTTGTGCTTCTGCTTTGGCTTTCCTCAATGATGAACAATAAACTGAGGTAAAAAGAAAAACAATGCCTGTCTTCTCTAAATTACTTTTGGTCATGGTGTTTATACAGAAGGCAAATGGAGACAGTATGCCATCAAGTCAGAGCTTCCAGTAGCAGCTGCTTGAGAACCCAGGAGCTAAAAAATTTTCCTCAGTAAAGTTCTTTTTACTTGGGCATAGTGGCACTAATCTGTAATCCTAGTACTCTTGAAGGCTTAGTTAGGAAGGTCACAAGTTCAAGCCCAGCCTGAGCAATACAGCGTAGCCTTGTCACTTGCTCAAAAGACAAGAGGCAGTGAGAGAAGGGGCAGAGGAAGACAGAGGACAAGAATCCTTCATTCTGACCTGACATAGCTGGTAATTTGGTGCATTGCTACAAGCAGAGATGGGGAGGTAAGAATTTTAAGCCATGTTTGACTCTGACTCTAAACATTTTATATGATTGGTCATTGAGCGATAGGATTTAACCAATGCATTATGTCTAAGGTGCTAATGCTTCTGTTGGGTGCCATTCAGTTGATTGAAGGACAGTATGACCGTCGTATTTATGGGATCTCTCTAGCACCGTTGTTTCAAAGCACAAGCCACTTAAGCCAAAACCTTTCTTCTTTAAATATACATTCACCAGGAGTCTGTGTGTGTGTGTGTGTGTGTGTGTGTGTGTGTGTGTGTGTGTTGGTGAATACTCACCCAAGTACTAAACAAAAGTTAGATATCATTCTTACTCAACTTTGGGACAGTATTAACTAATATGTGATCTTGTCATCTCTCCTATGCCCTATATGAGACTTGATAAATGTCGTGCTGGTGAGCAAGGTGAAGAAAGCAGGCTATATTTAACTTGATAGATGTAAGAAGATGTCAGGCTGGGGACTTGAAGGCAGGTAATTCTTTAGCCATTGCCTCTTTGAGTACTTATGGATCATACAGTTCTCTGGAGATCACAATATTAGGAAGAAAAGCCTCTGTCAGGGCCCTTTGATCTACACTGTCAAACAGATCAGGTCGTCAGTTTGACTTAACTGTTATTAGCTTTATATTATTGCCTAATGGAACTAAACCCGAGTAAGGGTATACCAACTGACCTTATTCCCAAATGCTGCTTGCTAAATAAGAGCACGCTAACAAATCCAGAAGGTCATTATTAAATCAAGCTGATGACGTCATTTCCAACCTGCTGAGGACTCATTGATACTGAGAAATGAAAGATAAGTCGGGGAAATGTCGAAGATAAAAGGTGCATTTGATTTTATAAGATAGGTTTGTTTTCACAAAGAAAATGAAGGAAGTGCCCTTTGTAACTCTAGGTCCCCTGGTCTCTGAGCACAGGAGGTGACATTCTGTTAAATGTGGTCTCTTCATTCATGCAGAGGGCCTGGGGAGACAGAAGGCGAGAGGGTACCTGTTCCCGGATATTACAGCAGGTGCTTCACGTCCTCAGACCTCCAAGCCAGAGCGCACTGTGACAAATTGATTTTCCCTTGGAAGCTGAATGGAAAGCTCAGTGAAAGAAAGGCCTGCCGCTGTTATCTTTTTAAATTCTGAATCATAACCACAGGCTAGTGGCCATCAGAGATCTGCCTTATCTATATTAAACTGAGAAAGAAGGAGTTGGGTGCATGGTGGCACATCTGTCTGGAATCTGAGCGTGCAGAAGGCTGAGGTAGAAGATGGTAAGTTTTAGGCCAGCCCGGGCTACAGTGTAAAACCCAATCTTAAAAACTAAGTAAATAAAAGTGGAAAGAGAAATGGAAGGGGAAGGAGAAGATAAAAGGAACATTCTTTTTAAAGGTAGGTAGCTGGATTTGTAGCTTGAAAGTGGAGTATTCCCTATACCTGTTGAGGCCCTGAATTCGGTCCCAGCACCACAAGAACAAAAGAAGGAGGAGAGGAAAGTTCCCATCCGTTACTGCTAGGAAATGTTGCATGCTTGTTCCTGTGGTCCTCTCAGTCAGTGCCCTTTGTTCCACTTAGATAACTCTCAGTCGTGGTTCACGGTGAAATGACCAGCAGTATTTCTCTAGACAGTTTTCTGCTGTGTCCTCAGCACAATGAGTTGTTCTTGCTGCCACATTAAAGGTTCACTCGGCTGGAAAAACTAGTGAAGCCCAAATCCCTCATTCTAAACTGGACTGAAAAAGCAAACTCCAACTGTGCTCAGAGGCAAGCTATAGGACAATCTAGACAGGCTGTCCCACACCAGGAACTTTCTAGAAGATTGGCTCAGTAGAAGGAAAAGGCTTGAGGTCTCAAAATATTTTCAGGAGATTAAACACGCTGGAAATGTTTTTTCATCCTGGCCTGGCTAAAGCTACGAAGAGTGAACAGCTGTGCTGTAACTAAATTTGTAGGTGAAGACACAAACACCTGTCTTCATCAAGAAATCACTTTCGACTACATCCACACAGGCAGCATCTCACTGGAGCGCTTTTCTATCAGATGAACGTCTCCTTTTTCTAAGGAACAGATAGGAAAGCTCCCTGCATGGTCAGGTGTCCTGTGACACTGGGTTATCACTGTCCCAGTCTGAAGCTACAAACCAAGTTGCAGCTAAAACCGCCCACAAAACACCCACGGAAAGTAGTGTTGCTTCTGAGAGTTTCTTGTCAAGTTCCTCAGGCGCACTCTTTTCTGCACGCCCTCTATAAGGTGTAACCAGACTCATCTTGAACACTCCCCCAGGGGGCTACCCACATTCATCAACATCTTCAACTAAACCGAGTCAACAATTTCAGTTGAAAGTCAGAGAGTGGGCACACAGCAAAAGTCTGTTACTGTGACTGGCACTTTATCCACACATCAAAACACTGGCTCCACCTTGTTGCCAGTTCCCATTTCCCAGAAAGCAATGGAGAGTTCATGAAAGACCATTAACGGATATATCTTTCCACTCTCTGCCGCTACCACATCACAACATAAAGACTTACGGTATCACACATGCAGCCTTTTTGCTTGATGCTGTGTTCCTGCTGATGCCGGTGATGGTAAGCATGGTCTTTAACTGGCTGTGTTTTATATGCTAGTCACTGATTAAATGCATTGCATGTATTACCTAACAGAATCCTCACCATAACCTAGAGCATTATTAGACTGATGCACAGAAAGACTCAGGAACTTATGTTCAGCTTCCTACTGAGCAGCAGGACTTTAACTCAGAGACTATACAGGGGTTCTCAACCTTCCTAAAGCTACACTTTACATAGTTCTCACGTTGTGGTGACCTCAATATTGAAATTTTCATTGCCACTTCATAACTAAGTTTGCTTCGAGGTTCCAGGATGCCGACCTGAATGAGCCCATGCTAACACCTAGGAATGTGTTAAGAGTTTCTAGTACATTTCCAGAGACGAAGAACTGCTCCAAAAGACTTACCTGGAAACTTAGGTAACAGTGGACAGAATTAATGAATTTGTATTAGGCTTGGAACTCCAGCTGAAAATGGAGATGACAACCCATCCTTCCTGTCCCTCCGCACAAAAGTCTACAGTGAAATCTCAAAATGAGTTTTAAAAAAAAAATCTAGCAGAACAGGAAACAGAATATAAGTTTCTCCGCGTCTATGACTAACCCACCTGAGGGGCAAGAAGTCTGAAATGGCAGGTATACAAAAAAGCGTAGAAGCAGTCATACAAAGGAGCAACTCTGCAAGAGCTTCAGTGGAAGTTCTGTTGGGAGGCTCTGTCCATCCCCCTGCTCTGCCTTACTGGACGGGGCTTTGGTTATCGATTCCTCAAGACACATTCTGCCCTGGTTGGTTAACCATGTTTCCTTACCAGCTTTGTGTGACTACAAAATACCACAGAAAATCCTCTGTGGAAAGAAGGTTCTCTCAGCTCCTAGTCCTGTTGGTTCAAGGTTAACATTAGGCAGCTCACGGTTTTGGACATCGGTAAGGACAAGAGACGATGATGACAAGGTGCGTGTATTCAAGTAAACCACTCACACCTGCAGGGAGCAAAAAGTAGAGAAGTGGATCTGGGGTGGGGGAGGGCGGGAGGGAGGACACACAGGGACTCCCAGCGTCCTGAAGCATGAAAGGAAACCCCTGGCTGAGTGAGGGGACTGTCCTCCTCCTCCTCCTCCTCCTCCTCCTCCTCCTCCTCCTCCTCCCACCATTCACACTTCTAAGAGCAAGAAGAGACTTCTAAAAAGGCAGAGAAAATCTTTCCTAGAAGACGCAAGTGTACTGAGAGTCTGAATATTTTTTTTAATATTTATTTATTATGCATACAATATTCTGTCTGTGTATATGTCTGCAGGCCAGAAGAGGGCACCAGACCTCATTACAGATGGTTGTGAGCCACCATGTGGTTGCCGGGAATTGAACTCAGGACCTTTGGAAGAGCAGGCAATGCTCT
Organism: Chionomys nivalis; assembly: GCF_950005125.1. Classification (NCBI taxonomy): domain Eukaryota; kingdom Metazoa; phylum Chordata; class Mammalia; order Rodentia; family Cricetidae; genus Chionomys; species Chionomys nivalis. The sequence continues at coordinate 10,171,369 of NC_080100.1, read as the reverse complement.
TAACCACTGAGCCATCTCTCCAGCCCGAGTCTGATAATTCTTCACACTGTAAAAACGTGTGCTCAAAGTCATTTCAGATGCGTATAATTTCCACCTGCCTCCTGGCATTCAGCTAGGACCTGTGCTGCTACAGTCTCTAACAAGCAAATAGACTGAGTCAGAGAGATCACATGACCTAAGTCCTGTGATTTGTGTCTCAATGACCCTCCGGTATCTATAACATTGATGTATTGAGGTCAGTAGAGCAGTGGCAAAGGTACAGCCTTTTAATTCCAGTCTTGCATCCAACTACTGCAGACTAAGCAAGCACATTACCTTAGGTAACTTCTGCCTCGTGTGAAACGGCTGCACGTAGGTGACCTTTGTTGCAATAGTTTCCCTTTCCGCAAGGAGAATATGTTCTTAGGCCCACAGTGGTGCCTGAAATGGCAGGTGGTACCAAAATCCAAGCACATACGTACCCGTGATAAAGGTTAATTTTATATAAAATGACACTAAGTAGGACTGTCGTGTGACCCAGCTATACCACTCAAGCATATGCCACAAAGACTCTTAAGTGATTAAGCCCGTGTTCCTTGCAGCTGTATTCACAAGAGCTGGCACGTGGGATTAGTCCAAGGGGTCATGAACAGGTGCATGAACTAAGAAATGTGTTGCATATATTCGAAGGAATTTTTTCCACTCCTAAGAAATGAAGTCAAAACATTTTTAGAAAAATGCATGCAACTGGAAATCACCATGTTGATGAAATAAGGCACTCAGACAAATACCGACATTTCCACTTGTCTATAGGACCTATCTTTAAAATTATAAGTATATGCCAGGAGGCAGTGGCATACACGTTTAATCCCAGCACTCAGGAGGCAAAGCAGATGGATCTCTGAGTCTGAGGCCAGCCTGGTCTACAGAGCAAGTTCCAGGACAGGCTCCAAGGCTATAGAAAAACCTTGTCTCGAGAAACCAAAAATAAATCAAATTATAAGTACCTGTATGTACAGAAGATTGTTTATAAAGCAGGCAGGCACAGTAAAAAAAAAAAAAAAAACAAGGAACACAGTAGAACACTCATAATACACAGAACAGACATGAATATGCATGCATACTTCCTCACCACCACACACTCTCTCTCACTCACACTCACACACACACACACACACACACACACACACACATCTTTGCTTTTCTCATAAAGGAACACTGTACCAGACTTTTTCTTTTAGGCCACCAACCAGCTCCCAAATCATGACGTGGAGACTTATTGGTTTTGAATGCTCAGCCTAGTTTCGCTTCATTTCTGGCCAGCTCTTTTAAGCCATTTCACTTTTCCTTTTGCCTTGGGATTACTACCTTCTTCTGTATATCACTGCTTTTCCACGTCCAGTTGCAGACTGCCCGGTTTCTGGTCACTGGTGTACCCCTTGGTCTCTTCTCACTCTTTCCCCTCTCCCGAGCCTAGGTTCCTCCCCCTTTTTATTTTCTCTGCCTACCAGCTCCACCTCTCCTTCTCCTGCCCAGCTATCGGCTGTTCAGCTCTTTATTAGACCAATCAGGTGCCTTAGGCAAGCAAGGTGAAATAAATGCAACACATCTTTTCATAACTAAACAAATTCAGCATAAAGAAAAGCAACACACCTTTACACAGTTAAATATCCTTCAGCGTAAACAAATGTAACACATCTTTGCCCAATTAAAATAATATTCCCCAACAGAACACTTCATGGCAATGGTTCTCAACTGTCATAACACTGCCACTCTTTAATACAGTTCCTCATGGTGTAGTGATCCCAACCATAAAATTATTTCATTGCTACTTCAAACCTGTAGTGATCCCAACCATAAAATTATTTCATTGCTACTTCAAACCTGTAATTTGCTGCTGTTATGAATCATAATGTAAATATCTGATATGCAAACCCCAACGGGTTCACAACCCACAGGTTGAGAACCACTGCTTTATGGCTTGTCTTCAGTGTATCAAAATTGTCCATATTGCTTTAGTGCTTTGGGGTCATCAAGGAAACTCAGGGCTTCTTGAGCACAAGCCCTGCCATACCTGGACAGTTGGTCGACTAAGGGACTGGCAGGTGACATACACAGTGTGGCTGCAGACACCAGATATCAGGGGAGTCAACATATTACCCACGATGACCCACAGTTAAACTTAAAAGAGTTGTTTGTGTCTTTGTAGTTTTGCATGCAGTATTTTCAGATCACTGTTGACATCAGTAAATGAAGCCACAGAACCCAAAACTATATATATAAAGAGGACTGTACTTCTGTCATTGTCCCAACAGCCATCCTTAGTCACAGTGGCTTCATTACAGTGATTATCATTCTCCCAGTCTTAGATTGGAAAGTGGTAATTAATGAGAAATCAGACGAGGAATCTTTGGAACACTTAACTAAGCTAAGTAATATTTCACTTTGAATCATTACCTTTCACTCTTCCGTTGATTGTTTAGCTGTGAAATTGAGTTAAGCCATCCTGATGAGAAATATCCTTCCCTGCTCCTCCAAGCCCAGTTACAGGAAGATCCAGGACTGTCCCGTACTTTATGAGCCCTGGTGAGGCAGGTGAACCCAGGGAAAATGGAAAAGCAGAGACAGAAGATCCATACAGAAAAACAAATGGACCTGAATATCCAAAACAACACTGAAAGACAAAAACAGATTTAGAGGATGCATTTCCTAGATTCAAAACTTCGTACAAAGGCCATAATAGTACTCAGCTGAGGGGGGAGCTCAGGCCTGGAACGTTTGCCTGATGTGTGTGGGAACCTGAATTCAATTGTCAGCACCACAGAAATATTTATTTAAAAGATTATGCTACCAACATACAGGTATCCAAATAAACCAATAATGCAGAATTAATAGCACAGACATAAACTAAGCAATGATCTATAGCCAGTTTCTTTTGGCAAGGTGTGGTGGTTTGAAGGGAAATGATCCCCAAAGGGAGTGGTACAAACCATAATGTGTTAAGGGCATAGTATCGAGAAGCTGATACTATAATAATGTGAACAAGGAACATATGTCACAAAACAGGATCAGGAGAGAGAGAGAAGAGAACCAAGCAAATGGGCAAAGGCCCTGAAGATGTGACTCAGGGGCTCGGAACTTGCCAAGCATGTATAAGACTGTGAGTTCTAGGCCTGAGTATAATCTCTCGGTTGATCAGGGCAAAGAGTTTAAACTGGTCTATAATGCCAGCACTTGAGCGGTGAGTTCAAGAAGATTATGAGATCAAGGCCAGCCTATCTACACAGTGAAAATCTGGGAGGAAGGGAGGGAGAGAGGCAACAAATGAATTAATGAACATAAGTAACAGTTTCTCAGAGATGCACAGAAGACTTAGAGGCTCATAAAAAGGGCTTTTCCGTTACTGGTTGTAGCTGAAGGTGCCCTTGAACTTCTGGTCTTCCTGCCTCCATCTCCCACAGGACAGGATTACAGGTGCGTACCACCTGTGGGTTTTAGGCTGCATTAGAAATTGAACTCAGGACTTTAGGCATGCTAGGCCGGCTTATTTTCGCCCTTTTTAAATTTTTTCTACTATCTATTTATTGGTATTTGTTTTTATTTTTTGTTTTGAGACAGGGTCTCATTTTGTAGCCCAGTCTGGCCTTGAACCTGCCTTCTTCCCGCCTCACTCTTCTAAGATCTGGAATCATATGCATGTACCACTATGTCCAGACTTCAAACAGAACACTTCTTACTGGGATGCAATGTATCTAGTGACTATTTCTCAGAATTAGGTTACCTCAACCTAAGGAAGAAGCAAAATTCTATCCACTCCAAGTCTCACGACATCAATGAAAGATCCTTACATCTCCCTGAAACCCTGTATATGTCAGCGGCTGAAACACTCCCGAAATCCCGACACCTAGGAATCTGGGGCAGGAGGGTCTGGAGTTCAGACCCAGTTTAGGCTCCAATTAAACAATTAAAATAACAGTAACAGTATAAAACACTTTAATAGGAGCTAAAGGTAAAATATTAACTGGAGTTACTTCAAGAAATAACCCCCACAGGCTGGGGAAGTAGCTCACTGCTTAGGAGCATCTGGTGATTCTGCAGACCTGGGTTCAATTCCTACATAACGGTTCCCAATCATTTCTAATCTAGATCACACTTGTGGTACATGTCACTCTCTTACAAAACATTCATTCACATAAAGTAAAATAAATCTAAAAATATGGCTCCAAACATTTTAGTAAGCAAAAAGTGATTTGATAAATTGGGATTTGAAATTTTTAATATGCAGCTAGAAGGGAGAATGTCAGTTGGCCCAATTCTGACATAAGATGCAGCATAAATAATACCAAATAACTAATAAAAATAGTTCACCTGGCCCATTATTACAACTCATTCCTGTAATCCCAGAACTCAGGTAATGAAGGCAGGAGGATCGGGAGTTCAAGGCTACCCTCGACTACAAAGCAAGCTTGAAGCCAGGCTGGGCTGCAGAAAAAACCTCCTCAGCACTGAATTTACCACGTAGCAGACACTGCACTGAGCAGCCTTCCACATCGCCCTCAGAATAATCCTTTGAGGTCTCTGCTCCTGATGGTTTCTTGCTGTATGGATAAGACATCAAAAGCCCAGAGAGGCTGGATAACTCGTTCAAAGTGAGAGCGAGCAGTTGGGGTTTGACTTTGAACTAATTTTTCATACCGAATCCCAGAATCTCAGCAACCACACAGACTCGAGTTCTCCTTTTGGCTTCATTGCCGTGCCTCAGCGTGAGTGCTGTGTCACAACTATGCAGATTCATTAAAAAAAAAAAAAAAAAAAAAAAAACAGGCTGTTTAGGAATATAGTGCTCAGTCTAACTGTGGTTAATTAAAGAGTATGATTAATGTTATTTTGAATGAACTCTTATTTGGGATTATTCACTATAGACACAGTTTGGTTGCCACAGTATCTCCCTTTATGGCCAGCCTTCCTGTGTCAGTCTAGATCTTGAAAAGCAGGTTTGTGCTTCCTAAGTGGGTGAAATATCATGACTAACATATACTGTAGCAAAGGCCACTGCACAGACCAGTGTTCTTCAGAGAGAGAGATAGAGCACTCACGTCAATCTGACAGCAAGATGATAAAACCTCTCTTGGGGTTAATGAAGAATGGAGTGTCATATGTGTTAAATAGACTTCTCACGTATATTTTTTCAGAAAGAATTTAGGGTGGAAAAATCCATGGGTAGCATTTTTCTTTTTACAAAATAACCCATAGAGCCCAACTCTGATCACCTTAAGCCACCTGAGTAAAGGCTCACTGGAAAGCTGTTCACTAGTCCCTCAGGCAGCAGGTGCCACCGAGGAGCCCTGTTGGGAGCTGTGAGCCCCCCAGATCCTGAAATTTTGGTAAACAACTTGTAATGCTTGCAGCTGCTCTGAGCACGAGACCCTCAGGAGTTCCTGATGGCAGGGGAGTGGTTTCTAGTGGTTTAACTGGGGCATGGCTATCCCTATATAAGCTTCCCCTGGACACAATAAAGGGGGGGGGGCATTCCTGTTTTAAGGATGACCCATGTCTCTGTGTCTTTGTGGGTTTCAATCTCCAGCCCCTTGCCCGATTCACAAACTGTATGGTAGGTAGCGCATGGAGCGCAGACGGGCGTGGTGCCCTACAGAGCCCTACTGAGAAGGGGATATGAGTGCCATCCACAGTGAAGGTCTGCTTTCCTTTTTCTTCCTTTACCTGTGGTGCTGGAGTTCAAACCTAGGGCCTAACTCAGCAAGCACTGAATCACTGAACTGGAGCCACAATTCAGTGTTGTTGACTTTGTTGTTCCACAGTTTTTGTTTCCTCTCCTTCCTCTCCTCCTAGCGCCTCCCTCCCCTCTCTCCCCCTCCCCAATCCACTCCTCCTATTTCTCTTCAGAAAAGGGCAGGCCTCCCATGGATATCAACCAGCCATGGTATATCAAGTTGCGATGAAATTAGGCACCTCTCCGATTAAGACTGAATAAGGCAACCCAGTAGGAGGAAAGGGTCCCAAAAGCAGGCAACCGAGTCAGAGACAGCCTTGCTCCCACTCTTAGGAGTCTAATAAGAAGGCCAAGCTACAAAACCGTAACATAATGCAGAGGACCTAGGTCATTTCCATGCAGGCTCCCTGGTTGTCAGTTCAGTCTCCGGGAGCCCTGGGAGCCCAGTTAAGTTGGTTCTGTGAGTCTTCTTGTGATATTCTTGAACCCTCCAGCTCTCTCCAGGCCTTCCTCCCCCTCTTCCACAGCTCCACCTAATGTTTGCTGGGGGTCTCTTCATCTTTTCCATCAGTTGCTGGTGGAAGCCTCTCTGAGGCCAGCTAGATTAGACACCAATCTGAGTATAGGAGAATATCATTAGAAATCATTTCACTGACTTTTTTTCTTCTATCCTAGGTCTCTGGGTTATCCTGCCTCTGGGTCCTGGCCCTCCAGGCAGTGTCAAATTTGGCTCCCTCCCATGGTATGGGTCTCAAGCTGGACCAGTCATCGGTTGGCTACTCCCAGAATTTCTGCAACACCTTTACCCCAGCACATCTTATAAGCAGGACAAATTGATGGTTGAAGGTTTTGTGGCTGGGTTGGTGTCCCAATCCATCCACGGCAAGTCTTGCCTGGTTACAAGAGATGGCCAGTTCAGGCTCCATGTCCTCCATTACTGGAGTCTTAACTAGGGTCACAGTCATAGATTCCTGGGAGTTTCAGTTGCTTCAGGTTTCCAGTTCATCTCAGAGATATCCCTCCAATTCCAGTTGTGTCTCCCAGTACTCTTCCATCCTCCCCTGCCTTCTGATCCCACTCCCGCCCTCCCATCTAGACACCCGATCTGCCTACTAGTGATGTCTATTCTATTTTCCCTTCACAGTGAGAGCCATGCATCCCCTGAGTCTGTATACCAAATCATCTTTTTTTTTTCTTATTTGGTTCTTGAGACAGGGTTTCTCTGTGTATCTCTGGCTGTCCTGAAACTCACTCTGTAGACCAGGCTGGCCTCTAACTCATTAAGATCCACCTTCCTCTGCCTGAGTGCTGGGATTAAGGGCGTGCGCCACCACTGCCCTGCTCCTCTGGGTCTGTAGATTGTGGCATAGTTATCCTTTACAGCTAATACCCTCTTATAAGAGTATATAGCATGAGCCGGGTGGTGGTGGTGCACTCCTTTAATCCCAGCACTCAGGAGGCAGAGACAGTCAGATCTCTGAGTTCAAGCCCAGCCTGGTCTACAGAGCTAGTTTCAGGACAGCCTCCAAAGCTACAGAGAAACCCTGTCTCGAAAAACCAAAAGGGTACATACTGTGTTTGTCTTTCTGGATCTGGGTGTCTCACTAAGGATGATCTTTCCTAGTTCCATCCATTTGCCTGTGAATTTCCTGATGTCGCTTTTAACAGCTGAGTAATACTCCTTGTGTAAATGCACCACATTTTCTTTATCCACTCTTTGGTTGAGGGGCATCTAAGCTCTTTCCAGTTTCTGGCTATTATGAATAAAGCTACTACAAATCTAGTTAAGCAAGCGTCCTTGTAGTAGGATGGAGCATCCTTTGGGTGTATGCCCAGGAGTGGTATAGCTGGACCTTGAGGTCCCAATCTTCTGAAAAACCACAGCACTGGTTTCCAAAGTAGCTGTACAAGTTTGCGTTCCTGCAAGCAAAACTTCTGCCTGGCTTCTTTTACTTTTTTAACACAGAGTCTCACTTAAGTTTCTCAAACTGTTCTTAAACCCAATCTGTAGTCCAGATAGGCGTTGAACTGGGAATCTTCTTGCTGTGGCCGTCTGAGTAGCTGGGATTCTGGGCCAGTCAACCAGGTCTGGCTATGTCCAACTCTAAGTTGTTGGGCTTTTTGTTTTTTTTTTAAATTTGTTTTATTATGTATATTACATATATGCACACATGTATATACCATGGTACACATGGAGGTCAGATGACAACTTGTAGGAACTGGCTCTCTTTTCTACCATGTGGGTCCCAAGGGCTGAATTCCAGCAATCAGGGTTCAGGGCAAGCCTCTTCACCCCCAGAGTCATCTCCACAGCCCACAGCTCCCACTCCAAACAGTAATGAAGATTCCGTTTCCGAAAGGTCCTAGAAACCCCATGAGGGACTAAGATGAAGTTCAGAGGTAGAGTCCTGTCCTAGTGCACGCGTGGCCTTGGCATGTCTACAAATGTGGTGTCCTTTCTGGTCTTTGTTCTGGTTTCGTGTATCCTGGGCTGACCTTAAACTCACAAAGTGGTTAATGCTAACCTTGAATACCTGATCCTCCTGCCTCACCTGAGCACTGGAAAACATTGTGTACTGCCACCACACCTGGCTCTCCTTTATTTAAACTAAATTTTAAAAAAAAATACCTAGGAAAGCCATTTTGTCAGTTCAGAATTTATTTATAGGGAAATAAATCCTGAAGTTGGCACATTTTGACATCTAGAATTAAAAATTAGCCTTCCTTCGCTGGAGGAATTAAAATAGTGTAAGAAAGGGAGCTGGCGGGAGCAGAGGAGCAAACGCAGCCGGAGGGCTCCAGGGCCCAAAGGCACCAATAGTAATATTTTGCCTCCACGGGACAACTCTCAACCAAGAAACCCAAAGCTGGCTGTAGTTACAGACACAACTGTCCCCTAAATGCTCTTGGTAAGCACAGAGTAGGACTTCAAGCCATGAGGGGTAACGGCGGGAACCATGGGCGGGAAAATTGGGGTAGGAGAGCCACAGAAGGAGCAGTGGTACAGAGAAAGGAAACCTTCCACTTTCTCCTTCATTCTTTCCACGCTCCCAGTGATCCACCATAGTGGAGCAGGCCAGGACCTCATGCCTAGAGGAAATGTTGCCAGGCCAACATGACAGCCTGGCAGATAAAGGTTTTTACTTGCTAAAGAGCCCAAACCTGAGTGTTGAGAGAACCAACTCCACAAAACACTTCTTTGACCTCTACATATATATCATGCTGTACACACACACAAAATAATGATGAATGCAAAATTTCAAAAGAATAAACATGTATCTATCTGATCTCTTTCCTATTCCTTCCAATGCTACCAGGATTTGATCCCAGGTCTCCACACTGATTACCTAATCTAATGATTTCCCACAGGTGTCTTTTCTAAATACGATAGTGAAATCAAGTTCCTGATCTCGTTATACTGTTAACTTAAGCCCTGGAGGATGCAATACCCAAACATCAGTAGGGACAATCACACTGAAGCAGGGCAGTGTGTGTCTACTCCGTCAATGGGGCTCTGCTTGATATAATTCCAAGATTCCAAAGGTTTGGCCTCTAGACAGGACAATCACAGACCATCGGTGGGAAGAATCTAGCTGGGTAGAGGGGACACATCTGAAAAACAGGAAATCTATACCCACTTGGACTTGACCACAAGACATTTCTCCTTAGGTCTTAAATGTCATCATCAACCAAGCCCAGGAAGAAGCGGGGGTGACCAGGAAACTCTCTCCTTCCAGCGCTGGGAGACCCCAAGAAGCCTGTGGAGTTTTCCAGTACTGGAGAGGCAGGGGGCTGGCTCTGCCTGTTAAACAAACAGTGCAGAGACAGGGAATATGACTAGGTAGCAAGCACAGGGTGAGTCAGCCGGAGGCTGGGGAGAGCCAGCCGGAACTCAGCCCACACTGGCTAGGGATGAGTGGGTGGCGGAGAGTGTTCCCTCACACCAAACCTCTCGCCACAGCTGTCTGGGCTTCACCTTCCTCGCCGTCCTTGGAGATGAGCTTCCATGAGCAGAAAAACATTCAGAGAGCAAAGGAGGTGACTCAGCGCTGTAATTGCGAAGGGCTGTATGCCTCTCTCCACACCGTTAGCTTTGCCAGGGCTGCGGAGACTTGCGAGTCTCTTGGCAGCGTGTTAAGAACGGCACGGTTTCTACCCAGAGTTGACTGGCAGCACAGACAGCTCTGGACGGTCTCTGATTTTACTTCCTGCTTTAAAGCAAGTCGATTTCTCTTTTAAATCAGCCTCACCCATTGTGCACTACATATTCCTTCACGGCTAAAGAACCCCTTAACATTAGCAAACCTCTGTGCCCTTGTGCTTGGTTTTTACTTCAACTTGGGAGAAAAGTTTTTACTATGTCTTTGTTTCTAACAGCCAAAACTTCATGAACGTGGTTGAGTATGTTTCACAGTTTGCAATGGAAGTCACAGTCAGTCATTAAAGCAAATATAACAAGCTAACAGACTTCTTCCTGTGATTAAAATGATAGGGGAAGTGACTTGTTATCTGTCACCAGATTAGCTCAGCTGAGCAAGGACTTTTCTCACGCCTGGCTAGCATGGTGTAAAACTCTTGGAAAACGTGTGTGTGTGTGTCTATTATTCCTACTTTAAAGTGTGTGTGTGTGTATATATATATATATCATTCCTACTTTAAAGTGTGTGTGTGTGCGCGCGCAGATATGTGTAGACTGGGGATATGTCTCATTGATATCACGTGGTATACACTTATACTTTAGGCTGGGGTTACATTTCTTGCAGAGTGCCCACCTTGCTTACCCAAGGTCCTGAGTCTATTCACCAACACTGGAGTGGGGGAGTATTACCTAATTCTTTCTCAACCAACAATGTCAAAAAGCCCAAAAGGTTGAAAAAAATTAGATGAGACTTTCAATATGTACACACACACACACACACACACACACACACACACATATATATATACATATAAATTACATGTATCTTTATAAATTTTGAATTGAGTCATCTCAATTAGTGATCAGTGGTCTGGAACTCCTGTCCTTTGGAATAAGCTAATTATTTGGGAGAATGTGCGGACTCTGATGATAAGATACTAATGCTATTTATTAACATCTAAAATGTAAATATGGACAAATACAGTACTGTGAGACACTTAATGCAACCACCGCCACAAAAATTTTAATACCATAAAATACTATTGCCTTCAGAAGATTAATCCTATCTTCTCACAATTGATTACTTCAAATAGATTTCTCCATCTTCCTGATTTGGGTCCATTTTTAGCACATCTGTGGAAAACAGTGTAGGTTCTAATAAAGAATGTTATAATGAACCACTAATGTGAAGTTTGTATTTAGTAGATACTCTAAAGTATTTGTGGAATAATTACCCATAATGCCATTACATACCATTCACATTAACCAAAAAATATTATCCGAAAGATAAAGGATCAGATTTGAAGTTAGCCCCCAGAATTCTAGCATCTGGAAGGCCAAATATGATGGGGTTTTTTGTTTGTTTGTTTTCTGTTTTTTGTTTTTGTTTTGTTTTTTAGTGTGAACTTGGCCCATCCTAGAATCACCTGCAAAGACAGTCTTACTAAGAGATATCCTACATCAGGTTGGTCTGTAGGCATGTCTCAAGAAAGTGGGGAGAAAAGATTTTCTTAATTAAAATAATAATAAGGGCCTGGCACCTTAAATCCCAGCAGATGGGAGGCAGAGGCAGGTGGATCTCTATGAGTTTGAGGCCAACCTGGTCTACAGAGCGAGTTGAAGGACAGTCAAGGCTACGCAGAGAAACCGTATTGAAAAAAGTAATAATGATGATAATAGGTAGGAAGACCTACATATTAGGTCTATGGTGGGCAGCACCATTCCCTAGACAGGGACCCTGGTGGAGAAACAGAGCTCAGCAGAGGCAGTCCCGTGAGCACACATGTGTGCTCTGCTCTTTACTGAGTTCCTTCCTTGACTTCCCCACAATGACAGGCAACAGCTCCAATTATGAGCTGAAAGTAATATTCACCCTCTTAAGTTACTAAGCACACGGTCCCACACCATCACATGGATACACACACGCAGAGGGGTGGTCAGTTAAAGAAAATCTAATGCGCCAGCAAGGTGGCTCAGTGAATAAAGGCTCTGGCCACTGAGCATGATCCCGTGAGTTCCATCTCCAGAACTCACAGGACAGAGATTCAATCCTGCAATTCACCATCGGACCCCCATACTTTGTAGAAAACTCACGCCCCCTCCCACACATAATAAATGCATGTTAAAATGATTAATCTAGAGATGTTAATATCGTTAGGCTAATAAAACTTAATTACTAGGCTTGTACTATAGAACGTATAATAAGCTTTCAAATGACAGTGGCCAAATAGCCACCATATCAAAAAAGTTAAGGGAAAGGAATGTTCAAGACTGTGACTAAGTGAACTATTGTACATCCTACACCACAGGCTATTAAAGCCATTTGACCTGATCAGGAGCTATGCCATGGAGCGGGAGGGTTTCCAAAAAATAGTATGAGTGCCAAAGATAGGATGGGGCTGGGCAGATGGCACAGTGGTTATGAGCACTGGCTGTTCTTCCAGAGGACCTGGGTTCAACTCCCAGCACCCACGTGGCAGCTCACAACCATCTGTAACTCCAGTTCCAGGGGATCCAACAATACAGGCATTTGGTGCACACATGGTGCACAGACATACATACAGACAAAATGCGCACAGAAATTTTTTAAAAAATTAAAGATACAGGATACAGGTACACTGAGCCTTTCTTCAAGATAGAAATAGAGTTTATTATATTAGGTTGTGAGAGAGTCTAAATGTTTGTATAATGTGTGTATATGTCATCTACACATGCCCACTCACGTAATCATAGGGACATATGATGGTAATATGGGGACACATTAGGTAATTAACACCTTTCCTGGAGAGGTGGAGGGTAGAAGCCACATGGCAGAAAGAGAAAGGTAAAAGAATAAGAAAAGAAAAGAAGACTGAACCAGAAAGTATATACATTCCACTTGGTAAAAGTATACACACATATTATTAGATATTAGAACTAGCCAGGAGGCAGTGGTGCATATCTTTAATCCCAGTACTCAGGAGGCAGAGGCAGACATATCTCTGTAAATTCAAGTCCAGCCTGGTCTACAGAGTGAGTTCCAGGGCAAGCTCCAAAGCTACACAGAGAAACCCTGCCTAAAAAAAATATCAAAAAAAGAAAAAAGTATTAGAACTAGGCAAGTTTATGTTTATAAACTTGTAGAGATGACTTGAGAGCACCGAAGAAATACATGCCCTAGAGTCTATGTCTAGTGCGTTTCTGTGGTTTCTCATTGCTAGCTCTGCTTTTACTTTTTATGAAATGAACATGTCCTTGCTGAGAACTAAGTTAGAGAAACAGAAGACAAGGGTCTTATCCACCATGTCATGGACCAGTGTGTTCACCACCAAGTTCCTAAAGCACGTTACTCTGGCTTCGGTTACTAAGGAAAGTGTGTGTGTGTGTGTGTGTGTATGTGTGTGTGTGTGCATTCCACTACAATTTCCTGTATCTGATAACAGCACAGGTCTCACTGCCCCTACACAGGTATTTCTTCCTCACTGACCTTGTCCCCCAGGCTCCCACAGTTACCATCACTCCTCTTTTATCCATTCACCCACTTGTCTGTCTCCCTCCTCAAATCAATGCCAAGAAACAGAGGGGAATTCTAGACCCCATCTGTCCAGCTGCAGAAGCAGGATTAACTCACACAAAAGAAACCTTGGCCCCTCGCTGCGTCCTCCTCTGTGGTGTCGTTGCTGCCCCTGCTCGGAGAAGGAGCAACCTGCAAGACCACCCCACCTCCAAACTCAAAACATAAGGCTGGGGCCAATGTCCTTGCTCTTAGTACTGTCTACTTCCCAGAATGCTCCCTCCTCCAGATCCTTTCCCAGAGAGATGTCAACAACACCACCCATCCTCCTTCCCTTCACTAGATCTTTCTCTGAGAAACGGGGATGGGTTTGGCGAAATCCTCTCTAGACAAAACTTTGCTTTCATCTTACATCTTGGCAGCACATGCCTGATTTAAATGTCAAACACTCATTTGGCTTTTGGAAAATTTCTTTTGGCATTTCTGTTATGGGGACAGGTTGCCATTCACTTATTGCAAGGCCGTACCTCCGATGAAGATAGGCAAGGCGGGAGCCAAAGAATGCCAGTGCAGAGCACATAAAACATCTTCTTCACAGCCCCTGGTTTTGCAGCCATTGCTGGCATTAACCTTCTTCAAACCTGTTCGTGTTCCTATCATAACCTATCTGTTGATCACGCTGTTCAGTGATTTAAGATGATAAGTAACCTCTGCCCTACAAATAAAAAAGGAAGAAAGGAGGGAGACGAGATAGAATTCATAGAAAATGAGAAATGTCTTGCCTATGATGTAAGGCCTAGCTCTTTTAGCTCACACAGGCCTATTTGTAGATTGCCAAACAGCATGCCACCTCAAGACACAAAGCATCTCAGAGCAGGACCAAAGAGGGAAATATAGACATGATCAGGTCTCAGGTCCCCACACCAGAGAGCACAGAAGAGTCTCCAACTCCTTGGGGTTAAGTCAGAACATGTCACTCAGGGATGACAGAACATGGCAGAACATGGGTGTCCTAAGACCAGAAGCCAAGACAGATACCCAGGTAAAACAGGAAGGCAAATGATAAATAAACTAAGCAGGGGCTACTGTGTCCACAGGAAGCAGGTCCTCGAGGAAGGCATGAAATTACTTGCTGGAAGTTGACTGGCATTTGTCTCCCCTCTGACACATGTCAAGTATCTTTCTTGGTATGAGCAGACAATATGGCAGATTCAACAACCAGAGCTGGAACAGGACCTGAGGCTGCTACCCAGGAGAGCCAATCTCTAGATGTGTTTCCTGGTTCTAGCAAATGAGACAGCTGGTGAGGAAAACATGGGAAGAAGTGGGCATTTGCTTTAGAGCCACTCAGATCTCTAACACGGGATAATTGCTGTCACCGCCAAGGCTGCAGATGCCTGCAATCCTATGGACCAAGTAGGTCATTAATACAGATTACAAGAGCTTCCAGGCTACTAAAGTCTGCCCTTGCTGGCACTATAATCAAAGTTATAGGGCAGTCAGCTTTTGTAATTCATGGGGCCATTTATAGCTGAGAGAGAGGGGGAGAGAGAAATAGAGAGAGAGGAGGGTGTTAGAGTTGCTGTAATGCCAGATTAATGGGGAAGTGTACAGTGACTTCCTAAAGACAAAAATTCTGAATTAAACACCATTTCAGTAAGTCTCAGTTAAGTACGGAAAGAAACACACTGTGGGACCAACAGATGGTGCTGAGAAATTAAAAACAATGAATATAGTGACCATTCTATAAAAGTCAGTTCCTAGCAATGGCTGGTAGCTGTCCAACATTCTCAGCTGGAAACTATAAACTCACTTTATTTGGGGACAGCTAAGGCCTCGGGGCAGGATATGATGAGTCCAGTAAGTGTTGACATCCTCCCAACAAGTATTTCCAGAACACACCACCTCCAAGCCTCTCTCAGCACCTGCGCTTGTACCAGGCTCCCCCTAGCTCTCACCTGAATCGTTGAAACAATCCTTCCACTTGCAGGACCAAGCTCACTCCTCTGCCCACACAGTGCCCTTCCTGGAAATGAACTAAGAGCCACTTTGACCCACGGAAGTAGTGTGTGGCTATGCCAAGGGTTCTCTTTGCTTATATGCCATCAAAACCCTCCTGTGGGTACTGAATGGGTAGAGACAATGTCCATACATTGTCCCTAGTCTAGCTTCAGGGCCCATAGCCAATCTCAGGATAAGGGGCGCTTGTGCCCCACTCCTCCATAGACAAAAAGTATCTCCAGGTACACCAGCTGTGTCTTAGATCTTTTCTGCCCAAGAGTAAGGGGGAAATGCTTTAAATTGGCCCAGGTTTCATTTATACCTCATTGTTGTATGCCCTTAGACAAGTAGATCACTCTGAGCCTCTGAAAAGTGAAAATTGTGGGAAGGGTCGTGAACACACGGCCTATGCTGTTCTCTGTGCCTTATGAGCATTACCTGATGCAAAGCAAAAGGCTTCCCCTCCAAGCCCTGGGCTTGCTCTTCTCATTATACAAGGAAGCTGAGGGAGGCACGTGCTGGCAAGTTTCAGGGTCAGGCTAGGAACCCAGGCAGCCTCTCTGCAGAGCACAGACTCTAACCGCATTCACCTGGCTGGCTTGCCAACCGCAGCCCATGAGGTCAAGTGTAAGGAGGTACCCCAGCTTCGTCTTTAGGTGCCATCCTCCCTCATGTTCTCCCAAAGGAACTAAATGAATTCTTCACGACTGGGCCACTGTTGAGGATCTAACACTCACTCAGAAGGATATCTGGGAAGTACTAAATGTTAAAAAAACAAGCTTTTGTTTTACCTTTTTTGTACAAAAGCTTGTCTTATCCACGGGACATGAAAACACAAGCTGGTCTTCTGCCTGCTGGGAGTATCGATTTGGAAGCAGGTCTTCGAGAGTGGATCAAAGTTTCTGCTTTCATTGTAAGTGGTCCCCATCTACTCTAGGCTCCACAATCTACCTCATAGCATGGTAGGTGATCTCCTGATATGATGGTGTCCCCCAACTTCCCCAGGTGGTTCTAGGACTTCGTTCACGGTAACTGCCAGCCATTACCCTTAAGGGATTGTTTCGCTGCCTAATATCGGTGTGCTGTGCCACTGCAGCAGGAATGACACTTGACTTGACAGTGCCTAAGGGAGTCCCACTTAAGAGGAAGCACAAGGGAGGAGCCCTGGCTGCTGTCACAAGCCAGGGTGGACCTCTTGCCGATGGCTCAGGCCATGCCAGGTCAGAACAGACAACACATTGTGAGTTCTTGGATTCTCTCCCAATGTGACTTGAGGCAGCAGGAGTCCAGGGACACCGGAAGGACTTCTGAAGTCACCTCCAGCCATATTTTTTCCCTTATCAACAGTGTTGGCCCAGTTGTCATCCCCTTATTTAAAAAAGAGATAAAACAAAAGCCCACTCAATTGGATTGTTCTGAGGCCCAGGGAGGCAAGATTCCAGTCATGATAGAAGCCCATCCAAAGATGACAGGCAATATGGTAAGCAGACCAGAATAGTGTCTGAACTGCAGAAGATGGCCAACAAATACCTCTGAGTTTATTTTAAAAGTACAAACCTTCCAGGGCCATCAGTTTCTGGTGTCTTTGCTTTACTAATGACTTCGTAGCAATCATCACAGTTCACAGGATTTCTGTCCTGACAGGTCGAATATTCTGCTGCTTTCTGGTGTCCCGTTCATCAGACTATCCACACAGCGTCACACAGTTATAGTTGTGAGTCACGATCATGACCTGGAGACATGGCTGTCTACCAGAGCCGTCTTCTGACTCACTGGGAAACAGAGTGGTTGGTGTTTTCAGTGGCGTGTTTTCAAGAGCAGGCTATCATGCTGTTTCTCGGGTGTCCATTTTCTGGGGAAGAGACTCTTCCTTCTGTTTGACGATATAGTGAAATGTCCTCCTCTTGTTCATCTCCAATTATGATAGGTGGGAATGACTCTAACAAGCATTTACGAACCCACCTTGCTCATTCACTCACTAAAGGTTAAAGAATGCACACACCTCCCAAGAAAGCTTTTAACCAGTCAGAGTCCCGGCAAGAAATGGCTGGCACACAGGCCAAGAGTATTATTGCTAAGGTATTAGTAGTACCATCACCCACCCTACAGTCTCCTTTTCGTGCCAGGCATTGGCTGGGCCCAACAAGAAACCCTACAACAAGTGAGTCTCCATTGATGTAGCCAGACTTGCAGGTCACAGAACGTATTGGTAAAGGAGGATGGACCCAGCAGGTCCTAAATTACACAGCATAATCATTTTATAAAACTCCGCGCAGGAGTTTCCCTCCTGCCGTGGAGGTGTGGTTCTTTGTGTCCTTGTTTGATCTCCATTACTGTTATAAAACACCATGACCAAAAGCAGTCTGGTTCATAGGCTACCGTGGATCATCAGGGGAAGATGCCCTGAGGCAGGAATTGAAGCAGAGACCACGGAAGAGCACTGTTTATTGGTTTGTTTCTCCATGACTTGTTCAGCTTGCTTTCTTCTACAACCCAGGACCGCTTATCCAGGGCTGGCACTGCCCACGGTGAGCTGGCCCCTCCCACAGCAATCATTAACCAAGAAAATACCCCACAGGCTAGTCTATGGGACATTTTCTCAATTGAAGCTTCATCTTCCAAGGTGACTCTGACTTGTGTCAAGGTGAAAAAAAACAAAAACTAACCAGCATAGTTGGCTTGTTCATTTGGGGTTTTCATAGAATAGTCTGGACTTCACCTTACCATGTAGCTGACCTTAAACTCCTGGTCTTAGTCAGGGTTTCCACTGCTATGATGAAACGCCATGACCAAAAGGCAAGTTGGGGAGGGCAGGGTTCATTCAGCTCACACTTCCAAAGCACTGTTCATCTCTGAAGGAACTCAAACAGGGCAGGAGCCTGGAGGCAGGAGCTGATGCAGAGGTCATGGGAAGGATGCTGCTTACTGTCTTGCTCCCCATGACTTGCTCAGCCCACCTTATAATAGAACCTTGGACCACTTGCCCAGGGATGGCACCACCCACCATGGGCTGGGCCTTCCTCCATTGGTCACTAGGTGAGAAAATGCCTTCCTGCTGGATCTCCTAAGGGCATTTCCTCAACTGGTCCTCCTTCCTCTCTGATGACTCTAGCTGGTATCAGAGTGACAGCCAAAACCAGCCAGCCAGCACACTCCTGATCCTCCCACAATCACATCCACACCCCGAGGATTGGGATTACAGGTGTGCCTGTCACACCCGGTTTAGAAAGATTGAGTTCTTAAAACCTGATATAAAAAAAAATAAACCAATAATCATACAATCATCTGGATGCCATTCTCTGCATCCCTAGAGATAATTTCTTCTGTATCTTTCCTTCCTATGGGGCTCTGTACCGCATCTGCTCAGGATGCTAGCATTTCTGCTACATTACATCTGTATCCCAAACACACCTGACATTGTCAACAATCATGCATGAAAATTACAGTCTTTATGAGAAAAACAATAGGGTCCAAACTCGTGCAACTTTGTAAGTGGAGTCTTCAAACAGTAATTTGTTCCTGAGAGACAGCTGGAGTGGACCAGCAGGCAATCCAGCCTGACTGGAAGCTTCCACTGGCCACTGACAATGCACAGAG
Organism: Chionomys nivalis; assembly: GCF_950005125.1. Lineage (NCBI taxonomy): Eukaryota > Metazoa > Chordata > Mammalia > Rodentia > Cricetidae > Chionomys > Chionomys nivalis. The sequence continues at coordinate 10,152,430 of NC_080100.1, read as the reverse complement.
ACAACAGGGTAAAATAGAAAAAGCTAGAGCAGAGTTGGCAGTGCTCAGACAGACGGGGTTGCTCTCGGGGCTGTCCCGAGGCCTCCAATCCCATCTGGACGTGGCTCTGACTTCTATTCTTTTACAATGTAGTCAATGGCTCTTGCTGGTGCTCAGGGCTGAGTCGAAGACTCTGCCCTTTTCTAATAAAGTATTAAGTCTCCCATGAGCCAACTTGACTTCCATGTTTTTATATTGGCATTGTTTCCCTAAAAAACAAAAGGCTACAACAAAGCCTACAGGGTATTGGAGCAGTTGCAGAACTGAGGGGCGAGGTGAACGAAAAAAGAAGAGGGGTCAAAGTTAAGGTTGTAGGTTGCCAAGAGAGCTATGGCTTCTTCCCAAATACCCCCAGACTCTGGATTAAGTGAACCATCTCCAGAAAGGCCACAGGAAGTCACAATTCAGAAAAGGCAGGAGAGGAGAGAAGTGGGCAATCTATCAACCAGTGCCTTGTCTCCTGTGCTACCTGTCCCAAATTCTACCTGTCAGTTATGTCGAAGAAGCAGTTGTGGAAACCAGAGGCCCTGAGGATTCAGCTAGGCAGACAGTATTCCACCCATCAGTGCCCTTAACCACTAGACCATCTCCGTTGTAGCCAGAGGAAACTGAAGCAGCCATCTCTGTGATAGTGGCAGCACTTGCTGTCATGGAGGCCTCTGGGGGGCAGGAAGTGGAAAAGGGTCTGATTTGGAAAGATGCAAACTGAATTTGACACCAAAATGATTCCCTGTGCATGGATGGCATGTGGGAAAGGTTGGGCCCTTAAAGCTTTCGTTGAAGCAAAGCAAGCCATGCTGTGCAGCTCGTGTCTGTGGCACCCTGGAGCTGCGCTCTCTTGTTCGGTGTATGAGATGGGAGGCAAACCTGGACTCGCACACCCTTGCACACAAACCTATGCCTCAGTGGGCATCAGAGTGTTTCAATGCATAGCCATTCACGCCCCCACATCCTAAAAGGCATCAGAACATCTCCAGATTTCACAGTGGGAGAATGCTATGCAATAAAATTTAGTACTGTCTTAGTTACCTGACAAAGCTGGTTGCTTTTTAAAGAAGAAAATATAATTCCAGATCACAATCCGTCACTCCAGGGAAATCAAGGCAGGAACTCAAGCAACTGATTATGTCATATTGACAGTCAAAAACAGGGAGGGGGAATACATACCTTCTCTTGCCTGCTTGCCTGTGCTAGCTCTCCCTTCTTTGAGTGTTTGGGGTGTCCTGCCTAGGGAGTGTTGCCGCCCACAGTTAACGGGGTCTTCCTTTCTCAATTATCAATACAGCCCTCCCCAAACATTCCTATAGGACCCGAGATAATTCCTCATTAACGTACTTCTTCCAGATGATCCTAGCTTGTGTCAAGTTGACAGGTAAAACCAACCAGCATGTGCACACAACTCACCTCCTGAGAGGTGTCCCTTTCAAGGGCATCTTTCCCAAGTCAAAAGAGTCAGCCGCTGTCAACCCCTTGATTGGCCACTCTCTACTCCTTCTGTCCCCTGCCTACCCGACTCTCTGCAATGACCACTTCTGTCATCCAAGACCAGGGAAAAGGACTGTGGGGGCCTGTGTGGTGGGGAAGGTATGCTGCAGATTGCACTCAGGAGGAGGCAGCTACTGCTTCAGCAGAATCCTTATCTGTGGGTTGACCGTGTGGACTTAGCACTTGTTTTCCGACTGAGCTATGCAACTTTCCATGACTCACCTCGCATTGCCACACAGTTGACTATAGGCCTCATCAAGTTTTCCATTATGATAAATGAGATGTTTCATTGGGTGTTTTTCTTGCAATAAAGAAATATATGTATCTGAAGCTTGTGCGTGTACAAAAGGAAAAACAGAGGCTGTCTCAATCCACTTTCTTTTACCTATATAGTTAAGTGCACGAATGTGGGCAACTCATAAAGAGCTTTGTTTGGATTCACGGTTCTGGTCCTGAGCTCAAGAGCCTGTGTCTGGTTACGGCCTTGTTGTTAGTAGAATCTCAGGTAGTGTAGAGAGTCACATGAGAGGCAGGATTCTGTGTGTCTGCCTGCCTGTGGGTCTCTGTCTGCGTGCTTCTGTGTGAGTTTGTTTTTGTGTCTGTATGTCCCTGTGCTTGTGTGTCCCTGTACTTGTATGTCTGTCTGTCTGTGTGTCTCTGGGTTTGTGTGTCTATGTGTCTTGTGTCTGTGTGTCTCTGTGTAATTGTGTGTCTGTGTGTCTGTCTCTATGTCTCTGTGCTTCTGTGTCTATGTGTTAAAGTAAAGTTTTCTGGAGACTCTGCTGTGGGCTCCACACTTGACCCCACCAGCAGCCATCCCATCAGGGACTCTGCAGAAACCAATCCTGTAGCAAATGTCTAGGCTCCCGGGTTTTCCCTTGAAGTCCAGATGGAGTTACCATGGCACTAGCTGTGTTTACACATTTGAATCACAGCTGCATCCATAATGCCTCACCCACTGGAGCTGGAGAGAGAAGTTCCAAGCCCTTGGACCCTGCCCTAAGCTGGGTCCCTGATATCTCCTTCTTGAAAGTTCTGCAAGCCTTGGGTGGGGGAAGTGAGGTATTTAGAAGCACCCTAGAACACTTTTACCTGTTCTCCCCAAGGCCAACATTTCTATTTATCTCTTAGCAAGTAGCTATGTGACTAGATTGTCCTGCTGTTTCCTTTCACTTCGACGTCTCTCTATGACTCCTCCTGCAAGCAGTCAAGGATCCGCATGTCCCAGACTCAGGACTTTGCTGTTTTGAGATCTCTAGCAGATAAATCAGCCCATCATTGTTAGAGTTAGCCTTCCAGAAAACCTCAGGACTCACATCAATGTACCAAGTCCTCTGTCTTGTAAGACGGCCCTTTTCACTTTCCCCCACTTTCCTCATTTCCAAGATCAGCCCCTCATCTGGTTCTCCAAATCCTCCTGCTTCCGCTTGTAACCCTTGACATAGAGCATTCTTGTTTGGTTCTTCCAGAGTCTTCCAACCAATTCCAAAGCTGTTAGCACAATCTGGGATATTTTTTAAATTAGCCATCATCCCCACTTCTTAGTACCAATTTTCTGCCTTTGTTCATTTTACATCATTATTATGACATACCTGAGACTGGGTGTGTTATAAGAAAAGAGGTTTATTTGGGCATGTGGTTCTGGAGGCTCAAGGCTGGTGGTGCAGATCTGTGGATGGATGGCCTTCTCCAAGAGTCCTAAAGTGATGCAAGCCAAGATGATGAGCACACACACACACATACACACACACACACACACACACACATCTGTCCTGGCTCTCCTCTCTTTTGTTGCAGACACCAGGATTCAGTCATAGAAACTCCACCCTGACCAAATCTTAGTCACCTGTAACAGGACTGATCTCCAAACACTAAGTTCATCAAAATGGGGACTAGCTGTAATACATGAACCCTTGGGGAACATGTACTCAGATTGTCATTTCAACTTACAATCTCTCTCTCTCTCTCTCTCTCTCTCTCTCTCTCTCTCTCTCTCCTTTCTCTCTGTTTCTCATGATGAAGACTCAGTCTGGGGCTTTGTGCACACCAGGCAATCATGCACTACTGAACTTTACCCCAGTCTATTTCTGTGTCCTGGTCATCTGTTTATTTTGTGTTGGACCCAGAGACCCTGAAGCACCCCTGTGGCTCACACCAGCCTTGCTGAGCATGGACTTCCACCCAGGGGATGATCTACAGGAAATGAAAAGATGCGGACCACCTTCTCTCTGTTCAACAGGGTTTCTAATCAGAAGATGAGGCCAAAACGGCAACAGGATCTCACCCAGCCGTCTCGGGTACTCTGTGTGCATCTTCCTCCATCTCTTCATGTCTGCGCCGCCCATCTTTGGCACCAGGCTTTAGACACCATTAAATGGTAAACGGTAAGCATCAAACACACCAAGGAGATGGATACCACCTGGGCTTCTAGCTTCTGTTAATCAAGCTGCCTTCATCAGTTTTATCTCCAAATTAGTCAGTTGCTTAAATATGCTTGATTGTACTCCTCTCGGCACTGGTATCAGGGGGGAAGCCATATTATATTAAGTTTTATTGAGAAGCTTCTATGAGCAAGTAAATTTGGGACAGCCCAGGTTACATACATAGAAAAAGATATCTTCATCATAGAACTTCTCAGGGTCTTTATAGTCGTATATATTAAGATTCACCTCCCAAAGAGGAGTATAATATACAGTTTCTCTCTCTATCCTCTTCTTCCTAATGACTAACCAGTTAATTTTATGTGCCAATTTAGTGGGTATTTTGAGTTGAGATGAATATTTAAATCATTGAACTTTGAGTGAGGCAATTGCACTGCAGGCTGTAAATGACCCCCACACCACAAGCAGCCAATGAATGGGGCGACTGGGCCCTCAACAGAAGGAGTTTTCCAGCAGACTATGGGCACCATCACAGCCAGTAACTCTTCTGTCTTGATCCCACTGGCACAAAACACAGATTTTGAACGTGACAGGCTCCATAATCATGTGAACTATGTCCCTATAATGAATTTCTTCATCTGCATATAAAGTCCATAACATACTACGAATTTTGCTTCTTAGAAGAACACTGGCTAAGACAGACAGTTCACTGAGTATGTCCTTTTAGCTCCATGAAAAAAAAAAAACATACTGACATTTTTGATACAATAGAATTCTAAGGAGAAGAACCATCCGAAGGCCTAGCAGGCTGGAAGATCTGTTGTCTTGCAAACACAGAATAATTTTAAGGAAGAGATCTGAAAATTAAAATGCAGATGCCTTAGCAATTATTTATCACCACTGTTCTTAAGCATCAATCTTACTGGTTTCCTTCACAGGAGAGATTTTATAGCACTGGGTAGTCACTGTCCCTCACATACAAATTTTAAAAAAAAAATAATTACAGATGTTGTTGGAGGTTTCTGTCCTACCCAGTCCCACAGTAAACACATAGAAACTATACTTTTTGAAATACTGTTTGACCAATAGCTTAAGCATATTTCTGGCTAACTCTTCTAACTCAAATTAATCCATTTCTATTAAATTGTGTATCACCACGTGGCTGTGGCTATCCAGCAAGGTTCTGATTGGCTCCAGCAGAAGTGTCTATCTCCTGCGGGCAGCTACATGACTTCTCCTGACTCTGTCTTCTTTCTCCCAGCATTCAGTTTAGTTTTCCCACCTAGTTTTACTCTGTTAAGCTATTGGCTGAAAACAGCTTCTTTATTAACCAATGACAATAAAATATATTTACAGCATGCACAGGGGAATCCCATATCATACAGAGGCAGAGGAGGCAGCTCAGTTTGTAAATGTTCTCTGTACACGCCTGACCATCCAAGTTCAGTTCCCAGAACCCATGTAAAAACCCTGGCTGTGGTGACACACGGGTGTAGCCCCAGCATTGAAGAGGTGAAGACCATGGCTATGATGCATCAGTGCTGACTGACTTTTCCTGCAGGTGCCTGGATCTGTTGTGATTCACCCAGCAACTGGAAACCTCATGCCCACCTCCTCGTGTGCTGAAAGACACTTGCTGAGGAATTGTTAGCCACCCTCCTCCATATCCATACCAGTGCATCAGCCCCTCCTCAGGCCAAAGAACATGTCTCAGGCAGCAATACTGAATCAAAAAAAAAATTCTTTGCTTATAAAAGAAAATATGGCACTGTGAGGTGGCCCCAGCACTTAGCGGGTAGAGGTAGGAGAATCAGGGAAACAGGTCAGCCTCTACTAGGATTTCTGGCCTAGCCTAGGCTATATCAAACTGCATAAAGTCCTAAGTTCAAAAACAGAACTTTAAAATTAAAGTGCTGGTGAAATCATAAGCCCCCTGAGGGGTTTCTGAGGCAGGGTTTCTCCATAGCTTTGAAGCTTATGCTGGAGCTAGGTCTTGTAGCCCAGGCTGGCCTCAAACTCACAGAGATCCACCTTCCTCCTGAGTGCTGGGATAAAAGTGTGTGCCACCACCACCCGACTTATACTAGTGATTCTTTTATAACTACTTAGCTGATGTTGCCTACCAGCTTCCTCTCTACATAGATGATAGTAAAGGATTACCTACTGCATGGCAATGTCAGATACTTCAACTTGTTCAGGTACACTTGGGTATTGTTTTGAATGTTGGTCTTTGCACTTTAGCCAGGCTGGAGTGGGATTCAAAGCCTAGGACAACCTAAGCCTTCCAGTCATCACCCACGGTTAGCAGTCCAAGACACAGGAGAGATCCTTCAAAGTGGGGCTCTGGAGTTGAAGGGAAGAGAGTTCTCAATAGCCGGCATCATTTATGTTTGAAAAAAAAAAAAGAAATGCAATGAAAAGGCAAATGGTAACCATGGCTTTCCCCACAAAGCCAGTCTGCAGGAGGAGCGCCTTTGAGATCAGAGAGAAAGCTTGCTCGTCCCTTCTCAGGGTCATCAGGCAGCGAGAGAAGCTCTTTGAATAATGGCTCTGCTGCTGAGATTCCAGCTGGACTGACCACTCAGCATTTCTAAAAGACACTGGGCTGCTACTGAGACAAAGAAGTCTCTTGTCTTATTAGGGCTGGGTTTGATTAATACAGCAGCAAGGTGTAAAAACAGTCTCCGTTGCTCTCTATGAAAGTCCAGGGAGGAAAAAAAAATGGTTCTTGAAAGAGAGTTTAGAATATTTTTCAAGTATGTTGGGCTCCCACCATGAAGGCAACAACATAATTGGAAAGCATTGGATCTGGGAAAAAACTGAAAGGCAAATAACTTTATTCTGACAAGAATCGTGAGGCTCAGAAAGATCTGAAGAAGGAGATTTCTTGCTGAATAAGGTCTACAAAATCTGGTGAGAGCTCACCACTTGATGGCTTCTATTCGTCTGCTTAAAATAACGCAAGAAAAATTAGACTCTTTGATGAGAGACTTGAAAACCATCTGCTGTTTAGTGACGGTTTGAACCTTGCCAAGCACTTAGGTCACAAGAGAAAGATGACGATGCAATTTGGTCATTGGAAAAAGACATTCGGGGCTACGGATGCAACTCAATTGGTGGTTTCAATATTCATGAAACCCTACATTCAATGCTCAGGACTCCAATACCCAAGCATGGTGTCACCTGATTGTGCTCTCTCACTTGGGAGGTGGGGGTAGGAGGATCAGAAGTTCAAGGTCTTTCTCATCTACACTATAGCCTTAGCCCAGCCTGAGTCTTTGTGAAACTCAAAAGAACAAAGAAGTGGACGAAAGAGAGGGCTCGGTAGTTAAAAGCACTACTACCACTCTTGCCGAGGGTGGTGGTTTGGTTCCCAGCCTCCGTGTGGCTGCTCACAGCCATCTGTAACTCCAGTTCGAGGGGATCTGATGCCCTCTTCTGGCCTCCGTGGGCATCAGACACAGATATGGTACACACACGTGCCTGCAGACAAGCTTACACAGAAAATAAAAGTAAATCTTAGCGGTAGGAGGGAGAGTTTTGTGGTGGCTAATCATTGCCAGCTTGGTTGGATTAAGGCATACTTTGGTGATTCCGTGAGGGTATTTCTAGAGAGAATTAACTAAGGCAAAAGAGCGTGCCTTCAAAGCCCATCCCCAGCGATGTACTTCCCACACACAAAGCCCATTCCCGGTGATGTCCTTCCCCACAAGACCGTCACACTTCCTAGAGCTCTGAACCAACCAACTGGGAACCCAATGTTCTAATGCCCAAATCTACCGGGGACATTTCCCATTCAAACTGTGACAGCTAGGGAATGGAAACAGGGCCTGACTGGGGAGACACTCTATACCAGACAAACTCGGGGAGCTGACAGCATCGTCTACACATTGTGAAAACCACAAATTACGCAGCTCCCTGTCTTTGACAAAGCACCTGTGCAGAAATCCAGGGAACTGACGTGAGTATTCCAGGAGAGAACCAGATGGCTACAGTGTCATAGTCCCGGGCCAGGTAATAGTTCTGGAACCAGGAACACCTAGCAGTGGCCTCTTAGGATAAACATGTGCCCATGTTAGTCCCTGAAAACACAGAAAGGACAATAACATCCTGACCACAACAGACAAGCAGCAAACACAGGCCCACCAAACAGGGCCTTCTCCACCCTTGAGTGTTTAGCCAAGGAGCCAGGGAGCCCCACTCTGGTCTCTTTCACTGCTAACCCTCCTCTGCAGGAGGTGACACACCCCGCCCCCCCCACACCACCCCTCACCCCCATCTCCACCCCCACCCCTGCACAGCTTTGCTCTTCACAGCTGTGTGTGTTCTGCATTCACCAGATCTTTGAGTTGGGGGTAGAGAACAAGCCCATTGAGAAGATTTCAGGCTGGACACAGGCGAACCCTTTCTAAGTGAAATGGCAGTGTTAACACTGATGAAGGTTTGGGGACATCAGACATGTAGTAAACAATCCATGCATCGCTTCAAATATTCAGAGTCATCTTTTATTTTCAGTACTGGGGTCTAAACCCAGAGCCCCATAACACAGGCAAGTGCTACACAACCAGCCCTCTTCATTTTTTAAGACAGGGTCTACGAAGCCTGTTGACCTTGAACTGGTGATCCTCCTGCCTCAGCTTAGGACCTGCTAGGATTCAAGGCATGTTCTTACTTGACTGGGGAAGACAGTTGCTCATAAGACAGTAGTTTTTGTGGTTTACATACGAATCGTCCCTTGCAGGCTCTTGTCTGTGGTACTTGCTTGCCAGCTAGCGGATTTTGTGGAAGTGCTGGATGCTGACGGCTCTCTGATCTAATCAGAGGACTGATACTCTGATAGCATAAATCAGAGGCCAGACACCGTCCATCTGGGGCACTGGGGACAGCCTTTCCTGAAGATGTGACATTTGAATTCCGTTTAACAATCCCAGTAAAACTGGAGGAAGGAGAGAGCTGGCATAGGGGCTACTGAGACAGGAACCATGTTCAAGAGGAAACAGTCTCTTTTAGGCAAAACTATCAGAATGTGCAAAGGCCCAGAGGCCAGGGGGAGTATGCTGGGTTTTTTGTCTAGAGAGGGGGTGTCAAGGAGAACTGAAGAAGAGAGATACCTGGAATGAAACCAGGCAAGTCCACAGTGAAGAAGTGATTTATCCCAAGAGCCAAGAGAAACTGCTTCTTTGTGAGTTTTAAATGCCTAGTGAAGAGAAATCTAAGGCGATTGTGGGGAGTGTGAGAAAGCCCCACTCTAGGTCAGTGTACCCCTAAAATCATTGCAGGAACACAGCATGCAATGCTCCTTCAGAACAACTGGGGCTCAGACTGGCAGCCAGAGATCTGGAGTTCAGTTCCCAGCAACCACAGCAAACAAACCACCTGCAGCTCGAGCTCCAGGTGTCCCGATGCCTCCAGCATCTTTGGGCACCTGCCCTCATGTACACATACATACACACACACACACACACACACACACACACACAGAAACAGAGAGAGACAGGGACGGGGAGACAATGTTGAGGCTTGTTTCTACCCATACCCTAGAAGTAAATACGTAGACTATAAAGGCTGATTTCAATTGTCACCTCATGGGTGTAGCAGTGAGATGCCTGCTGAGGAGCTTAACTAGAAAGAGAAGACCCCATAGACAACACTGCCCCATGAGCCAAGGTCCTTTATTGATTAAACAGGGGTGAAAGGGAAAAGGGCACTGAGCACCAGCACCCATCTTGCCCTTAGCACGGTGCCTTCCCTACTGTGATAGACTATACTCCCTCAAGCTGCAAGTCAGCCCAAATAAAACTTTTTGTTGCTGTTGTTGTTGTTTGGTTTGGTTTGGTTTGTTTGTCTTTTCGAGACGGGGTTTCTCTGTAGCTTTGGAGCCTGTCCTGGAACTCACTCTGTAGACCAGGCTGGGCTCGAACTCACAGAGATCTGCCTGCCTCTTCTTCCTGAGTGCTGGGATTAAATGCCTGCACCAACACCGCCCAGCTCCAAATAAACTTTTCCTTATGTACTTTTTATCAGACATTTCATCACATCGATGGGAAAAGTAACTAAGACGTGGGCTATAAGCTATATCTGAGCTATAATGAACACCCGTCACATGTACACTAATAGGACTGACTATACCATACGCTCATCACTTAGCCACTGAGACTTCCCACAAAGCCTCTTGAGACTCCCTCATTGCCCCTTCATCTGAATCAGTTTCAGAGCATGGAAATATGCTCCCGTTAGAAGGGTTTCCGGCTGAGTATAGTGAACCTCGGGGTGACATTCTAGCATTTAAAGGGTGACAGCCACTTAGGATAGATATGTGTTTTTACTGAGAATATTGTTCCTGGCCTCCTATTGCTAGAAGGCAGCCACAGCTACGAAATAACAGGCTGTCCTTCCTCTGTGAAGGAAGATTGTGTGCGTGTGTTAGCCTCAGCGTAGGAGGTGCTGAGCAACTCAGACCTTCCCCCTAATGACTGGAAGTGACTGAGTGCAGGGAGGGGGCAGACTCTGTGGTTCCCACAGGAGCAAATATTAGGGAAATCGCCCACCAAGCCTTCCAGCCAAAAACCACTCCTTTCCTAAATTTTGAGCCTGCTAAAGGAAATTCAAAAGAAAACAGGCTCGGAGGACCTGGAGAAACAAACTGTGACAGAAACAGGGCGAACTTAGGAGTCTTGGTGTCCAGTTTAAAACAGGGACAACAATGCACGCCTGTAATTCTGCGTCTCGGAAGTCTGAGGCAGGAGAACCACAGAGAACTCAAGGCCACTGGTGGGAGTGTCCTGTGGTCTAGCCTTTCAGGAAACAATTTAGCAGTCTATAACAATGGGTTTACAGATGTGTATACATTTACTATCTATAATTCTCTTCCTAGAAATCCATCATAAGAAATAGTCAGAAACAGACAACACCCACAAATCCCATTACACGCAGTGACCAAGGCTGGAAGGTTTGTATAGCCCGCCAGCCAAATGAGATAATGAAGGCTAGTGCTGGCAGAAGATGAATAAAAGCCGCTGATCACGATCTGTTTTGTTATTTAAATGTATTTTACTTCAGACAGTCCACCTGAGATTTTTTTTTTCCTTAAGAAATAATGCCTCCATTCCAAATATATTATCAAATTACACAGAGAGCTCAAAATAACATCAGTGCAATGTGCCTTAAGTCCCAGCATCATGTGGCTGGCAGGTCACACCTGGTATGACAACAGGCAATAGATCCAAAGCAAGTGCCAAATTTGTTCATGTGTTTCCAATTCTAATCCATCCCTAAGTGAAACCATAAAGGCCAGTGCTTGGAAGGCTGAGGCAGGAGTACAATGAGTTCAAAGTCAGCCTAGGATACAGTGTAGGACCCTGTCTTTAAAAACCAAGCAAACAGATGAATGAACAAGTGGGGATAGAGAGGGAGAGAGGCGAGTCGGTCCCACGGACCTCACAGTCATCCGTGGAACACATTTCATCTGACTTATGCTTTCCCCAACAAAGATAATAAAGATGGTAAAGTTTGGTTTTCTTTTCTTTTTTATTGTTTCTTTGCTTGTCTGGGATAGTGTCTCGCTATGTAACTTGGGATGGCCTTCCCTGTGTGGTCCTTCTGCCTTTCCCCCCTGGGTTTACAGACATGTGCCAATACACCCAGCTTAGACCTTGTGGCTTTGTAGATTAGCAAGAACGGACACGGCTCGCCAACAGTTCTTCATAGGACTGCCCTTGCCTTCTTGGTGTACGTTCAGGGGTCTTCGGTGGCACTTGCTGTGTTTCACAGTGCTGGCAGTCAAAAGCAGGAGCTCACAGATGCTAGGCAAGTGATTTGGTGACAATTCAACACCCCAGCTCTCACTTCTCCTCAGAACAATCTTCAGGACAACAAACCCAAGGCCAAACTTGTCTAGCTTCCCTCCAGCTCTAGAACGTTAAGAATTTGCATATACAGATTACATCACCCCTATCCACTGCCGCCACCCCATCCCAGGTACCCCAACTGAGGTACCCCAGGCTGGCTGTGAACTTCACAAAGTCAAAGATGACCTTGCAAGTTTGATCCTCTTGCCTTTACCTCCTAGATGCTATTATTAAGAACACATGCCACTAAATCAAGTTTATGAGGTCCTAGGACTTCATGCAAGCTACACAAGTATTCTGCTAACTGAGATACACCCCCTACCCTTGTGATTTTGAGGTTTGGGGGGGTTGTTTTTGTTTTGTGCTTGGGTTGGTTCATTGGTTCTTGAGGATCTCATTAAGTCATTTGTTGCCCAGGCTGACCTTGAACTCCTGGCTGTCCTACTTCAGCCTCCATAATAGCTAAGGCTGTGGATGTACACTGCAGCTCCAGGCAGGAATCCAGTTTCACATAAGTTCATGACATGACCGTCTCAATACCAGAGCTGATCACTTTTTGTCTTGGTCCTTCCACTCAGGCGTTCCCCCAAAGAGTGAGCCCTGGCTGTCTGCCTGGAGGCCCTGTGGATCCTCTTTCTCTCTTCCCTTAGGCATAGCCTAGGGCAAACATCTCCTGTAAAGTGAAGTAAATAAACCCTGGCAGCTGGTGGGAGCCAGCAAGGCTTAGCGGGAGTCCAGGGCTGAGCTAAAGTGGAGAGGCCTATAACCATGTCTTTAAGGAGCATTTAATGGCATGGGAAGTTACAAGTCTTTCAGCTTAAAAAGCATCTTATACAATTGTCACAATGACACTTCAACTCCCGTCTCTGCCAGTCTCAGGGCCCAGGGAAGGATGACTGCTGTTGCTTCTGAATAGTCATTCCTTTTTTAAGCTCTTCTTACTTTGTAAAATTTCTATAAATGGGCATGAAGTTTTGTTTTATAAATAGGGAACATACAGGACAAAAAGGACCCTCAGACCTTAACTGTTTGTTTTTAAGATTTTGTTTCTAATTACATATGGGAGTTGTATGAGCACATTAGAGAATGTGCCCACGGAAACCAGAAGAGGGCGGCAGACACCTGAGAGCTGGATTTACGGGCAATTGTTATCACCCAAAGCAGGTGCTGGGAATTGAACTCAGGTCCTCTACAAGAACAGTGTGCCCTCTAAGCCACCTCTGAGCCACGTATTTAACCCCTGTTCTTGTAAACTCTTGCTTTCAAGGACATCACCTTGGTTTTGGTTTTTCGCTTTCTTTTTAGGCTACCAATCAACTCCCAATTCATGACATGAAGACTTAATGTTAATGATAAATGTTTGGCAAGCTCGTTTCTTGCTGCCTCTTATAATTTAACCTCTTTCTCTTCATCTATGTTTTACCTGGGACTTTTTACCTTTCTTTCCCTCTGTGTATGTTACTTTGTTGTTGTTGTTGTTGTTGTTTGTTTGTTTTTCGAGACAGGGTTTCTCTGTAACTTTGGAGCCTGTCCTGTCCTGAAACTAGTTCTTGTAGGCCAAGCTGGCCTCGAACTCACAGAGATCCCCCTGCCTCTGCCTCCCGAGTGCTGGGATTAAAGGTATACGCCACCACCTCTCCGCCTGTTTCTCATGTCTGGCTGGAAGCTGCCAGGCTTCTGACTCCAGGCGTGTCCCTCTCTTTCTTCTTCCTTCTCTTTTGAGCCTAGATTTTTCCTCCTATTTATTTATTCTCTCTGCCCGCCAGTCCTGCCTATCCATCTCTTACCTAGCTGATGGCAGTTCAGCTCTTTATTAGACCAATCAAGTACCTCAGGCAAGCAAGATGAAATGAATTTAACACACCTTCACACAGTTAGCATAAACAAAATGACACATTTACACAGTTAAATATTCCACAGCATAAACAAAAGTAACACACCTTTACACAGTTAAAGTAATAGTCCACAGCATAAACAAAAGTAACACACCTTTACACAGTTAAATATTCCCCAGCATAAACAAAAGTAACACACCTTTATACAGTTAAATATTCCACAACATAAACAAAAGTAACACACCTTTACACAGTTAAAGTAATAGTCCACAGATAAACAAAAGTAACACACCTTTACACAGTTAAAGTAATAGTCCACAGCATAAACAAAAGTAACACACCTTTACACAGTTAAATATTCCCCAGCATAAACAAAAGTAACACACCTTTATACAGTTAAATATTCCACAACATAAACAAAAGTAACACACCTTTACACAGTTAAAGTAATAGTCCACAGCATAAACAAAAGTAACACACCTTTACACAGTTAAATATTCCCCAGCATAAACAAATGTAACACACCTTTACACAGTTAAATATTCCCCAGCATAAACAAATGTAACACACCTCTACACAGATGAAATAACATTCTACAGCATCACCTAATGCTACTTCTTGTGTTCGTCAAAGTCTGAGCTTTGCCTCGTGGTCAGACCATACTCTTGCTAAACATTAGCTGTCTGTCAGGCACCCGGGTGCTTGGGGCAAACCAGTTCACTTATTTTAACTACTCTAGGAGTCTTCAAACTGAAGTAGCGTGCTGTACTTTGAGTTCTCTAGTTATTGTGACAATTCTCAGACCGTAGAAACTTAAATGGGGAAGGATTTACATTATCTCACAGTGAGAAGGAATTCCATTCCCACGGTGATGGCATGGCCTCAGGAGGGGGAGGTGATTGGCTGTGTTATTATCTGCAGTCAGGAAACAGGCAGTGGGACTAGGTTATAAAAACCCATCACAGTTCCCATTTGTTCAGCTAGGGGATGGGGCACAGAGAGGTTGAGGAAATTGTTCAGAGCCACACAGCTAGTAAGGGAAGGAGGCAGATTTAAATCTAGGCAGCATGACTCCAAAGTCCACATTCTGAACATCTGTACTGCCTTCCATAATTTTCCACTGGCCCAATCTTTATCTCATTTCCCTTTTACAGCCTTGCCCCTCCCCTGCTTCAAGGGAAAGGAACCAGGTTGCCCAAGGTCTGAACTCTGCCTCGTAAGTGTAGCTACCCACCACTCTGGACTCTTACCTACCACTCCCTTCCATCCCCCCAAAGGAAAGTTCGTATTTGCAAGCCGGATCTCACAGCAACTGTGTATTCCTGCACACACTCTGATCCCCTCTGTCTGGCCTCTTTCTCCCTCTTAAGATGCAAGTATCATGTCAACAAAAGCAGAAATAGGGAAAATGGGGAGCTTGCAAGTTATGTCTACTGTCTCTACAGAAATCCACATAAAATCACTATAAAAAAATATTCGGGAAATAATTTGTATAAGCCTGCCAACTTTGGGGAAGACTTGGGGTGCTAGGCACATCTGTGGGCCAAAAGGATAGCATGATTTTTTTATAATTGTTGAACTCATTGCTCTCTGTGTGTTGGTGACTATAAACTGGGAAATGGCAGCCATCAAATCACCTCTCCTATTTTCTATGCCTACTGCGTTTGCTTTGTGCCTGGCTCACTCTGTTCGCTGCTGAGAAAGCTGTGTTGGGAACAGCCGCAGCTCAGATATGGTTTGCTTATGTCTCCTTGCAGTCATCCCAAGTCTCTTGTGCTGTTTAAAGCCATCTTATCAGCTGTCTACAATTTAGGATTGCCCTGTGATCCTTTTGAATAGCCTTTCTTAACCTGCTAGGCAGGGCTTACTTCAAAGTCTACTCGATCTGGTAGCCATGCAGCCACACAGCCTTGTTCATTCTCAGTGTGTTTAAAATGTCTCTCACAGACCACACGAGTTGCTTCCCCTCCAGTCTGACAAATCTTGTCTTGCACCTGCCTTCTTCGCTCCACATCTTGAATCCCTGGACTGTTATAGTAAATGACCCCAAACCCAGTGCCGGGAATTGACAGACTCTGTTCCTCAGAGGTCTGGGTGCTTGAAGTACAAAATCAAGGTGCTGTGACCACATGGCTTAAAACCCAGAACCGCACTGCAATTCCTCAGCATCTGTCTACGAAATGCTTTCAGAGTTCATCTCCTCACGGCTCGATTGTCTCTTTCCTGGTTTCATAGTACCTAAAAAGAAGGCTAGAGAGGAGTGCAGGGTGCAGCTCCACAAATCTCAGCCACTGTGATCATTTCACGGGGAGAGCAGAAGAAGAAAGGCAGCATTTGGTACAAATCCACTGTGACTTTTTAATGTGTTTGACACATGACATAAAAAAAAAACAGCAAGGGGAGCAGAGAAAAATGTAGAGTTCAATAAAAATCAAAAAAAAAACCTCTCAGGCAGCAGATTAATGAAAATTCCTTGTTTCTGCATATTTTCTTGAGTTATGAGGTCTTAGCAACTGTGCATAGCACTTTTACGGCCAAGGAAACATGCCAATTCATACATGAAACAGAAAGCCTTGAACTTAGTGAGAGCTTTTCCGTAAGACAGGCAGACTGCAGAGAGTCATTTCTCCTGAGTAAACCTCAGTCTTATTGTTCATTGTCACTCTCATCAGGAAGGGCTCCAGATGGCTCTGTCCAGGTTCTTAGCTAGGTGTCCTTAACATGTTTCAAGCACCAGGCCTTTACCAGCCTAACACTCGAGGCCCGAGTTTTCTCCTAGGCTCTGGAAGTGCTCCTAAGAGACGTCTCATGCTACCTGCTCGGCACCAACCATTAGCTGGATTATGCAGAACTTTCCAGAACACTGCTGCAGAATTAATACTCATCTAACTACATCCACTCTTGCTATCATTTAAAAAAAGGAAGGAAGAGAGATCGCTTGGTGGATAAAACACGCTCGCCTGCCATGCAAACCTGATGACCTGAATCTGGTTCCCAAGAACCCACGGGGAAAAGCTGGACACTGCATGGACAAGGGACAAGCATCTGTGACCTCAGTGCATCCCTGTAGAGGTGAGAGGTCACGACAGAAATTTTAGAAGCTCCTGAGTCAGCTAGCGTGAGTTATACAACTACAAAGAGACCTGCTCTTTTTTTTTTTTTTTTTTAGACAGAGTCTCTAAGTAGCTCTGGCCCTGAAACTTGACACAGACCAGAATGATCTCTAAGAGAGACCTGGTCTTAAGAACAAACTGTAACAGTTACAACTGACACCCAAAGGTGGTCCTCTAACTTCTACACTCACACAGTGTGGGATGCACAAACACAGATACACACACACGCACACACATGCACACATGCAGCAAATAGACATTATGCGCCTATTCAGTATGGAATTTCTAAGGCTTTGTGTTTCTTGGACTGCAAAGGATATTGTTACGGATAGAGGAAGCTGCATTTGCAGAGGCCTTGAACTGTGAAAAGGTAAACACAAAAGGTTGGGTTGTAGCCACTGGCAAGCAAGGGAATCTTTAGTGGGGGTAACTCAAGCGGGAAAAGAAGAGGAGAAAGCTGTTGGTGCAGGGTGGAAAAAGGAGCCTGTGGCGCCCAGCCAGCCGCAGTGCAACCCAGGCCATAACGGGTGCTTTCTCCATGAAGGATCCACTCTAGAAGGACACTGTCACCTAGACGCCACCCCCTGAAGGCAGGACCGAGCAGCTAGGTGGTCCAGGCTCCCTGTTGTTCACTTGCAGACCCACATGGACGTAGCAGGCCCCCCAATATCTCATAAATTTAAGTGAGGCTTTCATATATGGGAAAAAAGGAAGAGGGGCTTGTGATTGCCCTAGCTCTGCTGCTTCTTCTGCAGACTCACCATGGAACGGTGATGCTATTTGAAGCCCTTGGATCAGTCACCTTGTTGCAGTGACATGTATAAGGTTCTAGAAGAATAAATTCTTTTAAAAAAAAACACTGTAGTTAAAAGCTACCTAATGACACTTAAGGAGGGAAAGATTCTCTTGAGCTCACAGTTTGAGGGGCTACATTGTGTCTATAATGGTAAAAAATATAAAAAATAAAAATAAAAATGAATCCAGGCAGAAGTTTGCCCACAGGTGGATAGATCAGGAAGTAGATAAAGGAGTAAGTTGATCACCCTGCTTTCTCTTTCCCACCTTGGATTCAGTCTGGAACCCCAGACCTTGGGGACAGTCTTGCCCGC